>NW_022196235.1:0-544490 GCF_008641045.1 Pistacia vera
AAAAAATACTAAAAACCCCCTATAAAATTTCGTTTTGCCCCCAAAATATAAAAAAAAATTGAGGGGGAAAATAAAATTATCCAAACCCCATGGGACCAGTCCCGAATAGGCCTAAGGCCTAGTCCGGGTCCTGGTTTTTCTCATGGGCCTGAGACCGGTCCCAGGCCCATGAGTGACTGGTCCCATTTGGGACCAGTCCCAAACGGGCCCAGGCCTGGGCCCGCAAGGGACCGGTCCCTTGCCCACCTTTATGTAAAATGGGTTAAAGTGAAATAATTTAAACATATATAGGTAATATTATAATTAATAGAAGTTTGTTTAAATTTTAAAAATTAAAAACGACCCCCACCCTTCAAAATCGTTTAATCGAGCCAAATACCCAAAAAACAACCGACGAACACCTTTGAGTTTTTTTGCCATTGCTGGTGACGAAAGTGCCCTATTCTGGCAAATATTCAATCCTAAAGCTTCCTTACACAAAATCATGACTGATATTCAGAAAGAGGAGGAAAATCCAAACCCACTTCAAATCCTAGACTCCAGCGGCGGTGACAGTTCAAATGATGTCGAAGAAGATGCTCTGGTGGATCATCCGATGAGTGAAGGTGGTCCAGAGGCAGAGAAGACAATGGTAACACAAGAACAAGAGAAGAATTAGAAAAAGGTTCTGAAGAGGAAGACGCCAGCGAGAATTCAGGCGAGGAGGAGGACGTCGATGAAGAAATTGTACGTTTTTTTACTTTTTTTTTTGGAATTGGATGAGAAATTTGATTGATTTGTGCGAATTTGGGGGAGATGTAGTTGGTTTTATTGTTACGGTGGTTGTGGCGTTTTGTCGAGCAGTTGGCAGGAATTGAGGGAGTGGCTTTGTTTGGGTTCCAGAGGATGAAGGAAGGCAAGGGAGGTTGTAGGGAGGTTGTTTGTGGGAGGTTGGTAGGCTGGGGATGGCAAGAGGTGGCGGCATGCTGTGCGTGGCCAGCCTTGCAATATGCAAGGCAGTCCTCGAGCCCCCTTATTCCGTCACCTCCTGTCATCCTCAACCCTCCAACCTCATTGAACCTACCACAACAGCTTTTGTAGGGCTTGCATTTGCTTCCCCAGTCCTCTCGAGGCCAAAAACACCCACTCCCTAATGCTCTTAAAGCCCATATCCCCCAAATTGGCAGCCTATTGGTTGTTTTGGTTTTTTTTTTTTTATTGCTAATATTTAGTTTATATCGATTGTGCAGATTTTCCAAAGCGTAAATTACAAAGACTATGGGTTGGAGGTTGTGAGCGATAAGATACCGTACTTCCTCATAAGAGTGATAGTTAGGTCGAGTTGGCAAGTTTTTACAAGAATAATGGAGATTTTATAGGAACAGGAGAAAGGTATAGACTGATTTAAAGAGAGTTGTTTCGGTCGTTTTGTGATTGGGGCAGGGAGTGCATTATATGTTGCTGCACTTAGCTAAACGCCAAAAAAGAAAAAAAAATGTGGTTCGTGGTGGATGGAAAGCCACTACGTTTTGTGATGATGGAATATGCCCTGATGACGAGCTTAAGATGTAGGGTATTTCCAGATGCCGCAGAGCAAGAGAGAATAAAGAAGAGTAGGGCAACTGATAACTTGGCTAAAAAGGTTTTTTTTTTTTTTTTTTTTGGGGGGGGGGGGGGGGAGACGTCTATTACGAGACGCGATTTAGAGGAGAGGTTAGATGAAGGTGGGTATACCTCTTCAGAGAGGTTCAAGATGTGTCATGATATGGTTCGTGCATTCGATCCTAATGGCTTCTGACTCAACAAAAGTCGTTAATATGGATTAGGTGAAGTTTGCAAGCAACATGGACTTCTTTAATGCTTATCGTGGGGAGGGGTATCATTTCAGCTAACCATGGACTCCCTGTAAGGAAAAGACATGATGTTAAAGTAGCGCAAATCTGTCAAGAAGAATAGACCGAACACGTACAATTTATTTGGCTTCCCATGGGTAATGCAAGTAAATATTAATAGCTTTTTGTTATATTTTTGTTATTATATTTGTTTTAATTATGATATGGACTGTTTTTTTACAATGTAGGCTTGGATGTATGAGGTCGTCCCTGTCCTGGCTAAGGCGGGGGGGAGAATGATGACTTCGGATGAGCGACTGCAATTTCCTAGGATGTTGTGGTGGCACGTCGAGAAGTGTACCCCATTGGGATTACGACAAAATAGAAATAGAAATTCAAGCGACTCGGGTAAGATTAAAGGATTAATCTTTTGAATATGCATTTGCTTTTAAATGTGGCTTAAATTTGATTGATTTTTTTTTTCTTATGGTAGGAAGTCGTCCGTCCCGTCCTCACCGCTACTAGGGGTGAAGCGGGAGAAGAGTATGTTACATCGTTCAAAGCACTGGAGGATAAAGCAGATGAAGGGATAGAACACCTAATGCGAGTCACGTATGTGAGTGCAATTGCAGGGCCACTGCTTGAGAATGTTGTTGACGCCGAGGATGATGAAGCTCCAATCGGCGGGAGAGAGGAAGATGAAGAGGTTCATACACCTCCACCCAATTGGCAAACTGGTACAACAAGTACCGCTTTGCCGAGGCATTGGGGTCGGGAGAATGAGGTGGTTGACCTCATAAGCTGTCTGTTGTAGAGTTTTACAAAAATCGTTTATGAGAGGTTTGAGAACATGAAATAG
The DNA here is from genome assembly GCF_008641045.1 of Pistacia vera. Classification (NCBI taxonomy): domain Eukaryota; kingdom Viridiplantae; phylum Streptophyta; class Magnoliopsida; order Sapindales; family Anacardiaceae; genus Pistacia; species Pistacia vera. The sequence continues at coordinate 2,671 of NW_022196235.1, forward strand.
CAGATGAAAAGGGTGGGGGAGAAAGTTGATAGGGTGACGGAGAAAGTTGGTAGGGTGGAGGAGGAAGTTGGTGGGGTATTAAAAGTGGTTGAAGTGCAACCTAAGTATAAAAGAGAGAGCCGAAAGAGTAAACATGTAATTTCTCCTTACACGGCAGTAATGTATGGAAAGAATAGGAAAATGAAGAAAAAAATGAGGAAGTCCATGAAAGTGGAGAAGCAAAAATGGAGGAGGAAGGTAAGGAGGAAGTGGGGAAGTGAAATTAGAGGAGGAAGTGGGGAAGTGAAATTAGAGGAGGAAGGCGGAGGAAGTGGGTAAGTGAAAATTGAGGAGGAAGGCGGAGGAAGTGGGCAAGTGAAATCAGATAAGTTAAAGGTCGATTTGTATAGGCCAATAAACGAGGAAAAGAAAAAACTCTTCTATGCCTATTACAATGATTCTGGAAGTGATGGACATGTCAAGTGCAAGACCGCGGATTATCCCCGGGTGTGGTTTGAAAAGATGTTGACAATGGGCAGGTGGCTCGACGACTTGGTGAGTTATTTTCCCTTATTTTTGCTTATGTTTTCCATGAGGTATTGTATATTTATCATGTAGTTTTTATTTGATGCAGCACATCAATGAGGTATTGGCACTTATGAGGCTACGACAGAGCAGTAATGATGATATTTTGTATCTGCACTATGCCACACCGATGTGGCTTTTGGCCAAACGCTAGTAACTACATATGACAGTTTAATGAAAAAGGTCATTGATAAAGGTGCAACAAGGGGAGACAAGTAGAGAAGATTAGCCATAGATGACTTCGATGGTGTCCCTAATGATTTTCAATTTGATGACAGGATGATGCAGTATGTACAGGGGGAAAGGCCCAAACATGGCAGTAGTTGGGCAAACATTAAAAGAGTATACTACATGATGAACATCAAGGATATGCATTGGATAACCATCTTCGCGCTACTAGAGGAGGACTTGTTGTAGATCCTTGACTGCAACCCCAATATTTGTTGAGAGAGGCAATTGGAGACGGAGTTGCAGCCACTGTGTGTATTGTTCCTGCAGTTGTTGCATGACAGTGAGATGTTTCAACACTTAGGTGATGAACTTCTGATGGGAAAGTGGCCACTCAAGCGCCTTCCCGTCCCGACAAATGACTCAAGATAAATTTTGTATAAAACTTACATAATGCAACTGTTTTATAAGTTGATTCTAATGCTAATGTCTTCCTCCTATTGTAGTGCTTATTGTAGGGCAAATGCACTAAAATTTATTGAGTTCGACATGACCAACACCCCGATGGATGGCTTGAATAACAAAACAATAAGCAACTGTCGGGAGCGCTAAGCTGTTGAGTGCTTTCATGGGCATATAGATCCCTTTTGACTTACCAGAACTCAATCCAAGTCATTATTGATTTTGTCATCAAAAGGTATGGAAATTGGACTTAGAATTTTTTTATGTGATGTTGTCTTATTGGGTTGTCTTGAATTGGATCAACTAGTGTTGTTAGGCGTTAGATTGTTGATACTTGGGTTGTGGTGCTACCGCTGATGCTGAAGGTGTGCTGGATAATTTTGGAGGATAGGGAAGTGGCTAAAAAGAATGATGAAGAGGGGGGATGGAGGCTGACGGCCCTGCTTTTGTTTTGGATGTATATAGGAGATTTATTTGTTGTATATAATGTTGTAATTTAATGTAATTGACACATTTCATATTAATACAAAAAAAATTCAGTATTTCTCTCCCTCTTTTGAGTTTGAGTTTATTTAGTATTCTTGTTACATGGCATTGATGTGTTGATGCAATTAGGTTATCAAATTCAGGAGAAAATATGGAATTAATATGTGTTGGTGATTTTAGTTTGTCAAAATTCAGGAGAAAAGCTGGAAAAAATATGTATTGCTCATGATCGCTTAAGCGATATATAAGTGACTACATATATCGCTTAAGTGATAAAGGTTTTTTTTTTATAAAGGATCGCTTAAGTAAGACAATAAATCGCTTAAGCGATCGTGCATCTGAGCAGATGTTTATACTGTCATGGACTTGATCACTTAAGCGATTAGAAATCACTTAAGCGACCAAGGGTAAAAGCAAATAATCACTTACGCGAGACCATAAATTGCTTAAGTGATCATGCATCTAGGCAAATCTTGATTCTGCCTCGGACTTGATCACTTAAGTGATACCAAATCGCTTAAGCGATCAAGGGTAAAAGCGAAGGATCGCTTAAGCAAGACCATAAAATGCTTAAGCGATCGTGCATCTGGGCAGATATTGATTCTACCTCGGACTTGATCACTTAGGTGATACCAAATCGCTTAAGCGATACCAAATTGCTTAAGTGACTAAGGGTAAAAGCGAAGAATCGCTTAAGCGAGACCATAAATCGCTTAAGCGATCGTGCATCTGGGAAGATATTGATTCTGCCTCGGACTTGATCGCTTAAGTGATACCAAATCGCTTAAGTGATACCAAATTGCTTAAGCGACCAAGGGTAAAAGCGAAGAATCGCTTAAGCGAGACAATAAATCGCTTAAGCGATCATGCATCTGAGCAGATATTGATTCTGCCTCGGACTTGATCGCCTAAGCGATTTGGTATCGCTTAAGCGATCAAGAGTAAAAACGAAGAATTGCTTAAGTTAGACCATATATCGCTTAAGCGATCATGCATCTGGGCAAATCTTGATTCTGCCTTGGACCTGATCGCTTAAGTGATACCAAATCGCTTAAGCGACCAAGGGTAAAAGCGAAGAATTGCTTAAGCAAGACCATAAATCCCTTAAGCGATCGTGCATCTAGGCAGATCTTGATTTTGCCTCGGACTTGATCGCTTAAGTGATACCAAATCGCTTAATCGACCAAGGGTAAAAGCGAAGAATCGTTTAAGTGAGACCATAAATCGCTTAAGCGATCGTGCATCTAGGTAGATCTTGATTTTGCCTCGGACTTGATCGCTTAACTGACCAAGGGTAAAAGCGAACAATCGCTTAAACGAGAAAGTAAATCGCTTAAGTGATCGTGCATCTAGACAGATATTGATTCTACTTTGTACATGATTGCTTAAGTGATCTTGATTCTTGCCTGTACGTGATCGCTTAAGCGACTAGGGCTAAATACACTGGATTGCTTAAACGAGAAATGAAATCTCTTAAGCGATCCAGTGTATTCGGATTATTTTTATTGCCTTTCACAAGATCACTTAAGCAATTAACACTATCGCTTAAGCGATAAAAGCTTATCAACACTGGATCGCTTAAGTGATGACAGGATCGCTTAAGCGATTCCCTTTATTTTTTTTTTTTGGGAATAGGTTGTCCCATATTAAGTGACGTTAGTGTGAACTTCGGACGTTCATAACATCACATGATTATTAACGTTAATGTTAAGCAACATCGGTTAGTAACACTTATTAAGGCCAATTAAGAAGGATTATTTGCAACCTAATTCCATCAACACATATTAAGGTTACAACCGTATGATAGATGGATGAATGTCATAGCGCACTAGCATGACATATTAGTAGAAACGTACCTAATTTCATAAATATGGATGATGTATTTGAGAATGATTAGATTGAAATAAACTTCAATTTTGACTGTACGATTAGTTTAATGAACCATGATCTGTCTTGTGTCAATTGATTTGATTATTTATATCACTTAATGATTTTTTTTCAAAATTATATTTTAATTAAATTAGTTTTTTTACGTCTGTACTTAAACATTAAAAAAAAAAATATTAAAGTATAAAATGTTTTTAAAGTACCAAAGTAAATTACCTTTAATCGCTTAAGCAATATATGGTGTCGCTTAAGCGATTCCATCTATTTAGCCTTGATCGCTTAAGCGATATATGGTTTCACTTAAGAGATCTTGGCTATTTAGCCTTGGTTACTTAAGAGATAATAAATCGCTTACGCGATCTTGTCAAAGGTAGAATAAAGGTCATCCGACTACAATGGATCGCTTAAGTGATCTTAGGTCTTTCTCAAGCGATCCAATATGTTCAGACTTAGTTGCTTAAGCGATCACATACAAGCGAGGATCAGGATCACTTAAGCGATGCTTCACTTTTACCATTGGTCGCTTAAGCGATCATGTACAAGGCAAAATCAATACGTGCCCAGATGCATGATCGTTTAAGCGATTTACTTTCTTGCTTAAGTGATTGTTCGCTTTTACGTCGCTTTAGCAGTTTAGGATCACTTAAGCCATCAAGTCTGAGGCAGAATCAAGATCTGCCTAGATGCATGATCGCTTAAGCGATTTATGGTCTCGCTTAAGCGATTCTTTGGTTTTACCCTTGGTCGTTTAAGCGATTTGGGATCGCTTAAGTAGTCAAGTCCAGGGTAGAATCAAGATCTGCCTAGATGCACGATTGCTTAAGCAATTTAAGGTCTCGCTTAAGCGATTCTTCGTTTTTACCCTTGGTCGTTAAACGATTCTTCACTTTTGGCCTTGGTCGCTTAAGCGATCATTGATCGCTTAAGCGACCAAGGCCATTTTTCTTCTTATCTCGCCGATCTTTTGATATTGTGCACGTTTGAGTGAGAAATTATATTTCGTGTTGTGGCTGAGCTTTATATTCAATCATAACCATCCATATTTGTGAAATGAGGTACGTTTCTACTAACATGCCACACTCGTGACTAATTTAGTAAATTGATTGATTGATTGATTGTCTTGATACGACAGTGATGTTGATAATATTTATTTTGCTTGTCTTACTTCTTTGGGCAGCTATCAATGCTATTCAAAGGTAATATGCAAAATTTTACTAACTTAAACCCTTTTTAAAATTGATGAAAATGAAAAATAATTAATTTGATTTAATACGTTATAAAGGATGATTTATTCAAGGTAACAATAAAATTTAAAACATAAAAAATTGAAAACAGCCACTCTTCAACGGTTGGCCTTAGCAACTCTCTCGATTTCATCCTTCTTCTTGATGACATAACTGGAATTATAGGGATATAAAATCAGTTTAATGCACTACAAAAGAGAAACATAATAACTTCATCAGATCGCTTAAGCAATCTTCGGTCGCTTAAGCGACCTTATGTCGTTGAAGCGATCTGGTAGCCACCAAATCTGATCTAAGCAGTAGATCGCTTAAACGATCTGCTGTTCAGATATGCAAATAGCGATCTTATGTCGCTTAAGCGATCTGATCTTATTTACAGATGGCTTGCTTTCTTGCTGCTGATCAATTCAACATGATTTTTTGGATCTAAATGTGATCAATTCTGGCAACTGCTTCTCTTGTGGCCAGCTTGCTTGCAAATTGAGCACTTATTCATCCTCCGGGGAACCTCAGAGGCTGCTGGAATACACTTAACTCTTTTTCTCCCCTTTTTTGTCTTCTTGAATGGCGGATGGATGATAATGTGAACCAACTCTGACGGCACCACCCATTGCTCTTTTGGAGGAACAAGATATATCGTTTCCGAATAAGCCAACATGTAGTGATTTGCCATATAGAGAGGGGAGCAAAGTTCCATGTAAATTCTTGAACCAAAATCCAGCTTCCGTTGGTTTTTCAGTGTTGCTAGTGCATGAGGACAAGGTAAACGTTGAATGTCAAACACTTTACAGTTGCAAGTTTTACTAAGAAGGTTAATTAGGGCATTCGGACCATAGCGGTGCACGATGAACTCTTAAGCATTAAGAGAATAGGCAAATAGTGCATTTGACAGTTCCATATGTTCTCGCAATAATATTTCAGTTGATGGAATAAGAGTTGTGGTAAAATTATCTAACTCCGTATAATGCTCATGGAACCACCGTGACAATGTCCTCTGGATTGCATCAAAAAGGGAAACTATTGTAAACTCTCTTTCTATTAATAACTTCAAATTTATGGACTCGGCTATGTTCGTGGTCATGACGTCAAACCTTCTTCCAGGATAGTAAGCTCTACTCTATTGCTCGAAACCAACATCATACTCAAGATACTTAGCAATTTTATCATCCTTGATTCGGATTTGCTGGAAGTGCTCCTCAAACTCATCAACTCGATAAGCTTTTGCTGCCATGTAGTATGTCTGAAGGAGGCCAGAACACTTAAACTTTTGTTTATGTTCTCACCAAGGTGCCTCATACAAAATCTGTGATGTGTTTGAGGGTAAATAGTGGCAATCCCAATCTTTATAAAGTTGTGCCTATTGGATATTATGCACAGCTCGTCATTGTCAAGCACTATCATACGTAATTGCTGAAAAAACTAAGTCCATGACTTGTTGTTCTTAGAGTCAACCACACACCATCCAACGGGATATGTGTGATTCTCGATGTCTTGTGCAGTGGTCACCAACAATGTACCTTCATACTTTCCCGTAAAAAAGCAACCATCAACAACCAACACCTTTTTCATGTTTACAAAACCCCTTACAGTAGAACCGCAAGCAACAAAAAAGTATTTAAACCTCATATTCTTGTCCCACTCCAAGCCGTCCTACTACCTTGGTTTGTCAACTCAAGCATATAACGGTACGCTTCTAATAATGTGTGCCCCTCACAAAAACTTGTGCATATTGTCTCCCTTTCCAACATTTCTAGTAACTAACAACACATCTCAACTCTGTGTGCACAAGTCTCTGAATGTCTTTAGGAGATAGACATTTCCCTTTAATGAACTGACTTTTGACAAATTGTCCAATAACATCAGTAGAGGCTTGTCGATGCTCACCTGAAATATGTCTCAAACCACATACGTGCTTATGAGTATATGTGTTAACAATAAATTTTTTGGACTTCGCCAACCTTCTACAATAAACCCGCCACTTTCACTTTCGATCACGACATGCAACTGTCACAACCGATGAATTAGACGTTTTGGTAATGAACTCAAAATTACCTCTCACGGCAACAAGTTTTGGCTTCCTCACCACTTCCTCTTTGTTATCAAATAAATACTTTATGCATAACTCTGATCTATCCGTAAAAATATGAGCTGATTCACTACTACCTGCAATTGCCACTCTGAACCTGCATAAAGGACCATAGTGTTCTCTTCCTCACAAACTACACCTTCTGCATAATCTGTATTTAAAGGAATATCTACATTTGCGAGAATATGTACGGGGTCCTCCTCTTCAACATTTTCATTCTGCCGCACATGACCAACCTCTTCTACAGTGTCCTCCTCACCACCCAAATCACCGCCTACTCTTGATTTTTCAACTAAGAAATCAATGCCCTCGTAGTTCAAATTAAAAGTAGCATTCTCTTTGCCAACTTCCTCGTTATCCCCTTCCTTTGAACCAACTTCTAATGGTTTATCTATAAGAGGAACCCTTAAAATCGGTCTCAAACCATTATCACCCACATCAATCTTATATAATTTCACACATTTATTTGACTTTAATATAGTAGGAGGTACCTTATAATGTTCAGGAACTTTGCTTAAAACATACTTCACAACTATATCACTACGTGAGCAACTCAAATCACCTCTTCTAATTATTTCATCAATCAACTCATCAAAACTAACCTCTGTGCTCACAACAATTGGTATAACTTCTTTGCTCTTCCCAATTCATTTCCAGCAACTTTCTTCCTCCACCCACTCACCAAAATATTCAACACCCAAAACAACTTGTCCCATGTCTAATAATAGCCAAGTACCTATAATGCAAGAAAAAAAATATTATTAACTGATTTATTAAGGGTTGAAAGATTTTAAAAAGCATCTGTAGAGTCATTTGAGCAATCTGGTGTATCGCTTAAACGATCTGGTATATCGCTTAAGCGATATAATGGATAAATAAGCTTGATCGCTTAAGTGATCTTTTGCCTTTTACTTGATCACTTAAGCAATCTGCTGCCATACACCAGACATAACATATCGCTTAAGCGATCTTTTGTCATTTACCTAATCGCTTAAGCGATCTGCTGTCAGATACCAGCCTTATAGCAGATCGCTTAAGCGATCTTTTGCTGCATTATACCAGACATACCAGATCGCTTAAGCAATACACCAGATCACTTAAGCGATCCATCATATCCAGAATACATTTTCAGTCATCTCCACCTACAATCGGTGCTACCACCCGCAGCTACCCACAATGCAAGAAAATATTCAACAAATTTCACTTCTTTCAACTTGCATTACATCAAACACAACCCAACAACCTAAACAACTAAATCAAAATCATAACCCAAACTCAATCCATCATTAAATCTTTGTAAATCGAAATATAAAATGGAAAGGGAGATACACATACCTGGACGAAATGTCAGGAGGAGGAGGATCTGTGGTGGAGAAGAAGTTAATGGCGGAGGAAGAAGGTAGTGTTAATGGCAGGAAGGAGAAGATGTACAGGAAGGAGGAAGAAGAAGATGTACAAGAAGAAGAAGATGTAGACGAAGAAGAAGATGCAAAAGAAGAAGAAGAAGAAGAAGTAGACAAACCTTAGAAGAAACAACAACCAGAGGAGGGATGCGTTAATGGCGGGACGAAGAAGAAAAAGGTGTTTGGGTTTGTTTGCAAGAATTTCGGGTCTTTGGGGACACATTGTCATTTTTAAAAGATTACACAATACTTCATTAATCATAATTAACCACTAATCATGTTTAATTAACCTTAATCAATAATGAGGTTATTTACTTAACACTTTCAAACTATATGACATTTTAATTAAATTTGAACTTTATTTGACTTTTTAATAAAATGCCGTTGATGTTAAGGGGACCCACCCAACCTCAGCCTCGGGATGAAGTTTTTATGGTGCAGTGTGATGTCGTTTAATTGGAGTTGTCCTGGACAGTGTGTCTTTTATAACTATTGCCAGAACCTTCGTGTACCTAATAAAATCCACTTCCACCAAAGACATCTAGCTTATTTATATAGAAAAATGTTATCTTTATAAAGACAATACAAAGAGGGCAACAAAGTAATGTCAGCAAGAATGAAAAAACAAAGAAAGAACGGAAAAAGAGAGAGAGAGAATTAATGACAAATTAAAATAATCTTTATTTGAGGAGTAGTAAATTTATAAACCTGTTGCCAATCATTCAAAAGTTTCTCATCAAAATCAATCTAATTTTTGAAAATGATTTATTGAAAAATTGGATGCAAACAAAACTCTAACCTCTTTAGAGATCAACTACTTCTGACTTATAAAGAAGTCTACAACTTCATTATAAAGAGATCCTTGGCATTTACAGCTTTAATGAAATCAAAGTGTCCGTAATCTTTTACAAACAAAGATTTTAGCTTATCTCCAAGATGATTTTTCTGAATATTAATTAAATACTGAACATCTTCAACATCAGAAATTGCATCATTGCCTCCATAGCTCAGAAACAGAGGAAGGTCACTTGGAAGGTTGGCCACATTATAAACAGGCGGTCTGAATGCTTCGTAACGCTTTAGATTATATGGTAGAAACCCATCAAACTTTGCAATCACCTTAGTTCGAATAACTACAATTTCATTTTGCCCGACAATTACATATAGTTTAAGGTTTATTTAATTTTTTCAACCAATATTAAGGTTAGAGATGACAGACTCACTCTGCGAGAGGTGTATCAGATTTTTTATTAATGTCGATTGAGGCTCATTTTTTAGGTACTTATTGATCGCTGAAGCATTGAGACAACAATTAAATCCTGCAATTGGGAAAATTTTAGTTAAAACAATAGTTCACAAAAAGACCGTTGTTGCCCAAGAACAAACAATTAGAGCTCAAAAAATTACCGCTAAGTGATGTTACTAAATCATTGCAGTTAAGCCCAGTAAAAGAACAAATTGATTTGAGAAAACTATCAACAACAGGATCCCTGATATGATCAGAGAACCAAACCATTAAAATTATGAGCATTTTTATGTTAGGAACAAAGTTTATAAATATCTTAAAACTGATTCTTACCCTTTTGGTTTGAACTCTGCTATTCCAATCAACCCAACGGCCTGTTAAGAAAACGAAACATCAATTTTATTCATGTGTTGTGTCTGAAGTAATCATTGACAATGAAATTCTTATAACTCCACTGACCTCTCCGAGAAAAGGATTCATATGAAATAAAAAAAAAAAAAAAAAAAACTTGGAAAATTGTTAAAAGAAAATAAGTGAAACTTAAAAGAGTCAAGATTCAATTAAAAAAATAAAATATTTTAAATAAAGAATAATTATACAAGATAAATACTATTAGACACGGTTGTAGTTTTCTTCAAAGGCAAACATCAACAGTTGCTATGAAAGCAAAAAGTTTTCTCTGAAGAAAATTGCAACACTGTCCAATAGTATTTATCTTAACGAAGTTTTCTGGATTTTCTATCAATTTATATAAGATAAATACTTAAGGAGATAAATAATGGAAGATAAATAAATACTAAAATTCATCTAGATAAATAGATATCTAAATACATTAGATAAAATAAATAAATAAATAAAAATTATGTAAGATAAATACTATTATATAGTGTTGTAGTTTTCTTCAAAGACAGTTACCAGCAGTTGCAATGAAAGCAAAGAATTTTCTTTTAAGAAAATTGCAGTACTATCTAATATACAAAATATTAGAGAAGTTTTCTGGATTTTCTTTTGATTCATATAAGATAAATACTTAAAGAGATAAATAATGGAAGATAAATAAATACTAAAATTCATCTAGATAAATAGATATCTAAATACATTAGATAAAATAAATAAATATTCATGTAAGATAAATAATATTAGACAATGTTGTAGTTTTCTTCAAAGGCAGTTACCAGCAGTTACAATGAAAGCAAAGAGTTTTCTTAAACTCTTTTAAGAAAACTGCAATACTATCTAATTTACAAAATACAGAATTAGAGAAGTTTTCTAGATTTTCTTTCATTCATATAAGATAAATACTTAAAAAGATAAATAAATACTAAAATTCATCTAGATAAATAGATATCTAAATACATAAGATAAAATAAATAAATAAATAAATATTTATATAAGATAAATACTATTAAACAATGTTGTAGTTTTTTTCAACCCAGTATCCAACAGTTGCAATGAAAGCAACAAGTTTTCTTTGAAGAAAACTACAACACTGTCTAATATACAAAATTTTAGAAAAGTTTTCTGGATTTTCTCTCAATTTATATAAGATAAATATTTAAAGACGTAAATAATGGAAAATTAATAAATACTGAAATTCATTTAGATAAATAGATATCTAAATACATTAGATAAAATGAATATAACTCTATCTAAATTATTATATTTAACAAATTTATCTACCCAAATATAATAGATAGATTATATAACATACGTTTTCCATAAATGATTTTGAAAGAGAAAATTATTTATTTGGGTTTTCAATTTTTTTATTTGATTTTTGTATCTTTCGAGGATTTTGGGTCGGGCTGGGATTAGAATCAATCCCCTCTCCGACCCAACATCAATTTGGGGATGATGAGTCATTACCATTCTAGGCCCGGCTCTTAATGAAGTTTTCTGGATTTTCTCTCGATTTATATAAGATAAATATTTAAAGTGATAAATAATGGAAGATATTTAAATGCTAAAATTCATCTAGATAAATAGATATCTAAATACATTAGATAAAATAAATAAATAAGGAAATATTTATGTAAGATAAATGCTATTAGACAGTGTTGTAGTTTTCTTCAAATGCAGTTACTAGTAATTGCAATGAAAACAAAGAGTTTTCCTAAAACTATCTAATTTACAAAATATTAGAGAGGATTTCTGGATTTTCTTTCGATTCATATAAGATAAATACTTAAGAGATAAATAAATACTGAAATTCATCTAGACAAATAGATATCTAAATATATAAGATAAAATAAATAAATAAATAAATATTTATATAAGATAAATACTATTAGACAGTGTTGTAGTTTTCTTCAACCCAGTATCCAGCAGTTGCGATGAAAGCAAAAAGTTTTCTTTGAAGAAAACTACAACACTGTCTAATATACAAAATTTTGGGAAAATTTTCTGGATTTTCTCTCAATTTATATAAGATGAATATTTAAAAAGGTAAATAATGGAAGATAAATAAATACTTAAATTCATCTAGATAAATTGATATCTAAATACATTAGATAAAATGAATATAACTCTATCTAAATTATTATATTTAACAAATTTATGTACCCAAATATAATAGATAGATTATATAACATACGTTTTCCATAAATGATTTTGAAAGAGAAATTTATTTATTTGGTTTTTCAATTTATTTATTTGATTTTTGTATCTTTCGAGGATTTTGGGTAGGGCTGGGATTAGAATCAATCCCCTCTCTGACCCAACACCAATGTGGGGATGATGAGTCATCACCATTCTGGGCCCGTCTCTGACTTTTTACACTTAATCCTCAACATGAATGGGGCAGAGGCTTGCAGGGACAGCCCACAAGGAATTTTGCCATCCCGGCTATTAACAAACTCATGGGTCAAACAAAATAAACTACTTCCTAAATCTATAAACTCAAGTTAATTTTAAACTAGATTGCGTATTCAAATGTTAATTTTAATGTAGAAATAATTATTATTTACCATGATTATATTGATGAAATTTGTTCTTGTAAATAACTGGTCATGTGTGGTTACGTTAACCCCGTCCCATTATGACTCTCTCTCTTCTAGCAGACAAATGCAAGTCAATGCACCAACTAAAGCAAATCCACGCTCAAATGATCGTTTCTTCCCGCATTGACGATCACTTTGCCGCCAGTCGTTTACTTTGCTTTTGCGCTCTATCTTCATCCGGCGATCTTCCCTACGCTATAAAGCTTTTCAACAAAATTGAAAACCCGAATCAATTCATGTGGAACACTCTCATTAGAGCTCAAGCTAGTAATAAAAATCCAGATGAAGCAATTTCCCTTTATGTAAATATGAGGAGAATTGGTTTTGCACCATCTGAGCATACTTTTCCTTTTGTTCTCAAGGCTTGTGCTAGCCTTCGTTCTTTAAATTGTTGTAAACAGGTTCATACCCATGTTTTAAAATCTGGGTTGGATTTAGATTTGCATGTTGTTAACGGTTTAGTCAGAAGTTATTCTGTTTCGAGTGATTTAAATAATGCACGTCGAGTTATTCTGTTTCGAGTGATTTAAATAATGCACGTCGACTGTTTGACAGATTTACTAACAAGAATTTGACCATATGGACCACGATGATACGTGGGTACGCGCAAAATTTTTTTGCTAATGAAGCGTTGCTGCTGTTTGATCAAATGATTTCAGAAGGATTTGAACCCAATAGCGTGACTTTGGCTTCTGTTTTATCTGCGTGCGCACAGTCTGATTGTTTAGAATTAGGAGAAAAGGTTCATGTTTTTATGAGAACGAGAGGGCTCGAAATGGGAGTCATTCTTGGCACTGCGTTGGTGCATATGTATGCAAAAAGTGGAGCCATTTCAAGGGCTAAAGAATTGTTTGATTCCATGCCTAGAGAAATATTGCTAGTTGGAATACTGATTTGTGGGTGGGCTAGTTATGGACATGCCGAGGAAGCGTTCATTCTCTTTCGAAAGCTAGAGAAGGAGCAAATTGCCTGATTTTTTTTCTTCCAAAGTAATGATCTTTTCATGTAATTAAGTCTGTCTTTCAAGAATCATGTTTCATTCCAAGCTCAATTTGTGAACAAAGTCCGTCTAATAGTTGACAAACCTGCTTGATACGTGCATCATCTCCACATGCCTAACATAATAGTATACATTTTTTTTTTTTTTTTGGTATCCGAGCCAACTTTTGCCCATCTTGACTATTCTCCTAGGCTTGAAATTAACGGCCAGCTAAGTCTCAAACTATCCTTTATTAGTAGTCGTGGGGATTCGAATTTAGGACCTCTTGAGTAATACACCCAATAATTCGTAGCGAACCGTCAAACTACTTTGGAGGTGTTTGGTTCAGGGAATGTTGGATTACTGGAAAGTTAAATTACCTTGAAGATTATTATGAATCTTTAGAAAAATGTGTTTAGTTAATTGGTAGGTATGTTATATTAATATGTTTGAATGTGAGAAATAAATTGGTGGGTATGTTATTTAAATTACAGAACTGTTCTCTAATTAAATATTATTATTATATTATTTTTTAATATTGATTATTATTTGGATTATTATAACCCTCTGTAGTTAAAAATTTAGCAAAAATAACCCCATAATAAAAGTTTGGAAAATCAACAAAGCACCCCCACAAACCTAGCCATTGCCGGCTGCCAGCAACCACCACAGGCCGTCGACAACCTAATGGCTCACAGAAGGTAGGAAATGGCCTCCGTGCGCCGTATGGCCATTTCCGGCCAAAATGGCCAGACGTGATAGATTTGGCCGTCGACGGCCAGATCGACGGATTTGGCCTTTGATGGCCAGATTAGATATGCCATCAATGGCCAGATATGTGGCTGGAAATGGCCATATCGACGCATGGCGGACATTTTCGGCCTTCCATGCTCTATTCCGGCTACAGCGGCGGCTGGTCACAATGGTGGTTGCCGGCGGTAGGTGGGTGGGGGTGGTGGCTTGGGTGGGCTACAATTTGTTTTGAATTTAAGGGTAATTTTGTCCAAAAAATTAATTAATTGAGGTGAAATAGTAAAAGCAACATTCATGTAAATAAATTTAAAACTAAGGGCATTATTGTCCTAAAATTTTATTAATAAGGGATAGAATTGTAACAAAAAAAAAAAAAAAAAGATTACCCTAGTAATCTTACAATACCTAAGAAAATGGAGGTAATCAGATTACCTCCAACATTACCATCAATAACTACTATTGATATTTGAAGATTACCGGAATTTTATATTACTTGACAATCAAACGTGGTAATAAAGTAATATAAGATGACATAACCTTAGTAATCCCACGTTACCCCCAACCAAACGCCCCCTTTGTGGTATTTAATGGTATACTGTTTCATTTCACATGGCATTCTCAAATCAATTTGGAATGAAGTCAGGGAGGTTTTCAAACATAATTTTTGATGCAAAAATACACCAACCAGAGTGATCTGATCGACCTTGGCAGGATCGGAACTGATGTGTGCATGATTACGGGTAACCAGCAATAAATAAACAATGAAATGCAGTAAGGAAAATAGCAAAGAGATTTTTAAAGTGGTTCGGTGATAAGCATTCATAATATCTATATATTTGTTATATTTCCTCATGTTTTAATGGTTATAAATGCTTAAATCTTGGGTTTTGATTATGTTTCGTATTTTGTGGAGTAGATTGAGGAGTTAAATCAAATTGAATTCAAAATCAAGAGTTTTGGAGAGAAAAATTTGGAGCTCGAAAAGAGATACATTCCAAAAGCGGATTTTGCTTAAAGCGTGGGCGCGCCTTATTGGATCCGAGATTTTTGACTTAGGGTTACGAATTTGTTGGAGAAAAAGATATATATGACAGCTGGAAAGATTTATTTACCCCTTTCTTAATCTTTAGGATTTGCCAAGACTCCCTATTTTGGTGGGATTTGCTTTTAATTAGTTTCCTGATCTAGATAGGACAACTATTATTAGATGGGTTATAAATAGGGAGATTATTCACAAGAAATTGGACATCTATCTCTACCTCTTTTTCTTCTCTTTTCTTTAGGCTTTCTTTTAAATTATGTGTAGTTAAATACTTTTCTTCCAACTAAAGGATAATTGAAGTTTTGGTTCTTCAAGGATCGTGAGATCTAAATAATTTTCAATGTTCTTTTATTTCTTTACTATTTATATATCTTCTATGTTTATTAACAATTATTGTCTTGATTGATTGATACAAAGGGCCCGTTGTTCAATTATCAGGTTGATAAATTGCCATTTAGAACTTTAAATCCGTAGTTGTTTAAGTGTTCTAATATTAGTGGTAAAATAACATAGTTGATTATAAAGGGATTTTCGATTTATGTTATGAAGATGTATAATCTAGTCTAAATGAATCGAGCTTGTGTATTTGTTGGCTAGAATTGGTAGTCTCTCTAATTATTAATGCTGTCGATAGATTAAATCCTAAGAGCTTGTTTAGGGTTGTTTATTGACAAGGGAAGTAATCAAAGAGCTTGTTTTGGTTATCGAGAAAGTAAGGAGAGATAGGTTGTTAGAGCTTGTTAATAACCATAACCAATTTAGTGAAGAATAGAAGATTTTATCCTTGTATCTGTGATCAATTCTCTGAACCAATTCTGAAATTATACCTTTGGTTGGATATTTGCCTGATATTGATTTTTCCTTAATTTTTAGTTGATTATAATTGTTTTCTTTTATTTCACTTCGAAATTTCAAAACCCCCTTTTTTTTTTTGCTTTAATTTTCATTAAAATAAATCTACCCAATCTCTGTGGATACGACCTTGCTCATCACTATTACAATTTGTATTTATTTGAGAGTGAGAATTTTATTATTTGTTGGATTCGACACCCACCATTCGGCGAGATAAACTCTTGACCCTACGTCCACTGTTCTTATATTAGCTGTGAGAGCTTACAATGATAGTCCTTGACTAATTTGCTAACCCCTTTCTCATCGTAGGAGGGGGTTTATATACAAACTGTGTACAAAGGAAAGAGCGAAAATAAAGGGATTACAACCAAGTTTGAAATGCAACTTCAATATTCTCGCAATTGGGCGCTGTGATTGCGCAAAGATTACTGTCGATCTGATCTTTCCCGATATATCCTGGATTTGAAGTTATCTGTGAATTGGTTGAACAACTGTAAGGATTGGTTGCAACTAGCTTGTGCTAGGTCGAGCTATAACTCGACGAGCTTATGTTGGGTTGGACAATCGGAAGAGTCGAGTTGGTTCTGGATCAGGCTATAACCTCGTAATCCTCCAAGCTTGATGGAAAAATCACACACAACATTTGCCCCCTAGTGTTGATGCTCGTTTCATGCTTTGAAGACTATTGCTCGATTTGATATCAAGCTCGGCATTCATCGACGGGGTATTGGATGCAGATTCGGTCGAGCTCGTACTCATGTCCAATCGACGTACTCCACACTTGACCTTTTCTCTTTTGGGACATCCTCGATGAACCCAGAATTTGAAAAGAAAAGGTACTTGTGTAAATTCCAGGTGGTCATGTCGCATTAAATGCGGCAGCATTTGGCAGTTACTTTTCATCACGCGTGGGCGACTAGGGGTGTGCAAAACCGGATATCCGATCCGGTTGTCCTTTATTCTGATCCAATCCGAATATTTGGATAAGCCAAGAAACCAATCCGAATTCGATCCGATTTCTTGACTGATCCAGTCTTGATCCGATCCAAATTTTCGGATTGGATCAACCGGATATCTAGTTTTAATCCAAATTTCAAAACAACATTACGACAAGAACTTTATTTGAAATTAAATCTTTTATATTTATCTAAAATTAAACTAAATTGGAGTTAAAAGACATAAAGATTTGATGAAATAACAAAACAATAGTCAAATGGAACACAAAAAAATCTGCCACAGCAAAACAGCATCGAAACACCTTGACAGAGCAATGAACAGTACAAACTACAAAACAGCAGCAAGAAACCGAAAACTACAGCCACCAAACAGCCTGAAAAATGCTAGTAAACCAGTAGAGCAGACCAATACCTTTTGTGTGCTTTCCTTCAATGCCGATTCTTCACAAAGAATATGTTGCTTATTGTTTATTTAAAACATTGAACCTATCTTGCTATCCACTAGACCAATATCCTATATACCAAAACACAAAAACTACTGCTCTAAATATCAAACAGACCTAACAAATTAAGGAGAAGGAATAATAAGTCAATCTTAACAAATGTTGGAACAACAATGACCACTAAATCATCACAGCAATCATTTCTCAAATAGACAAACTCTTGAGCTTCAGCCAACTAAGTTATAGGATACCAAGGCTTTTAGTAGATCTAAGAATGAGATGAAATGAAAACATATCTCTCAAAATCGTGGAGAAGAGGCACCGATTATTTTGGTTTTTTTTCGTTGATTCTGGAGTGAGGAAAAAAGTTAGGGATTTGGGATCTAGAGTTAAGCAAAAAATGATTTGGGATTATTTTTATTTGGTTTTTAAAAACCGAATCGGATACGGATGTCTGATTTTTTGCACAGTCGATCCAAAAAATATGAATCTTCTTATATATCTAATCCGAATCCGATCCAAATTTTCGGATATCCGATTTTTTCGGATCGGATCAGATCTAGACCAGATACCAGATATCGAATTATTTTGCACACACCCATGGGCGACTACAGCTGTCCACGCGTGAAGTTGAGGCAACGTGCAATGATGGTTATGATTATGGCAGTCTGACGGTTGATCGCCCTTTTGTGGATAATTGACACATGGCCACGTCCAAGGGCCAAGATTGCTCAACGAATGGAGGGTCGAGATCTGATGTAGATTGATGGCTACGATTAAACCCTGCCCTTTCGTCTCCCATGCAAACCACTACAAAAGCGAGCGAACTCATTAGAAAGCTTACACACCTTGCAAAAATTCTCAAACGTTCTTGCTTACTCTGTCATTGCTTCTTCATCTTCATAGTGCGTTTCTGATGATTTTTTCCTATTCTCTTGTTTCGATAAGGTTTCTTTTCCCTTCCTTTAGTTGCTTTCTTGATTTTTGCGATTATGGGTGGCCATTACCGTGGCCACATTGGGTCTTTTAAGGTTTTGCTTGGGTTTTTACGTGTGTCTCCAATAGTCCTGGGTTTAAAAAGGGTTTAGTGTGGTGGTTGTTGGAATCCCTGGTAGGTCGCGTGTCTGTTGTTCGATGCGAGCTATCTCAGGTGCCTGAACTAAAAGCAAAGTGTGGATAGGTCGTCGAGTTTTTCAAGCTCTGACACATGATTGCTTCTGTTTCAAGTACCTAGAGGTGAGCTATAATGTCTTCATCGAGCAACCACACAATGATCGCATGTTTGATTCCCCTGCAGGCACAACAGTCCTTGGGGGCATAATCCCTAAGGTTTTCGAGGAGATCGTCGCACAAAGCTTAGACCTTGATGCGACAGGCTCGTCCGATCATGCTTTTATGGAGGTCACTCAGTCAAAGAGATCTCTAGTTCATAGGCCGTGGAAGGAATCGCAATCCTTGATTACTTATGCACCTCAACTCAACTTGAGAGTTCCGAGAGGCTTCTCCTAGAAGAATCCTCCCACATGTTGGGTAGTGATCTCTAAGACCCTTCTGAGATGTGTGATGTCTATTCCCCCTCACCATTTCATCGACAACGTTTTGAGATGGTTCGACATCATCCTTCTCTAACTGTCCACAAACTCATACGTCATAATCATAGGTTTGTACATAGCCAACCAAATAGCCAAGTTGGGCGAGCCATCTGTTGAGAAGCTCATCCATTTGTATAGATTAAAGAAGGGTGAAGACCAAACATATTACCTCTCCAAGGCGAGGAAAGTATGTTTCAACGGTCTGGTCGACGTTCCAAAGAAGGTCCCGTATTGAGACTTTTAGTTTTTCTTTTATGAGGCCAGCAAGACCGACATTTTTGATTCAAAAGCTAATAAGACTTCAACCCCCAGTGTGTGTGAAGAGTGTTTTCAAGCTCGATAGTCAAACTAACCAAACTCTTTTGCTTTGCAGTTAACGTTGAGCAAAATTTTCTCCCTGCTGCGAGCTTACAGAGGCTTCAATGACCTTTCTAATAGGGAGCGCAACATCAACGAGATTATCTGGCTTCCTTGCTTGAGGGCATACAACTTTTGGGAGGATAATGCCAATTTTGTTATCATTCTCGAAAAAGGTAAAAGTGTTCACTTGCTAGGGCTTTCTTTTTTTTTTTTTTTTTTTTTTTTTTGTAGGTAGGTCACTGATTGTTGCTTCCCCTCTCGTGGAAATGTGGGCCGAGAAACAGACGGGCTTGAAGAAAAAGGTGGCAACTTCTAGGGTTGCTAAGAAACTGTCGGTTGCTCCAGCAAAGAAGCAGCCCACTAATGTCGCTATCACGAAGTGAAGTAGAGGTGAGCTTGGGGAAGCCCAAGTGCGAAGAAGCCCGCGACTGCCTCTAAGGTAGTTGGCTAAAAAAGGTGACCTTGGGCCCCAAAAAGGGCTAGCGAGGAAAGCATCTGAGCCGACTAGACGCTTAGGGAAACAGAAAGCGCCTGAGCAACATGATGGCTCAATCAAGAAAAAATTGATTGAGCCTTAGGGGGCTCGAGAAAGCAAAAGGTTGTCGAGCAATAGTGTGGCTTGGGCAAGGAGATTGCAAGGCAGACTGGCGGCTCGAAGAAGTCAATGGCCAAGGACTTGGCCAAGAAGAAGTTTGTTCTCATAGGCGAAGCTGCTGCTACTGTGGGGAGTAAATCAAGCTCGCCAGCAAGGAGGCAAAAAGATGGACAAGGTGGCTCGAGTTGCGATCGACGAATTAATTGATAAACTCCCTAATCATATCAGCATCGAGGCCACGGCGGCCAGGGATGACAACACCCTGCGAACTTTTACGGGCATCAGGGATTCGTCTCCGCCACAGTTGCTAGCTTGGGTATGCAACTATATGACAAAGGTACCAGTAGCTCGCCCTCTTATATTTTTGTACATGCTTCCCTTATTCCTCATTGACTTTCACTTTTCCTTTTCTAGGCCTGTGTGGCAAGCAGACTTCTCTATAATGAGTGCTATCCCACATTGGAGGGTACTCATCAAGGATGGTAGGAAGTAAAGACACTTAAGGAGGATGCCTTGGCTGGGGCCTAGGTAATAGAGAAGGAGAATGACGCAAAGCAGATCAAGCTTGAGCAGCTTAAGGAAGAGATAACAACCTTCAAGGTCAAGGAAAAGGAATTCCTTGACAAGATTAAGGTGAGTGAGGCTGCTCAGGCGAAGGTTGAAACCAAGGTAGTCGAGGCTGAGAAAAACTTGGCACAGCAGCGAGGTGCCAATTATAAGCTGAACTTCAAGCTTACCTTGGCTCAGAAAATTGCCTAGGATTGGGAGTTAAAGTTCAAATAAGCCTCGCTTGACTTTGCCTAGGAAGCAAAAGGTCAACAAATTACCAAGGCTGAGACTGACCAGCTTAGGCTTCAGATCGGGGAGTTGAACGAAGCTGTTACTAATTGTGTTTGGGAGACGTCAGTGTTCCTTGTGTAAAAATTATGGAAAGCTCACCCCTTGATCGATTTCTCCTTTCTTCCACGAGCTTATCAGAGAAAGGTTGATAGGATGAGGACCGAAGCTCAGGGAATGACTTATGTGTACTTGGATGATTCCAAGCCTGATGGTGAGGGTCAGGAGGAAGTCGACAAAGGCGATGAGGAAACCGACCTTAAGCAAGAGGTTGAGGATCTGACTCCCTTAGCTACTCTTTCCCTCATTGTTGTCAACCTTCCTTCGAGCAAGGCTCCAAAAGATGTGCTAGCTCCCACCCCTAAAGAAGCCGTCATGACTCCTACTGCCGAGGAACCATCTGTCCCAGTTAGCGGCGAGCTTCATGGTCTGACTCGCGATGACCCCCCTGCTACTCCAACTGCCTATAAATTTTCCCCTTTTTGTATCTTTTTTTTTTTTTTTGGTAAACAAACTCTTCAATCAATGGAAGATATTTTACATATATTTGTTGAAAAATTTTTATTTCTACAGAGTCGTTTAAATCGTCATAAAAAATTTGAATTTGTTCCAAGTTTTGCGTAACTTGCTTCTTGAGGAACTTACCGAATATACACGAGGAAATTTTATCCGCCAACTCAGACTTCAGACTCATTGTCCGTCTCGAGTTTTGGTCGCTGGTTTATGACCGATTTCTTCTGATGTGTTTTACTCGGATCTTTTCACTTCGTCGATTCGGGAAATTTCACCCTTAATGAGTTGAATTTTGCCGTGGCTTATCGAACTAAGTTGCCTTTTTCCTAACTCATGACTCTGAGTTTTTGAATGCAATCATGTAGGTCATGATTTTTAAAGCAATAAATGATAAATGATAACTAATTAATAAATAAAAAGAAAATGGTGAACAACATAAAGTTATGAACAACATAAAGAAAATGATAAATGATAATCAATGAATAACTTATGAATAATACCTCCTTTTATTGACAGAATCTTTTAGTTGTGAACAACCTTACAATGAATATTTGGAAGGAAATAAAACATGGCTAGAACCCGAGCTGCTCATTGGTAATACCTTCACAGATGCTTGGCATTCCAAGCTCGCAGTATAGTTTCGCCATTGAGGTGTTCTGGGTGGAAGGTCTCATGTGCGAACTTTTTAGAGATCCTAAATGGACCTTCCCATTTGGGCCCAAGTGCCTCCAAATACCCTGGACAATCTTTCTGAGACAAGGTTGCCCACCTCAAAGTCCCTGTTCTTGACTTTGATATTGAAGTATCATCTGACTCGTTGCTAGTACGAGGCGAGCCTTAACTGAGATTTGGCTCGATGTTCTTCAATTAGGTCTAACCTTAGGCGGAGAAGATCTTCGTTTTTCTCTTCGTTGAAAACTTCCCTCTGGAACAAACTAATCCCCACTTCAACTAGAGCCATTGCTTTACAACCATATGATAGAGAGAACGAGGTTTCTCTTGTCGAGTTTCTAGCTATTGTTCTATGAGACCATACGGGCAATTCTTCGGCCCACGTTCCCTTCAAGGTGTCAAGCTTCTTCTTGATGGTGTGCTTGATAACCTTGTTCACAGCCTTCACTTGACCATTGGCTTGAGGTCGATGAACAGCAGCGAAACTCTTCTTAATACTAACCCATTTTTAGAAAGATCTGAAGTATTACTATTGAATTGTTTTCCATTGTCAATTATTGTAATATGGGGAATTCTGAATCTATAAATGATGTTTTTGTAGACAAAATCCTTCAGCTTGTTCGACATGATGGTGGCTAAAGGCTCGACTTCTGCCCACTTGGTGAAGTAGTCTACAACAACTACTGCGAACTTAATACCCACTTTTCCTTGAGGTAAAAGGCTTATCAGGTTGATGCCCCAAATTGCAAACGGCCAGGGGCTTGTCAAAGTAGTTAATTCTTGGGGTGGAGCTCACTGAGCATCTACGAACCTCTAGCATTTGTCGCATCTACACACATAGTTTGCTGCATCGTCAAAGACTGTCGGCCAGTAATAACCCTTATAAAGTACTTTGTATGCTAGAGATCAATCTCCTACATGGTTCCTACAGATGCTTTCATGGATCTCTCTTAGAACATAGTCCGCATCTTCATGGTCAACACACCGCAATAATGGTGAATTGAACCCACGCTCATACAAATTGTCATTGATGAGCGTGTATCGAGATGATTTTACTCGGAGTGTTTCAGCTTCATTTCTCCTTTTAGGTATTGTTCCATCTCTTAGGTAGGCAATTATTGCATCCATCCAGTTGTATCTCTGACTTGTCACTAAGATTGGTTCCTATGGAGAGGAGATGCTTGCACTTGGGAGAAACTTAATAGGTATTGAATCATCCTTCTCTTGGCTCATTGCAGAGGCTAGAAGAGCTAGAGTGTCGACAACTGAATTCTTCTCCCTTAGGATCTGAAGAATAGTAAAGGATTTGAATTACTCAAGTTCAGATTTCACTTGTTGAAGATAGGATGCCATTATATCCTCTTTTGCTTGATATTCTCCGGTAATCTAATGAACTACAAGTTGGGAGTCACTATAGATCTTTATGGACGCTACCCTCATTTCCTTGGCGAGGCGGATCCCCGCGAGCAATGCTTCGTACTTAGCCTCGTTGTTAGATGCGACAAACCCGAATTTGACTATGGCCTTGCTCGGGTTCCCTTCTGGACTTTGGAGCAAGAGCTCGACTCCTGCCCCCTTCTCATTTGAAGACCCGTCTACATATAGAGTCCACTGCCATAGTTCATCAAACTTTGGCTTATGCTGTTCATTTTCTTTTGAGACGCTTGCCCTTGGTGGGCTTACTTCCCCTTTTGGCTGATAAGAGGATTCTAAAATAAAATCCGCCAAAGCCTAACCTTTTATTGCTGTCATCGGGATGTACTTGATATTGTGCTGACTCATTTCCATTGTCCACTGGGTCAATCTGCCTGATGCCTCGGGCTTTTGCATTATCTTCCTTAATAGAAAATTTGTCAGCTGATGAATGGAGTGCTCCTAGAAATAGGGCCACAGCTTCTTGGTGGCGATGACAAGGGCATAGGCGAGCTTCTCCATCTCAGGGTACTTGTCTCCGCATCGAGCAACCTCTTACTCACATAGTACACCGACCACTGCACTCCCCATTCTTCATGTACCAAAGCTCCACTAATCACGAACTTGGACACCGATAAATATAAAAACAATGGCTCGCCTTATACAGGCTTTGATAACAGAGGAGGTTGTCCCAGGTGTTTCTTCAATTCCTGGAAAGTTTTCTCACACTTCTTTATCCATTTTAAACCCTTCTTCCCCTTCAGAGTCTCAAAAAATGGTAAGCATCTATCTATGGCTTGAGAAACAAACCTGCTAAGTGCGGCCACATGCCCTGTCAAACTTTGTACATGTCTTATGCTGGTATGATTTTTCATGTCTAACAGAGCTTAAATCTTCTTTGGGTTGGCTTCAACACCTTGTTGATTTACCAGGAACCCTAGGAACTTTCCTAAGCTTACTCCAAAAGCACACTTCAGAGGGTTGCGTTTCATTCTGTATTTTCTGAGGATGTTAAACATTTCCCCCAAGTGCTTAATATAGCTTTCGATGACCTTTGATTTGACGAGCATGTCGCCAATGTACACCTCCATTATTTTGATAATTTGGTTGGCAAACATCTTGTTCACCAAGCGCTAATAGGTCACCCCAACATTTTTCAAGCCAAACAGCATAACCCTGTAACAATAAATACCCTAGTCAGTAATAAAGGAGGTGTGTTTTTAATCGAGCTGATAAATTGAGATCTGGTTAAATCCTGAGTATGCATCCATGAAGCTAAGTAGTGTGTTCCCAACTGTCGCATCTACTAACTGGTCGATCTAGGGCAGCGGAAAGCTATCTTTGGGACAGGTTTTATTCAAGTCTGTGAAGTCGACGCAAGTCCGCCACTTTCCATTGGACTTCTTCACCCAAACTGGGTTGGCAAGCCAATCTGGGTACTTCACTTCTCTAATGAATTGATGTTCAGGAGTTTGTCAACTTCATCTTTGAGCGCCTTAGAGCGCTTTGCATCCATAGATCTTCTCTTTTGTTTGATTGGCTGAGCTATTGGATTAATGTTTAATCTATGGCATATTACCTCGGGGTTGATCCTCACTATATCAGCATGCACCCCTGTGAATAGGTCGAGGTTTTTCTTCAAAAACCCTACCAGATTATCAGCTATTTCTTTGCTAAAATTGTTGCCGACCTTCAGTATGTGAGTTGGGCCTTCCACGTTGACAGATATTTTTCGCAGCTCTTCTGTTGTGCCCGTTATGGGCTCTTCCCTATGGATGCAAGGTTCTATGGTATCCTCGAGAGGTCTGGAGTGGTATTCAGATTCTCTAATGACCATTGTCCTCGGGAGTGGCCATTTTAGTACAACATTAATGGCTTGGTTGTAACTTTCTCGAGATTCTTTTCTGCAACTTTTGATCATTGCGACCCCCTTGGGAGTTGAGAAACTCATTGCTTGGCAGCGCACCGAAGTGACTACACTTAAATCATTTAGGATCGGTCTTCTGAAGATGATATTATACGTAGTCGGACAGTCCACCACTAGGAATTCTACCATTACTATCCTAATTTTTAGGCTTTGTCCCTAGAGTCACGGGTAGGTCGATCGTTCCCTTGGGGACCTGGCTGTCTCCGATGAATCCATAGAGCGGTGATTGACACGCTCTAAAGTCTCTCTTCGTGAGCCTCATTTCTCGAAAATCTCCTAAGAATATGATGTTTGTTGCACTTCCATTATCGACTATCACCCTTAGTACCCTAGCATTGCCAATCCTGGCCGTGATTACAATCGCATCATGATTATGGCTAGGGGATTCTTCACATTCTTCAACTGTGAATCCTACCACTGGCTCTCTTGTCTAGGCTACTTCAGCGGCTTCTGCTCACAGCTCATTACTCAGAAAATCGAGTCTTTTCTGGCCTCTCGAGGATATTACTCGCGAGAACGCCTTGAGCTCTTTGCTATGTCGGGCCCTCCATGGATCATGCCTACCAGGACTTCATTGTTGGTGTTGGCCAAGGCTTGCTAGATCTGGTTATTCAACTCGCCTATGCCTTTGCAAGCTAGTGCCTCCGTAAAAAATTCTTTTAAATGGCCATTTCGTATCAGGTCTTCGAAGGCGTCCTTTAAAGCCCGACACTTATTGGTATTGTGCCTGATGTCTTGGTGGTATCAGCAATATTTCTACCGATCTCTTCTGCCTGGAGCCCCCTTTATTCTTTCTAGAGCAGGCAGTCTCTTAGCCTCATGGGAGACTTCATAAATGTGAGCTATGTCTTATGTTAGAGAGGTGTATTCTGCATATCACGGGAAAAGTTGCCTGTCTCCACAATTATCTGTTATTTATCTCTTTTGGGACTTGTTTCGATCATTGTCATTGCGATCTTGGCCCCTTCGCTTGTCTACTGGGTGATCCTGTCACTTGTATAGGGCTATTCTTGGCGAGCTTCTGGCTAGGGCGGCTAGCGAGCTTTCTATTTACTAACGCTTGGCAGCCATTTGGTAAAACCTTGCTAGGCTCACATGGTCTTCACTTTGGAGCTCTTTCCACAGCTCTGTTTGCGGTTTGATGCTTGCAATTAGCAAAGTTTGGATCAACTCTTCAGGTGCATTTGCGACCTTTGCCTGTTCATTCTGGAACCTCATTAAATATGAGGTCAATGTTTTGTGTCTCTCCTAACGAATGTTGCTCAAGTAGCTGAGCGGCATTGCAAATTGTCTACTCGCTTGGAACTGCTGCAAGTATAGCAAGGAGAATTGTTGCCAAGAACTGATGGAATTCGCTTGAGTCTTTTATACCACCTCTTGGCATCCCCTACCAGTTTGACCATGAAGCAGTGACATTTTACTAAGTCACAGACCTGATGTAGCTCCATCAAGTCATTAAAAGTGTCGATGTGATCTCTAAGATCTCCTCTCCCATCGAACCTGCTTTCTGGCACCTTGAATCCTTAGGGAAGCGGGAATTGGCAAGCTTCCTTTGTAAAGGGAGAGCTCATTATCTCTTTTGCCACATTGTTCTAGTGAGCTTTTAGATCATCTAGCATTTTTTGTACCTGATCTAAGTCTTCGTTGTGATTACCTTGGCTGACTCTGTTCAGCCTTACCTCGAGTAAGTGAGTTCGCAGATATATTACTTTTGAGCCTCCTCTATTCTGCGCATTGATGCGTGAGGTTAAGTCATGATGGCTAGGTTGGTAGGTGCGATCATGCTCGTCACTACATTGCTTGTGACGTTGGTTATAAGCAGAACGTCGGTCATTGGCATATTGGTGCACATAACTCGTCTCGCGAGCTTGCAAGGACTGAGCCTGTCTTGGGCGTAAGTTAAACCGGCACGCTAACGTTGGGGGTATCACCGAGTAAGTTGGGTATCTCTCTAGTGACCCTTATCTTCGTCTCCTTCTATGGGCTGCAGCATCCCAAGGCTAGTTTGCCTGCGGGATTCTCTTTCTTGCATAGAATGTTCTCGATGATGCCAGAGCCATCAGCCATGCCTTAATGCCGACGAACTAGACCGGTCGTCAGCTGGAGGTCGCCCCATCAGAGTGACGTTTGTGGAATGTGGTCGGTCAAGATCCTAGGGGGCAGGTTGCCAATTCTTCAACTCAGCCACTTTCTATTGCACTACTTGTGCAACCATCGTTCTGATCATCTCCACCAATTGGCCGTTCTTGGGATTTGATGTCCCTACTCCCAGTTGGTTTGTGGCTTGCTGCACCGGTGGCATTGGCGGTCGACGTCCAACAAAATCTTGATGTACTTCTTGGTGGGTGGTTTCCACGTTGTCGTGGTTTCCTATGGTCGTTTTCGATCTTGTACAAACCATTGTAGGCCTAAAGTGATCGGGTTACTAGGATTGCTTGCATAATTTCTGGGATTTTAGCGAAGACCCCCATTCTAGCGCCAAAAAGTTAATGCAAATACACCATCCAAAGTGATCTGATAGACCTTGGTGGGATCAGAACTGATGTGTGCGTGATTACGAGTAACCAGTAATGAATAAACAATGAAATGCTGTAAGGAAAATAACAAAGATATTTTTAAAGTGGTTCAGCGAGATAAACTCTTGAGCATATGTCTGCTGTTCTTATATTAGCTGTGAGAGCTTACAATGATAATCCTAAAATAATTTGCTAACCCCTTTCTCATCATTGGAGTGGGTTTATATATAGATTGTGTACAAAGGAAAGAGCAAAAATAAAGAGATTACAACCAAGTTTGAAATGCAACTCTGATATTCTCGCGATTGGACGTTGTGATCACACAAAGATTGTTGTCGATCTGATCCTTTTCGAGATATCTGGGATCTGAAGTTATCTATGAATTGGTTGAACAACTGCAAGGATTGGTCATGACTAGCTTGTGCTAGGTCGAGCTATAACTCGACAAGCTTATGTTGGGTCGGAAAATCGAAAGAGTCGAGCCAGTTTTGGATCGGGCTATAACTTTGCAATCCTCCGAGCTTGAAGGAAAAATCACACACAACAATAATAAATATTTTCCTTTTTTGTTTTTAATATTTCTAACTCTGAATTTTTCTTTATTGCATAAATTGGTTATTTTTATTGCATTTCTCTTTAAAGTAAAAGTAGAATTATTTGTATTAAAATGGTTGAGAACCGATGTTCGATTTATGAACCAAATGGTGGTAAATATCATTATCCATTTAGATAATTTAATCAATTATATAATCTTTTTAAATTACAAATAAATACGATATTTTTTTTTTTTTTTTTGTGAAGAATTCAACTTTAAAATATCTTTTAAATTATTAAAGAAGCTCAATAAAAGAGCATTTATGATCCGAAGATTGGTTATGGTATACGGGTAACATTAACTCTGGCAAAGGTAAGTAGGTTGTAGACCCCATGTATTCACCAAAAGAAGTGCCAGTGAACCTGTGTTTCTCCTCGTACTCAGAAGAAGCTTCCCACTTCCCCATATATTAGTTTAGAGACCTGTGATTCAAATTTCAAAGTAGACTCTATGAACATGTGATTCATAAACACATATAATCATATTTAGTATGCAGGTTATTCTCCTCTCTGTACCAACAAAATGGATGCTGAAATATTTTTCCTCCACCTTCTTTTCATAGCATCGGCGTCTGCAGGTGAAATTGTAAAAAAATTCCGATCCTCTAACAATTTATCTGTTTTTCCATAATGACTAATTAAAATAATCTTTATCTGAGGAGTAGTAAATTTATAAACTTGCTGCCAATCGTTCAACAGTTTCTCATCAAAACCAATCTAATTTCTGAAAATGATTTATTGAAAAATTGGATGTAAACAAAACTCTACCCTCTTCGGGGATAAACTACTTTTGACTTTTAAAGAAGTCTAAAACTTCATTATAAACAAGATCCTTGGCATTTACAGCCCTAATGAAATCGAAGTGTCCGTAATCTTTTACAAACTGAGATTTTAGCTCCAAGATGAGACTTAAGAATATTAATTAAATACTGAACATCTTCAACATAAAAAATCGCAGGAGGAAGGTCACATGGAAGTTGGCCACATTATAAGCAGGTGGTCTGAATGCTCTGTAACGCCTCAGATTATATGGCAGAAGCCCATCAAACTTCGCAATCAACTTAGTTCGAATAACTACAATTTCATTTTACCCCACAATTACGTATAGTTCAAGCTTTATTTAATTTTTTCAGCCAATATTAAGGTTATTTTTTTATGTTGATTGAGGCTCATTTTCCGGGTAGTTATTGATCGCTGAAGCATTGAGACAACAATTAAATCCTGCAATTGGGAAAATTTTAGTGAAAACAATAGTTCACAGAAAGATCGTTGTTGCCCAAGAACAAACAATTAGAGCTCAAAAAATTACCGCTAAGTGATGTAACTAAATCATTGCAGTTAAGCCTAGTAAAAGAGCAAATTGACCTGAGAAAACTATCAACAGAAGGATCCCTGATATGATCAGAGAACCAAACCATTAAAATTATGAGCATTTTTATGTTAGGAACAAAGTTTATAAATATCTTAAAACTGATTCTTACCCTTTTGGGTTGAACTATGCTATTCCAATCAACCCAACGGCTTGTTAAGGAAACGAAACATCAATTTTATTAATCTGTTGTGTCTGAAGTAATCATTGACAATGAAATTCTTATAACTCCACTGACCTCTCCGAGAAAAGTGTTAGCAGCAACATTGAGAAGAATAGATTGGATGCGGCTCATGTAAGCCATGGGGCTTAACAAGACTGCTGATTTCACCTTGTCCACCACTAACCCCTGATAGAAAGATGCCAAAGCAGTAAGAGTTCCCTGTTAAATTAGAAAGATGCCAAAGCATGAAATTGCCAGATAATGGACACGCCATAAAACTGGGTCAAGATGGGAAAATCAACCAGACTTTCATCACTAATGGTGATAACATGAACTATTTACTTACATTCATACTAGTTCCAGGAGTTGAGAATTGTTCAGCGAATGCTGATGCACTAGTGTTTGGACCCGAGTCACTTGACAGTGGCAGAGTCTTCTCTTTGAAGTAACATTATGGAAAAGAGAGCTAAGAGAGCTATGCTCTCTATTTGGGTAGATGGGATCAGGCTGAGCCTATTGATCTGGTGATTCTAAGCCTAACTAATCAATCTGATGCCAATTCAATATGCTGGCCAGTGATTGATATGCCGCTTCTCAAAACCATTGAAACACTTGTTAAAGCCATTGGTAAGTGTATTTCTAACTCTTAACTTTTAATAAATTTAATTTTGAGAGTGGAGTGAATAATGGGGTCTGATATTGAAGATCATTTCAGAACCTTCCCGGAAATTTAAGTAGATTAACTTATTTACTTATGAATTCAATTGTAAATCATATATACATGACATTCTGCAAAATAAATTCCATTTCTCACATACTAAAGTCTTGCTTTCAATTATGATTTAGATACACGGATAACCTCTTGCTGAATGGAGGTTTTGAAGCTGGGTCAGATTTCCTGAGTGATTCTATTGAAGGAATTTTGCTTGAATCAGAACGAAATTCTGATCAGTCTGCATTACTGAATTGGACTATGATAGGAACTGTCAAATACATCAACTCCATGCATTTCTTTGTCCACAAAGACAATGCTACAATTGAGCTTGTCTCAGGAGTTTCAACTGGCATACAAATAGACGTAATGCTCACTGAGGGTTCTTCATACTATTTGGATTTTACAGTTGGAGACGAAAGTGATGGATGCGAGGGAAAGCTCATAGTGAGGGTTCAAGCAGGACCAGCTGTCCAAAATATTACCCTTTACAGTAGGAGACGCCAGAGATGGATGCAACGGAAAGCTTATGATAAGGGTTCAAGAAGGACCAGTTGTCCGAAATATTACCCTTAAAGTTTAGGTAAAGGATCAGCCTTCAAGTACTCAGCGCCTTTCAAAGTAGGTTCCGGTCCAAATCCAATCAGTTTTCTCAGCGGTAGCACAAACCAGACGAAAGATGGTGTGTTTGCGGCCCTATAATTGATGAAGTAGTCTTGCGTGCCTCCCATGGGCCGAAACTACAACTGAAGTTGGAGATTTTAATTTATGTTTTAGTTCTGGCCGTAGTTCTTGATGAAGTTGGTGATAACCTGCTGGAAATGGAACAAAATTCGGCTGAAGGTTCAAACAACATTTTGGCGCCAACTGTTCTATTTTGGTTAGGCTGCAGTAGTTGATGCAACAGATATTTGGTACAGACAAGTTACTTTTGTATGACATGTTTAGTTGGGATTAAGACATGTTTTGGTATAAGTTTTTATTCAAATTTAAATTTAATATTATAATCCACCGCAGTAGTTTGCTTTAGGTAAAACAGTGGGCTGTTTTGTATAAATTTATTCCATGTTTAGTGAATGAAATAGAGTACAATTTTCAGGTTCATACCGTCTTTTTCCATTGCAAAAACACTCTCATTTTACACTCTCTAGCTCACTCTCTAAACCAACAATTGGTATCAGAGCTTAGCTGATCTTAAGGGTCTGATAAACTCACCTCTCTGTTATGGTGTAACCACCTGTCAAACTCCACACAGCCTAATTCAATGGCACAGCACATAGACTCCCTTACTCCTCCAACCTTCAACGGTGATCAATACCATATATGGGCTGTCAAAATGAAAACCTGAGGGGAGAAGGTTTATGGCAGTATGTTGAAGAGGATAGACAGCCACTAGCATTAGGGCGAAACCCCACTCTGAATCAGATCAGTCTGCATGATGAGGAAGCTACCAAGGCTCCTAGAGCTTTGTCACATATCCATGCAGCAGTGACTGAACAAGTGTTTACAAGAATCATGGCATATGAGACAGCCAAGGAAGCATGGGATAAACTCAAGGAGGAGTTCAGTGGCAGTAATACAACAAGAAACATGCATATATTGAACTTAAGGAGGGAGTTTGAAATGCTGAAGATGCAAGAGTCAGAATCAGTGAAGGATTATGTAGATAGGTTGATGAATGTGGTGAATAAAATCAGGTTGATGGGAGAGGAAACGACAAATAAAAGGATAGTGGAGAAAGTCCTAGTTAGTCTACCCGAGAGGTTTGAATTTAAGATTTCTTCACTTGAGGATTCTAAGGATTTGTCACAAATTACTCTCACCAAATTGCTGTATGCTTTGCAAGCTCAGGAGCAAAGGAAATTGTTGAGGCAAGAGGATTCAAGTGAGGGTGCAATGGTGGCAAGACTTAAAGGCAAACCTGGTCAAGGAGGAAGCAAACGGCCTGCTGGAGATAAGAAATGGGAGGAGAAAATAGCCAACCAGTGGAGTAAGCCAAGTGGAATGAGAGAGCTTCCACCGCGCTCTCACTGCAAGAAGAAGGGTCACGCTGAAAAAAGGTGCTGGTTCAGACCTAATATCCAATGTAAAGCATGCAAGCAATATGACCATATTGAAAAAGTGTGCAAGAACAAGCCAAACCAGCCAAACAACAAGCACAAATTGCTGAGGATTAGCAGCCGCAAATTTAGATTCTGAGCAATTGTTTGTGGCTTCATGTTATGCAGTTCAAGCTTACAATGATGCATGGCTGATAGACAGTAGCTGCACTAATCATATGACAGCAAACCTGGAGGATTTTGTCAACATGGACAAGTCATACCACTCCAAAATTAAAGTTAGAAATGAGGAGTTTGTAGCTATCAAAGGAAGAGGAGACATTACTGTGCAAACAAGCTCAGGTATTAAACTAATCCCTAACGTTTTGTATGTACCTGATATAAGCCATAATTTGCTTAGTGTAGGACAAATGCTAGAAAGGAAGTATGCCCTGCACTTCCAAGATCAATTTTGCACAATCCTGGACAGTGAAAGCAGTGAGTTAATGAGGGTTAGAATGATGGGAAAAAGCTTCCCTATTAGACTAAAAAAACCAGAACCTAAAACTTACACTGCTAGTGTGAATGAGTCAAAATTATGGCACAAAAGATTAGGCCATTTCAACTATCATGGTCTTAGGGAAATTCAGACCAAAGAATTGGTCTACAATCTGCCATAAATTGTAGAGACCAAGGTTGTATGTGTTACATGTCAGCTTGGCAAAATGAGTAGACAATTATTCCCTACAAACAAAGCTTGGAGAGCTGCTGAGAACCTCCAGCTTATCCACACAGATGTGTGCGGACCTATGCAGACACCATCACTAAATGGGAGCAAATACTTTGATTTATTCATTGATGACTAGTCCTAGATGTGCTGGGTTTACTTTTTGAAATAGAAAAGTGAAATTGCAGTTGTGTTTGAAAAATTTAAGCTGCAAGTTGAAAACCAAACTGGACTTAGCATCAAAACTGTCAGAAGTGACAATGGGAGTGAGTACACCTCCACTGAGTTTGAAACAATCTGCAAGCAAGCTGAAATTGTGCACCAGTTCAGTAGTCCCTATACACCACAGCAGAATAGAGTCAGTGAGAGGAATAATATGATTGTTATGGAGATGGCCAGGTGCATGGTGAAAGATAGATGCATGGAGAATCAAGTATATCATACTATAACAAGTATAGTCATAGTTTAAAAATAAATTTCAACCAAATTGAAATAAGTAAGGTAGAACATGTTACCTTAAGCCCTTAGCAACCTTGGAGACTCTTAATTTCAAGAGAAATTAAGCAAAAGAGTATCCACACCAAGGGAAGAAGAAATTTGACCAAGAGGGAGATTTAGGGTTCTTAGAGATTTTTTTCTACACAAAAATTGATATATCATTTTCTTTATATAGGAATCCTTGTAAACAATTCAATAATTGTTTTGGACTTCCTTAAACAATTCCATAATTGTTATGAAGTTGTTAAACTTCTTTAAATGATAACATTGGATTAACATTTAATCACAATTAACAATTTAACTCTTAAATTGTTTACATAACAATTTAACCCTTAAATTGTTTACAATTACAACCCCTTGTAAAATCCAATTTAATATAAAGAAAATGATTAATATAAATAACTTTATTACCTTTGGTAGGTGCTAGCCAACCTTGGATAATCAACTCTCTTTGGCTATTTCTTCATTCTCCTTAGTTTTTATGTGTGACCTCTTAGGTTCACTGTGGCCTAGCCGTGGGCCCAATATCACAGACTATTTCGATATGTTTTGTCATAACTCTTTATGAACAAAACTCCCACTGATTATGGTAGGCATCTAGCAATGCTCCATAACCCCTAAGTCACAATGAAGATATACTCCAACGAACCTTTTACAATCATACATGTTGTATAATCAAATCCTTCCGTTGTCTAATCCCAATTAAGAATGGATTCATGGTATGTCAAAATCCTTATCTTAATTTTAATTCAATACATATGGAACGTGTCACCATGAAACAACCTTTCATGTAACATTTTATATACCCCGGCCGGAGATTTCCCTTTTCCAATGTATCTTGACATTTGTCTAGGAACTTGATATCAATCTATACCAAGTCAACGGATCCCATCTTGACTATCACTTGTCCTCACACATAAACAACACATGGCCAAATCGGCTTATTAACACATGGCATGATTAGCCTCATGTTTATACACCATATGAACCATATGCGTTTATGCAGAATCCAACCGTGATATCTCAGGTCTAAGGATTAAAAATACCCTAGTACGATCTTATGATAAATCATTGACTACATTTTAAATGTCCATGTGATTCATCATAAATGGCCATATTCGATAAACAGTTCACTAACCGCGTATCCATGCTAATGCCCTAGTGATATAACTTTTATAATCACCCACACCAATACCATCACATGATATTCTACGGAGGCATTCAGCATGCCTACTATGTAATATTATTGCCCAATTAATATTACCTATGTAGGGAATACTTTGATGATTTTGATCTTCTAAAGATTTGTATCATCTGGACATTTCACATGTAATACATATATATAAATGAAGCAATAAACTACATGTGAAATAAGAACACTTTCTTTTATTGATAAGATAAAATGTATATACAAACTATATACATTCACATATATATACAAAACATAATGCCTCGGAACCGATGACACGATTGGTTCCTAGGGCATACACTAACACATGGTTGCTGAAAAGAAGTTGCCCAAGTTTTTTTGGGCAGAGACAGTAAACACAGGGGTCTATTTGCTTAATAGACTCCCCACCAAGGCCTTAACTAATCAAACACCCTATGAGGCCTGGTATGGAGTGAAGCCTTCGGTTGGAAATCTAAAAATTTTTGGGAGGGTATGCTATGCACTCATTCCAGCAATCAAAAGAAGCAAATTAGATGGCAAGGCCATGACAGAGATCTTTATAGGCTATAGTGAGTAGTCCAAAGCTTATAGAGTCTATGTTCCAACAACCAAGAAAATTCACATCATTAGAGATGTGAAGGTAAATGAAAGTGGGTTCTTGAACTGGGAGAAAAATGAGGTTGAAGAAGACTCAAGAGGGTAGTTAACAGATACAGCAGCAAGCAGACATAATGATCCAAAAGAGGCACATTTTGATGATGATTTTCCAGTTCGGGGTACAAGGACTCTAGCAAAGGTTTATGAGAGATGTAATGCAACCTTACTTGAACCTACAAGCTACAAGGAGGCTATTAAGTCAGAGGTATGGAGGAATGCAATGGAGGAGGAGATAAAGATTATTGAAAAGAATGGCACCTAGGAATTGGTAGATAGACCAGTAACCAGAAGGGTAATTCAAGTCAAATGGATTTGCAAAAGGAAGCTAAAACCTTATGGATCGGTGTATAAACATAAAGCAAGGTTGGTTGTCAAAGGGTTTGCTTAACAATTTGGAGTAGACTTCTCAGATACATTTGCACCCGTGGCTAGACATGACACAATTAGGCTTCTCTTTGCCTTGGCAGCCCAATTTGAGTGGAGAATCTATCAACTAGATGTCAAGTCTGCTTTCCTAAATTGTTGGCTCAATGAGGAAATTTATGTGGAGCAACCAGAGGGATATGAAGTGGAGGGGTAGGAGAACAAAGTCTATTTGTTGAGGAAGGCACTATATGGGCTAAAACGGGCTCCTGGAGCCTGGTATAGTAGGATCAATGATCATTTGGTTAGCTTGGGATATGTAAAGAGTCCAAATGAACATACACTATATGTGAGAAGGCTGGAAGGGGAATTCACTATAGTGTCATTGTATGTTGATGACTTACTCATCATGGGAAGCAGCTCAATTCAGCTATAGAAGTTTAAGATGGCCATGCATAATGAATTTGAAATGATTGACCTTGGGGAAATGTCCTATTTTCTTGCAATGGAGATCCACCAAAGTTAGCATGGGATATTTGTTAGCCAAAAGAAATTTGCCAATGAAATTCTACATAAGTTCGATATGGATAGGTGCAAACCAATAGACACTCCTCTGGTTGCAAATTTGAAGCTGAGCAAAGATGATGGGGCTATAAAAATTGATGAGAAAATGGATAGAAGTCTGATTGGGTGCCTACTATATTTGACTGCCACCAGACCAGAATTAATGTTTGCAACAAGTATTCTCTCCAGATTCATGACCAGCTAGAGTGAAATCCATCTCAAGGCAGCCAAGAGAGTGCTGAGGTATGTCAAGGGAAGTTCTGAACTTGATGTATGGTTTAAGAAGATTGAAAATCTGCAACTTATTGGGTACTTAGATAGATTGGGTTGGATGCATTGATGATATGAGAAGTACTTCAAGTTATGTTTTCTTCTTAAACTCAAGAGCCTATGTTGGCTTTCCAAGAAGCAAGACACCATTGCTCAGTCCACAGTAGAAGCAAAATACATGTTTGTTGCTGCCGCTGTAAACCAGGCTATATGGCTTAGGAAAATTTTGTAGGATTTGCGGCAAACTCAGAAGAAACGAACTGTAATATTCTGTGACAATCAGTCAGCTGTTGCAATGGCAAAGAATCTCATCTTACACTACAGAACCAAGCATATCAAAATCAAATTCCATGCTATGAGAGAGGGAGCGAGTAATGGAGAAGTGAAATTAATCCACTACAGAGGTGAAGAACAAATAGCTGATGTCATGACCAAGGCTTTACCTAAAACCAAGTTTGAGAATTTAAGACTTAGACTTGGTGTTTCCAGCAAGATTATCAAGGAGGAGTGATGAAGTTGGTGATAACCTGCTGGAAATGGAACAAAATTCGGCTGAAGGTTCAAACAACATTTTGGCGCCAACTGTTCTGTTTTGGTTAGGCTGCTATAGCTGATGCAGCAGATATTTGCACAGACAAGTTACTTTTGTATGACATGTTTAGTTGGGACTAAGACATGTTTTGGTATATGTTTTTATTCAAATTTAAATGTAATATTATAATCCACTGCAGTAGTTTGCTTTAGGTAAAACAGTGGGCTGTTTTGTATGAATTTATTCCATATTCAGTGAATGAAATAGAGTACAATTTTCAAGTTCATAACGTCTCTTTCCATTGCAAAAACACTCTCATTTTACACTCTCCAGCTCACTCTCTAAACCAACAGTTCTGTGATTAAGAAATGATGGTATTACGCTTTTGTAAGTCCCAAGTTTAGTAGCCTCTTGTAAGCTCATTTATTTAATACATCCGAAAACAAGAAATTTTCTCTTCCGCTCCTCCAAAGCAGTAAACAGAGCTGAACTCGTAAATAAGTTGTATAATACAGCACAAAATGGTGAGCTAGATGCTTGAAACACCATTCTAAAATACAGAAACCTTGAAAATAATACTGCAACCGGAGCTGTTGACATTTTTTATTCCACCGAGAATAAATATTAGGACTCCAAGTATATATTGATGTATAGTATTGAACATAAACTATACAAGAGTGTGATTCTTTAAGAATATCAAGTATGATAGTAACTTCTCATAACTATACATCTTTCATGCTTGTATAAGATTGACCCAAAAATCATTCCTGCATATTAAATTCACATTTTTTATCTAAATATAGGGTCCAGACTGGAACGTATATGAGTAATTGATCCTCCCTTCTCTGCTCCTTTTCGATAATAATTTGAAAAGTGAAAAGATCAAATATGCAAGACAAAGAGAAAACCTGATAAAGCACCCCAAAAAAATTCAATCAAAAGGAAAACAGTATACATAGTTTCCATGCATCGAATATAGTGGCAGGAATACGGGAAAATTCTGATTCGTAACTAACCATGTAACTAAAACGTAATCATATTGTTTCAGATTTTGACCATCTCCAGCACAATACTAAACATTTTGTACAGGATTCATCTGTACTGCACGTTTCAGGAAAGTCTTGTAATCTGGACTTCTTGACCCTTCATCAATTTCACGGGCACGTGAAACAGGTAGGGGATGTGAGAGTTGCCTTGTATTCAGACAGTAAAGGACTGCAAGTTAATGAGTAAAAATACAATCCACTGCAAGTTAATGAGTAAACATACAATTCAAGTACTAT
Source organism: Pistacia vera (assembly GCF_008641045.1). Lineage (NCBI taxonomy): Eukaryota > Viridiplantae > Streptophyta > Magnoliopsida > Sapindales > Anacardiaceae > Pistacia > Pistacia vera. The sequence goes on from NW_022196235.1 coordinate 41,608, forward strand.
AAGAGTAAGACCTATAACTTGTCATTTGGATTCAATGTCCTCTTAGTGAGGATTTCTTCTCATTATATAGGCACAAATGTGCAATATACAAGGCTAAAATCAAGCCTGAATTACAGCAGAAAATCTGCCTAAATTACAGCCATTAAATCTGTTTATACCAAAACTATACATATTCTGACTAAATAAGGAAGTGTATATATGTACAACTGGTGAAAACTAATTAAGGAAAGCGTATCATGGTGACATCCCCCCTCAAAGTGATGCTAGTCGGTCAAGAAGCATCAATTTGCCTACAAGAAACTGATGTCGTTGTCGTGTCATAGCCTTCGTAAACACATCTGCAATCTGGAGGTCAGTAGAAATATGAGGAAGAGAAATGATACGAGTGTCCAATACTTCCCGAATGGAATGACAGTCCACCTCAATGTGTTTGGTACGCTCATGAAAGACGGGATTGGCAGCGATCTGAATGGCACTAGTGTTGTCAGCATGTAGAGGAGTAGGATCGAATTGAACACAACCAATCTCAGCAAGGAGGCCACGAAGCCAAAGAATCTCAGAACAAGCAGCAGACATTGCACGGTATTCAGATTTGGTAGAAGATTTGGACACGCGATCTTGTTTCTTACTCTTCCAATATATCAAAGAGTCACCAAGAAACATGCACCAACCTGTAACAGATCGGCGCGTATCAGGATATCCTGCCCAATCTGCATCGCTGTAAGCCACAAGCTGAAGAGGAGTCCCAGTAGGGAAGAATAGGCCACGACTAGAAGAACCTCGAAGATATCGAATGATACGACGTACAGCAGCTAAGTGTAGATGATGTGGAGCCTGCATGAACTGACTAACCTGCTGTACGGCAAAGGAAATATCAGGACGTGTAATGGTTAAGTAGTTTAAGCTCCCCACTAACTGTCGATACATAATAGGGTCGGAAAGGAGATCACCCTCTTCCCGACGATACTTCGTGTTTACTTCCATAGGAGTATCCACAGAAGAAGTATCTTGAAGACTAGCCAATGCAATCAGATCCTGAGTATATTTATGCTGATTCAAAAAAATGCCAAAGGAATCAGTATGAACTTCCATGCCTAAGAAGTATGTAAGAGAACCAAGGTCCTTCATATGAAATGAGGCTTGAAGATGTTGCTGCAGTCAGGTGATCAAGCTAGAGTCTGTGCTAGTAATAACAATATCATCAACATAAACCAGAAGAAGGACAATGCCAAGAGATGTCTTGCACAAAAATAAAGAAGAATCATATGCACTCTGCTGAAATGAAAATTGGAGCAAAGTGGAGCGGAATTTATCAAACCAGGCCCAGGGAGCTTGTTTCAGCCCATACAATGATCGTTTCAACCTACAGACATCCAAGGAAGAAGATGATGACAAACCAGGTGGAAGGGTCATGTATATCTCTTCTTTGAGATCACCATGAAGAAATGCATTTTTGACATCCATCTGATAAAGAGACCAACCTTGGGATGCAGTAACAGACAGGACAGTCTGTACCATAGTCATTTTGGCAACGGGAGCAAAAGTCTCCTCATAGTCCACCCCATATTCTTGTCTATTGCCAAGGGCAACCCACCGGGCCTTATACAGATCCAGAGTGCCATCAGAACAAAGCTTGATAGAATAGACCCATTTGCAACCAATAGCTTTGACTTGAGGAGGACAAGGGACAACATCCCATGTATGATTATCCTGAAGAGCCTGAAGTTCTTCGGCCATTGCCTCATGCCAACAGTCATGTTTAGCTGCCTTAGAATAACCGGATGGAATAGGAATATTAGACAGAGTAACATGGAGAGAGGTAGCCGAGAAACCATACCAGTCTGGCGGACGAGACACTCTGGTCGAGTGACGAGGAACTGGGATAGTATTCGGATCACCCGTAGACGATTCAGTCTGAACAGGTTCAGATGGGAGGCCAGGCTCAAGAAGGGGCAAAGCAGATTGTCGTCTTTCATATACAAGTCCAGATTTGAATCGGTCAATAGAAGGAGGCAAGTCATCAAAATGAGGCAAAACATGTATCTCAGGCAAAGACTTATCATGATAAGGAAAGAATGACTGATTTTCAAAGAACACAACATGACGAGAAATACGAAATCAGTTAGAGCATGGATCATAGCAAACATAGCCTTTGTGTGAAGTACTATAACCCATAAATGCACATCTAACAGATTGAGCAGATAATTTATGTCGTTCATGAGAAGGCAAATGAACAAACCCCACAACCAAAAGTATGCAGGTCAAGGTATTTAGGGTGCTGATTATAAAGAGAATAAGGAGTTTCATAATTCGACACTGATGGCAATCTATTAATTATAAAACAGCCGTAGATAAAGCTTTAACGCAGAATTTAGGAGGAATAGATGATTGAACAAAAGAGTATGAACAACATCCAACAATGTCATTTTACGTTCACAACACCATTTTGCTGAGGTGTATATGGACAAAACGCTGAGAGACAATGCCTTTTTAGTGAGAAAATCATGAAACTCACGAGACATGTTTCACCCTCGGAATCAGACCTCAGAATTTTAAACCGAAGAAAATTGAGTCTCGCCATAAGCAGTGAATTGTTGAAAAACAGATAAGACCTCAGATTTAGCACGAAGAAAATAGATCCAGGTATACTTTGTATAATCATCTATGAATGTAACAAGTATTTATAAGTTACATGGGGATAACGAGAAATTCCCCACATATTACTATGAATTAAATCAAAACAGCGGTTAGCATGACTACATGAGAAGGAAAAGAAGAGACTTACTTTTACCTAATTTGCTGTGGAACAATCAAAAGAGAGGAAAGAAAATTGATCCTTATTACCCAACAAACCAGAGTATTATATAAGAAAATAGCAGAATTAGGATGACCCAATCGTTTGTGCCATACTTCACACTTATTTTCGCAACATTACAAGCAAATGAAATAACAGCAGGAATGGAAAAATGCATAGGAAATAACGTCCAACTTTAGGCCCCTTCGCAAGTATCTTGCCCGACACCTGATCCTGCACAAGACAACCATCACGAGAAAAATGAACATCACAGTTATTATCAACCAATTGCCCGACTGAAATAAGACTGGTAGAAAGTTGAGAGATACAAAAACATCTCTAATAGTTGAATCAACATCCCCAATAGCATGAATAGCGAACTGACAACCATTAGCAATCTGAATATGTGTCGATCCAGTATAAGTTCGAACATTGCCAAGAATATCAAAGAAACTAGTCATGTGATTAGATGCACCGGAATCAATATCCATGAGGGAAAGCAAACTGTTACCTTGCAGTCCTAACTGAAAATACGGAAATATCATCTGTTGACCTTCTCAGAGTAAGAGCAGAGGAAGCACTAGGATAGCAGAAGGAGCGGATCCACAGTAGCCTGATAAGCATTGGCTGACGATTCTGGGATGTGTAGGACACTCCTTAATAATATGCCCCGGCTTCTTACAGTAGTTGCAAAATTTCCGTGTACAATTGGTAGCAATATGCCCATATTCCTTCAGCTGAAGCATTGAATGTTCCGCATGTCTCGACCTGCCTTTTCCTTGAGCAGCATAAGCCACTGCTGATATCATTTTGTCGTGCTGATAGTGCCTAGGTGGTAAGTCGTTGCTCCTCACAAAGTACTCCCCAAAACAGATATCCAAAGATGGCACGGGATTGCGATTCATCAAATAGAGCGAGTGGCTTCAAATTCAGTCGTAACTTCATTAAAAATTGATCTCGCTTGCTTTGCGCATGAATTTCCGCACAACTGAGAAGAACTTCTGGTACCTTGGCATAATAATGTCAGTAAATTCTCCCCAGATATTATTAAATCCAGAAAAATAATCCTGAATAAGAGATCACCCTGAGTATAACTAGAAATCTCGTGCTCTAATTGAGATCGTCGAGCAATATTGTCTTGATTATAGACTTTTTTTAAGTATTCCCACATAGATTTTGAGTCTAATGGCCTTAGATTAAGAACAATATAGGATCCATGATCCTAAAATCCATGTCATCACCCAGCATCTTTGGTTTGCCACTGAGCTAGTTTGAAACATCGTAGGAGCCTTATTACTCCCATCATATGACCCCATAACTCTTTCCCCATAACATAAACGAAATTGAAATTCCCAGAAAATAGTTCTTACCCGTGAATTTCACCGCAATAAAATCAGAAGACATGATAGCCGAATTAAAACTACAAAAAAATAGCCAATACCAGCCCAGAATAATCCCAAATAGTATCAACCAAACAATTTCAGAAAGGAAAACTGGAACGATACCTGGCAAAAACTTCAACAATCAATTCCCAAAATATTGAAACCCCAACACACCCCAAAAGAGACGACCACCATAAGAACCACCACAACTGCACAAATGCAACACACCACCAGAAACTGCTGACACCTCAGGACCAAAGATGCGCCACCAAGAAAGCACACCCAAAATGCGTCGAAAAACTCCAAGAAGCACTCAGATAGTGACGAAAATACCAAGAAGTCCCAAAAACAACGCCAACGCACTCAAGAGGAAGCCCAACGTAACCAAGAACACTGAGAAAAAAAAAAAACAAAAACCCACACGAGAAAGGTTTGTAACCTAGGAACCTAGCTTGATACCATGTCATTTGGTTTCAATGTCCTCTTAGTGGGATTTCTTCTCATTATATAGGCACAAATGTGCAATATACAAGGCTAAAATCAAGCCTGAATTACAGCAAAAATCTGCCTAAATTACAGCCATTAAATCTGTTTATACCAAAACTATACATATTTCTGACTAAATAAGGAAGTGTATATATGTACAACTGGTAACTAATTAGGAAAGCGTATCATGGTGACATAACTGACATACCGAGTTATGCACAACCTGCAAGCATAAAAGTAATGCCTTCAGTAAAAAAAGTGGATGCAAACAAATGGTGGATAAAACTACATATGGCTCTCTTGTCTTCAGTATAAAAACACCTTTACCATTGGATTAATGCCATGATAAAAGAATATAGTGTGTATGTAAAATGCAATGATCCAATGAAGCCATTACAAAGACTCTTATACACGTCTGGGAGCTCAGTTAACTGTTTGAATTCAGAGTTCAACACCCCTTTCAGTATCCCAATATGCTCAACATTATTTTAATAACCTCAACTAAGAAAAGTAAAAGAGCACAGACACCAACCGGGTACAGTATACTCTCCAAGGGTGATAATAATGGAAAAGTGAGCCAAACACCATGGTTTCAGATGAGCCAAACACAGCCTATTTTTTAAGTCAAACGGAAAAAAGTCAGTAGCAATCTCACTGAAAGCCAAATATTATAAAGAAATAATTATATGTCTGTTCGACTATATATCTACATATGGGTATATTTGAAAAGACAAGGACAACAAAAAAATGAGAGAAATAGCAGATATAGTCAGAATTCAACTTCCCCAATTACATTTCTATGACCTTGTCTGAGAACAAAGTAACAAACATCAAAGATGCTACAAGGAAATGACTAACAACAAGAGAATTCAATAATTATATGCAAGATTGTTACAAAGAGACAAGGAAAGACCTGTAACCCTTTTGTGTTACAAGCTCCACAAGCTAGTATGTATAACAACAATGGCTTTTTACCACTTTTAGCTAATGTATAAACATTTGGCACTGGACTCTGACGGACATACAGATCAGGAGCCTCAATGTTCAATATTTCAGCAGCCTCAGTCATTACCTGATGAAGCTCAGGAATCTGATGCAATGTTGATTAATTTCCAAGACATATTTGACTTGCACAAATGTAAAATACAGTAAATAACGAGATTTTGACAAGTATCAGAATAAACCAAAATACCTACTATGATATATTTAATCAAAAACACCGGCACATAGAACAAAGTTTAGTTTACAATCTGACTAGGAAATGAAAAACATGCCAAGCATCCATGTTGGATGTAAACAAACTCTATCCCTATCAACTACTTCTGACTTTTAAAGAAGTCTACAACTTCGTTATAAACAAGATCCTTGGCATTTACAGCCCTAATGAAATCGTGTCCGTAATCCTTTTACAAAGAGAGATTTTAGGTTATCTCCAAGATGATTTTCAGAATACTAATTAAATATTGAACATCTTCAACATCAGAAATCGCATCATTGCCTCCTGGCCCAAAAACAGAGGAAGGTCTCTTGGAAGGTTGGCCACATTATAACAGGTGGTCTGAATGCTCCGTAACGCCTCAGATTATACAGCAGAAGCCCATCAAACTTTGCGATCACCTTAGTTCATAACTGCAATTTCATTTTGCCGCACAATTCATATAGTCAAGGTTTATTTTTTCAGCCAATATTAAGGTTAGGAATGACGACTCACTCTGTGAGAGGTGTATCAGATTTTTTGTTGATGTTGATTGAGGCTCATTTTCTGGTAGTTATTGATCGCTGAAGCATTGAGACAACAATTAAATCCTGCAATTGGGAAAATTTTTAGTAAAACAATAGTTCACAAAAAGACCGTTGTTGCCCAAAACAAACAACTGGAGCTCAGAAAATACCGCTAAGTGATGTTACTAAATCATTGCAGTTAGCCCAGTAGAAGTGCAAATTGACCTGAGAAAACTATCTACAGCGATCCCTGATATGATCAGAGAACCAAACCATTAAAATTTTGAGCATTTTTATGCTAGGAACAAAGTTTTAAATATCTTAAAACTGATTCTTACCCTTTTGGGTTGACCTCGCTATTCCAATTAACCCAGCAGCCTGTTAAGAAAAAGAAAAGAAACATCAATTTTATTCATGTGTTGTGTCTGAAATACTCATTGACAATGAAATTTCTATGACTCCACTGACCTCTCCAAGAAAAGTGTTAGCAGCAACATTGAGAAAATATTGGACGCGGCTCAGGTAAGCTATGGGGCTTAACAAGACTGCTGAATTCACCTTGTCCACCACTAACCCTTGAGAGAAAGATGCCAAAGCAGTAAGAGTTCCCTGTTAAATTAGCACGGTGCACATTATTTAGTCAAATTATAGTTCAATTCAATACACTGATGTTTGTCTGTATGGTGCTTACCATGAATGTCCCGCGTAATGAACTTTTCGGCCTGTTTGACTGTATATGAAATCACAAAAGCGGGTAGATCATTGGCTGCCAGTTCATCCCATGACCAATCCCAGTATTCCTGTCATATAAACTTTCATTTAGAGAAGATGATCAACATTTACATTTCAAAGTAGAATAAAATAAGAGTGAAGAAATAAAACCTAGTGTTGGGATCAAGGAAGGCGTGGCGTCGGCTAAATCTAGTTCCTCTAGTGTTAGCAATCCACACATCAAACCCATTATCAGCCAAAATCATTGGTAGATTTTTTTCGGGTTGATTTGTAAACCATGTCATTCCATCCTGAACACCACCATTAATCCAACAAAACGAAACCTCTCTATTCACAATAAATAAACCAATGCATGCAACAGTTACTGGTAGTATATATTGATTGTCTTACAAGTAATTTACGAACGTACCGCAAAGATGCCGTGTTGTAACAAGACTGGCTGCTTCTTCTCACCATTGGCAACGCGCCCTTCAGGAATTCTTTGCTATTAAGAATATAACCATCTTTGGTTGTCACCTGAAACCACATTAATATGCCAATGTTTGATAAATAAAACTTATTTCGCTAATTAATACTATTTTATTAGTATTTAAAAATTCAAACTATGATTAGCTCTTACGTAGAACTCCTGGCACGGGTAACCTTGTTTAACCACTGTAGTTGCGCACGTGCCAATCTCTTGACAGGCGTTCGTCGTTGGCCAAATATTGAACCACGCTAGAGGCGCCATTACCTGGATGGGGTTGTGCCACCAAAGAAGTAAAAGTAGAAGCTCAACCGCACGGAGATCCATAATAATATTTGATCACTTAAAAATTAATTCCTTGTTGATAGTTTAATTGAGTATTAACGTTCCATTTTATGGGATTATTTGTTCACCTTTTCTATCTTGGATTGAATTATTAACTAAAGAGTCCAATTAAAATGAGTTATAGCTTTAGTTGTTATAAACGAGGATGGAGATAAAGATTTTAAATAAATAAATAAAATGAGATAATTAAGAAATAAGAGATTAAAAAACAAGGATTCATATGAAATTAAAAAAAAAAAAACACTTGGAAAATTATTAAAAGAAAATAATAGAAACTTAAAAGAGTCTAGGTTCATTTAAAAAAATAAAATATTTTAAATAAAGAAGATTTATATAAGATAAATACTATTAGATACTATTGTAGTTTTCTTCAAAGGCAATTACAATAGTAGCAAAGAAAGTAAAAAGTTTTCTTTGAAGAAAACTGCAACACTGTCTAATAGTATTTATCTTAACCAAGTTTTTTGGATTTTCTCTCAATTTATATAAGATAAATACTTAAAGTGATAAATAATGGAAGATATCTAAATGCTAAAATTCATCTAGATAAATAGATATCTAAATACATTAGATAAAATAAATAAATATTTATGTAAGATAAATACTATTAGACAATATTGTAGTTTTCTTCAAAAACAGTTACCAATAATTGCAATGAAAACAAAGAGTTTTCTTTTAAGAAAACTGCAGTACTATCTAATTTACAAAATATTAGAGAAATTTTCTGGATTTTCTTTCGATTCATATAAGATAAATACTTAAAGAGATAAATAAATACTGAAATTCATCTAGATAAATAGATATCTAAATACATAAGATAAAATAAATAAATAAATATTTATATAAGATAAATAATATTAGACAGTGTTGTAGTTTTCTTCAACCCAGTATCCAGCAATTGCGATGAAAGCAAAAAGTTTTATTTGAAGAAAACTACAACACTGTCTAATATACAAAATTTTAGGAAAGTTTATGAATTTTCTCTCAATTTATATAAGATAAATACTTAAAGAAGTAAATAATGAAAGATAAATAAATACTGAAATTCATCTAGCTTAATTGATATCTAAACACATTAGATAAAATGAATATAACTCTATCTAAATTATTATATTTAACAAATTTATGTACCCAAATATAATAGATAGATTATATAACATACGTTTTCCATAAATGATTTTGAAAGAGAAAATTATTTATTTGGTTTTTCAATTTTTTTTATTTGATTTTGGAATCTTTCGAGGATTTTGGGTCGGGCTGGGATTAGAATCAATCCNATCTTGCCCGACACCTGATCCTGCACAAGACAACCATCACGAGAAAAATGAACATCACAGTTATTATCAACCAATTGCCCGACTGAAATAAGACTGGTAGAAAGTTGAGGAGATACAAAAACATCTCTAATAGTTGAATCAACATCCCCAATAGCATGAATAGAAAACTGACAACCATTAGCAATCTGAATATGTGTCGATCCAGTATAAGTTCGAACATTGCCAAGAATATCAGAAGAACTAGTCATGTGATTAGATGCACCGGAATCAATAATCCATGAGGGAGAAAGCAAACTGTTACCTTGCAGTCCTAAGGCTGAAAATACGGAAATAATCATCTGTTGTACCTTCTCAAGAGTAAGAGCAGAGGAAGCACTAGGAGTAGCAGAAGGAGCGGGATCCACAGTAGCCTGATAAGCATTGGCCTGACGATTCTGGGGATGTGTAGGACACTCCTTAATAATATGCCCCGGCTTCTTACAGTAGTTGCAAAATTTCCGTGTACAATTGGTAGCAATATGCCCATATTCCTTGCAGCTGAAGCATTGAATGTTCCGCATGTCTCGACCCTTGCCTTTTCCTTGAGCAGCATAAGCCACTGCATCGGATATCATTTTGTCGTGCTGATAAGTGGCCTAGGTGGTAAGTCGTTGCTCCTCACAAAGTAACTCCCCAAAACAGATATCCAAAGATGGCACGGGATTGCGATTCATCAAATTAGAGCGAGTGGCTTCAAATTCAAGTCGTAACTTCATTAAAAATTGATCTCGCTTGCTTTGCGCATGAATTTCCTGCACAACTGAGAGAGAATCTTCTGGTACCTTGGCATAAATAATGTCAGTAAATTCTCCCCAGATATTATTAAATCCAGAAAAATAATCCTGAATGGAGAGATCACCCTGAGTATAACTAGCAATCTCGTACTCTAATTGAGAACGTCGAGCAATATTGTCTTGATTATAGACTCTTTTTAAGTATTCCCACGTAGATTTTGCAGTCTTATATGACCTTAGATTAAGAACAATAATAGGATCCACTGATCCTAAAATCCATGTCATCACCCGAGCATCTTTGGTTTGCCACTGAGCTAGTTTAGAAACATCTGTAGGAGCCTTATCACTCCCATAAATATGACCCCATAACTCTTTCCCCATAACAAATAAACGAAATTGAAATTCCCAGGCAGAATAGTTCTTACCCATGAATTTCACTGCAATAAAATCAGAAGACATGATAGCCGAATTAAACACTAACAAAAAATAGCCAATAACCAGCCCAAGAATAATCCCAAACAGTATCAACCAAACAATTTCAGAAAAACAAACTAGAACGATACCTGGCCAAAAACTTCAACAATCGATACCCAAAAATATTGAATCCCCAAACCACCCCAGAAGAGATCGACCACCACCAAGGAACCACCACAAACTGCCGACAAACGCAACACACCACCAGAAACTGTCGACAACCTCAAAACCAAAGATGTGCCACCAAGAAAGCACACCCAGAATGCGTCGAAAAACTCCAAGAAGCACTCAGACAGTGACAAAAATACCAAGAAGTCCCAAAAACAACGCCAATAGCACCCAAGAGGAAGCCCAACATGACCAAGAACACCGAGAAGAAAAAAAAACAGAAAACCCATACAAGAAAGGTTTGTAACTTAGGAGCCTAGCTCTGATACCATGTCAATTGGATTCAATGTCCTCTTAGTGAGGATTTCTTCTCATTATATAGGCACAAATGTGCAATATACAAGGCTAAAATCAAGCCTGAATTACAGCCGAAAATCTGCCTAAATTACAGCCGAAAATCTGCCTAAATTACAGCCATTAAATCTGTTTATACCAAAACTATACATATTCTGACTAAATAAGGAAGTGTATATATGTACAACTGGTGAAAACCATTAAGGAAAGCGTATCATGGTGACAATTGGTAATTCTGATTCATTTAGAAAGATGATATCCAAGTTCGAGTCAAGAGGAACCTGCTCTCAGCCTCACAATGTGAGGTGAGTAAGAAATAAATTCAAGACTCACCTAATGGGGTGGTTAGAATAATATGTGATCATTGTAACTCTCGGAACCCATTAGAAGACTATTTAAGGTGGGTAGATCAATTCTCTGTATCTATAGAAGACAGTCAAAACTGCTTCTTTGATTGTTGTCCAGATAGGTGTTTTTTATCTCTTACTTCACTGTAATGGACATTTAAGTATTGCTTAGATCAACACAATTAGCCTATTATGGAATAGCTTTTGTCTGAAATTGAGGTGAAGCTCAACGTGTCTTTAAGTATGAGTAATGCTATGCTTACTTACCATCTTACTAACCATCTTATTATCCTTTGAAAATATAACGCATAGTAAAGGTACTATGTGTAATTTTAACAAAGGTAGTAAATCGATTAGTAAAACTCGTGAGTAAGCATAGTATTTCTGCTTTAAGTATATGAGTTTAATATAGCTTAACCTTTCAGCGCAAGTACGATGGTTGTCCTGGGCCCGACCTGTAACTGGGGACGTGGCTCTAAAACTATGCCCTGGCCCGTGCCCATGCCCGCAAACAGCAGGTAATGCTCTGCTTTTATGGATTAGGCCGGTGCAATTGTCATCTCTAACAATTAACCTAGTATGGAATTGCTTTTGTCTGAATTTGGGGTGAAGTTCAATGTGTCTTTTAAGTATATGAGTTTAATGTAGCTTAACCTTTCAGTGCAAGTGCTTTCCCAGGCTGTCTCTTTCCCTCACCTTCCATTAAAGTCTACGTCAAACTAATAATATGGCATAGTGCTCAATGGGCCCTTTGAGAAGAGTTTCAACGTGTCATCTCTTTATTCTCTGTCCCACAAATTTGTCCAGACTCCCACAAGAAATAGAAGTGGCAGCATCATCAACACCTGCTGGCATTGAAAAATCAAGATTTCTTACTGAAATTTCCAAACTAACCCACCTAACTGTCAATTTTTAATCACCTTAAATGGTCCAGGTTCAGTGTATTTTAAGTTGATACAAAGATCATCAAACACAGCCAATAGTTTCTTTTACCATCCATCACACTGTCTGCAGATTCTCCAACCATGGCTGAAGTTGATCCAGCCTTNGCAGCTTAATTCCGCTAATGATTAGTTCTAAATTCAGAAGGCTTAGCTCATTAATTACATTTTTAAGAATGGTTATTTGTGTTCAATTTTTATTGACTCGTTTTGAATTTCACCCTCTACTTGCTGAGTTTGTCACTCTGCAGATTCATGAACTGGTATGACAAAAGTGGGCAGCAAGCATCAAGAACATTAGACTATGCAATCATGGAGGTAAATTTTCAGATTTTTTAAGAAAAAAACTTCTACAGACCTTGTACAAAATCCTTTGTAATTGTTGTAGAAGAACTGTAGGTTTGCATTTATATCATAAATTAACTCCACAGTCAGTACTAAGATGAAGATTAATCTCCAAGTGTCAAAATCTGTAATAGAATCCATTATTGAATAATTGTACAACCATGAAAAGACTGCCATCTGTTTCACCGTGACGGTGACGCCAAGGCACACGTCTATAATCTCATAAATTATTCTTGTTACCCCAGCTACCCACTGCTATGTCTTGTCCTACATATTTAAGAGAAAAGACATTAACCAATTAATGAAACCTATTTCTTTCAAGATTTTAATTTCTGTTTATCATAAATTATTGATTTTTTTTTAAAGAAAATTCTCTCTTATTCTAATTAATTTCATAGAAGTCACTTTTTTTTTTTTTTTAAAGTATAATATTTAAGTAAGTTTATATATACTTAAATTAATCCCTTAATTAATTCTTAAAATCTATTAAATATCTTATAAATATAAAAGATTAGATAAATTATATTGCATTAGATAAATTACAATGCAATAGATAACTTTAAGATCTGACCTTACTCAACGAAAGTTAGGGAATAAATGTCTTTGATTACGAGACTAATTCTCTAATGTCACATCCCTCGCATTTAAAGGAGGAAATTTATTTCCCTACTGATTACCTAATAATGCAATAAACATTAAAGAGTAACCATTGAATTATTGGCGAAGTTTCACGTGAATGCACCATCAGATTCATTTTTGGAATCTTTATTTATGAGAGATTGCAGAGTAGATGTGGATTGACCACATATCGCACTGACACCACCAGAATGCCAATTTTTGTTTTTTTCCATAAATCCACTAAAATCGTAAGGGTTCATTTTTTAAAGTTTATCATTATTTTTTGAAGTTTAAAGGGAACTACTAAATTCATAAAGACAGTAATATAAATTAACTTCATATTTGTCCAATTAGTAGAGCAACTGGGTCTCATAAGTCAATATTCTTTCCGAAGATTATGGCTATAATTAGTGAGAAGTAAGACTTTGTTTTCAAATTTGTATTCATTTAACCAGGTCTCAAGGAATCACCGGCGGCGCCCACGATTGCATTCCACTCTTTTCTTTTAAAACTTAAAAACATGTTAAAGAAAAAAAACTAAAAATGTGCTTAATCAAAGAAAAAAATTTGTAATTTTTTTTTTTTTTTTGTGTTTTTCTTTAGTTAAGAAAGCAAGATTGATAATAGAATAAAAAGAAGTTTCACAAATTCTTGTATTTAAGTCCTCTCAAATATTAATAGAAATAATCACTAGAATTTTTATTTACTTTAAGAAAAAAAAAAAATATTGAAAATAAAAGATAGACTTAACTTCCAAATTATACTCAAATTCAAAACATCTATATTTAGGATTTTTTTTTTTTTTTAATAAAAATTGTCTTTTCCCAATAGTTTTGAAGCTAATTTAGTAATTTCGAATCTTAAATGATTTGCCTTTCTGATACACTGTCTGTTTGACACGTTTGCTTTCTGATGGACTCGTTTCAACGAAATGGGACCGACCGAATTCAATTGTCGAGGTCCATTCTGATCATTTCACACTCCAAACTACGTTTCTTCCTTCATTTGATTTCACACTTCTTCCTCTATAAATTCAGTGACAAACTCCACTCAGAACCACCATCTCATCTCCAATCCCCTTCATCATTTTTCACTTGTTTTAATAGTCTCTTTCGATCGACCATGAAGAAGATCAGCGTTGCTCTTGTTGCAGTGTTGAGTTTGGTGGTGATACTATCACTCAAGGAAGTGCATGTGGCAGAGGCAGCATGTAGCCCAACAGAGTTGAGCACATGTAAGCCAGCGATCACTTCATCGTCCCCACCGTCGCCGACTTGCTGCAGCAAGCTGAGGGAGCAGAAGCCATGCCTTTGTGGGTACCTTAAGGACCCGAATCTGAAGCAATATGTGAACTCTCCCAATGCTAAAAAGGTTGCCAGCACCTGTGGTGTTACCTTCCCTAAATGCTGATCGAAAGCTCTTTACGAAGAGTTTATGTAAACTTTATTAATGAATAAGGGGCATGGAAGGTTAAGGTAATAGTAAACAATGGTATGTTGTTTTTATACAGTGTACTCTACTCATGGAGATGAATATATTATGAGTTGTGAATAAATAATAATTATTGTGATTCTATGTTTTATTTATTTATTTATGACTGTCATCTCAAAACTTATCATAAATCTGATTAAATATTCGTGGAATTTTATAATTTTTTTTCTTCCTCTTAGAGTCATTTTATGATCTTAAAAACGATGAGAGTGAAGTTGGTAAAAAACTAAAACAAAATGTTTTATTTTTAATACTTTATAATACATGTATATTTTGACATCGGTTATAGCATCGAAGTTAAATTAAACTTCAATAGATAACAAACTTTCAAAATAACATAAGTTTAATTCAACAAAAACCATCAAAAGCACTTCAATTTAATAATTTAGAAATCATATAAAGTTTTTTTTTTTTTTTTGGGTAAAAATATAAAGTTTTTTTTTTTTAATTCAACACAAAAAATAAATATATTATATTATATTATTCATAAAAAAATATAAGAATAAATCTTTATATATATATATAAACATGATTTAATGAGATTTTGTATAGCGGAAGTGATCTATGGTTACTATACATTAACTTTTTCAAAAAATTCTTTCTCCGTATAAATAATTAATGTATCTATAATAATAATAGGTATAAATGCATTAAATAAAGAATGTGATTATTTGTATTAATGTTTACAATATTATAGTTGAAAATGCACAGGGAGAGTTTTTTTCTCTCTCTTATTAAATGAAACTTGATTGCTTGTTAATAGTTGTTATTAATAAGAAATTAAAGAATAAAGATGAAGCCACTTTATCTTAAAAGACCATATAATCCAGATATTTCTAGCGTTACAAAAACTATGGGGTGGTCAAAGCAGTAATTTAAAACATTTTACACATAGGATGTATGGTCTCTTTCAAAGGTCACCTTAGGACTAAACATGGTTCCCACCCTGGTTCACAAACATGGTTCAAATTTCAATACATAAACACAAATAGAGCATGAGTAATACAGACACCAAAATTTTATACCAAATTTTTGAATCGAAGGACATGACAACCAGTCAGACGCGATCACGTTAGAGCTTTTTATGAATGAATAATCATCTAATATTTATGGACATCCGTTCATATTTAATAGATTCTCGTTCATATTATATGGATGGGTGTCTATTTATTATGAACAAACGTCTTTTTAAGATGGATGCTCGTCCAAAAAATTTTAAAAGAAAAATAATGGACGTCTGTTCATCTTATATGGGCGGGTGTCTATTTACTATGGACGAGCGTCCATATAAGATGGACGCCCGTCCAAACAATTTTAAAAAATTTTACATTTACTATAGAAAACAATTTTTAAAAAATTTGTATTCAATGGATAGGGACGCCTGTCCATTGTTTATATTCATTAAATTTTTGCCATTTAACTTTTGTCGATGTTTAAAATAATTGGACAAATTTCATTAAATTTGTGTCTATATTCAAAGCTAAAGGTAGGCATTTGGGACTGGGTCTAAAAACTAAGCCCAAAAATTCGGTCCTAAGAGGCCTAGTCCCAAAACTGGACCAGCCTTAGGAGGAGGGTTCAATCCCTCCACTGGGCCCTCCTCCAAGGCTCTGTCCTAGGTCTGGGTCCAAATTTTTTTTACATATTTTCGTTTTAGTCCCTTGTACAATTACTAAAACCCTTATAAATTTTGAAATAAATATAAATTATAGGGGTTAAAAGAAAATTTTACAAAATTTATTTTAAAAAAAGAAGTTTTCCAGGCCCTAAAAAATTTATAAAATTTACCCCTAAAAAATACTAAAAACGCCCTACAAAATTTTGTTTCACCCCTAAAATAAAAAAAATCGAGGAGGGAAAGAAATTTTTCAGACCCATAGGACCGGTTCTGGGCCCATAGGACCAGTCCTAGGGACCGATCCAGGTCCTAGAATTGCTCATGGGCCTGGGACCGATCCCAGGACCAGTCCCAAATGGGCCCAAGCCTGGGCCTGCTTGGGACGTGTCCTTAACCAGCTCTATTCAAAGCAATTGGATGGATGCCCAATTAAATAAGAATAATGCTAGGGACACCGATTTTTTACACCAAAATTTTTTACAGAACGACGTGGCATCCAGTCAGACGCAAACACGTTGGACAAAAAGAATAATGCTACAGGCACCGATTTTTTGCACCGAAATTTTTTATCGAACCACATAACACAGACGCAGACACATTGGATAGAAAATATGTCTTCTTTGAATGGATGGTCGTCTAATAATTATGGATGACCATCTATACTTTATGGATGATTGTCCATCATAAATAGACGTACATTCATATTATATAGATGGATATCTATTTACTATAGACGAACGTCTATACCCATTTAGAAAATTTTAAAAATAAAATGATTGACGCCTATCTATTAATTTAATAGGGATGGCCGGTCGGCCATATACAATGGACAGCCGCCCATATGCAATGGACGACCGTCCGAATCATCATTATGTTTATACGTTTTTCAAGGGCTACCCACTTGCTCCATATTTCTTTATCAATTTTTGTGTGGTCACTGTTATGAGTGAAATTTAACTGGTAAGTCAATGCCAAAACAGTACCTTCTGCCTAATTTGACCTCTGAAAATAAGTTTTGATCTACATTCATTTTGAAACACTTTTTTATCTGCCAGAGGAACTCTGTATCTAGACACTGGCGTATTATATTGGAGCAAATCTCAAATGTTGGTTAAATTCTACCTTATATGGACGTCTGTCTGATATTTTTATGGACATTTGTCTATTCATGATGCATAGACATCTATAAAATATAGATGATCATCCATTATATATGGACAGATGTCCATCTTATATGGACGTCTATCTATAGTTAATGGACATCCATCCATATAATATGGATGAGAGTCTATTGATATTTTTATAAACACTCATTCATTCGTGATAAACAGTCGTCTGTAATTTTTGGACGGTCATCCATTCATGGGAGATGTGTTTTCTATCCAGAAAAATGCTATGGACATCAACGTTTTGCATCGAATTTTTATACCGAATGACGTATCCACTGATTCAAACAAGCCACATATCACGTTAACAAATATTCTGCGAATGAATGACTGTCCATCAAATATGGATGATCATCTATTATTATTAGACGATCGTTCATTTGAAATGGACTGTCGTTCATATTATATGGATGACCCTCCACCTAGAATAGACTTCCGTTTATAGTTTAAACTTAAAAGATTTGTCCTAAATTATTTATGGATGCCCGTCCTCTTATGAGGACGACTATCCATAGTTATGGATGCCATATTTTAATATTAATAAATTTTAAAATTTAAATTTATTAAATGCATTAATTGTCCAAAAGTTGACAAAAGTTATTTAATGCATTAATTTATTTAATTGGCCGTCCATCCAATTGCTTTGAATGTGGACAAAAATTTAATTAAATTTGTCTAATTACTTTAAGAACAATACTAGTCTTACAAAGACAAAAACAAAGAGGGCATACAAAGATAATTTACATCCTTTATCTTCACGATTTCTCTCTCTTTCTCCCTCTTTTTTTTGTTTTTTCTTTATTTTTTCCTTCCTGCTGATGTCACTTTGTAGCTCTCTTTGTATTGTCTTTGTAAGAATAGCATTTTCTTACTTTAAACATTGACAAAAGTTAAATGGCAAAAATTTAATGAATATAAACAATGGACAGGCATCCATATATAAGGGACGCCTGTGCATTGAATGCAAACTTTTTTAAAATTGTTTGGTCGGGCGTCCATAGTAAATATAAAATTTTTTAAAATTATTTGGACGGGCGTCTATCTTATATAGACGCTCATCTATAGTAAATAGACACTTGTCCATATAAGATAAATGGGTATCCATTATTTTTCTTCTAAAATTTTTTAGATGGGTGTCCATCTTAAATGGATGCTCGTTCATAGTAAATGGACACTCGTCCATATGATATGAACGGGAGTCTATTAAATATAGACGGACGTCCATAATTATTGGACGGTCGTTCATTCACGAAAGACTTCAGTGTGCTTGCGTCTGACTAGTTGCCATGTCCTTCGGTACCCAAATTCAGTGTAAAATTTCGGTGCTGTAGCATTACTCATAAATATAATAGACAACATCGAAATTAATAGTATGAAATAATTTTCACACACAGTGTAAAAAGAAAAAATAATTTGACATAATTCACTACAAAAAATTTAAAAAAAATGTGACAAAGATTTTCGTCACAAAAAGTGAAAAATTCGTCCTAAAAAGTAATACGGGGCGACATTCCAAATCTTCCCTAAAGCTGCGTTACTAAATGCCTAAAAAAAAAAAAAACCGTCCCAAAGCCATGTCATTGGGGACAAAATATGGTTTTATTATTAAAGATTATTTATTTTGTGACGAAATTTTTCGTCCACAAAAGATAGCACTTTTAGGGTATGACGTATAAAAATATAAATATAATAGATAACATCGAAATTAATAGTATGAAATAATTTTCACATAGCATAAAAAGAAAAAAAGCTCCTGGTTAGTTTTTAAAACATTACTATTCTCAATGAGATTAGTTGGATTCTCTGTCATGAGTGCAAGGTCGAGATTTTGAACACCCAAATAATACTCTATCTACTCACTCCATTCATTATAACTGAACCCATTAAACTTAACAACAGACAAGACATAAAGAGCAGATGCTACAAAAACATAATTGTATATTGAAAATCTCCTTTGGGAGATATAATAATATACGATAATTAAACTTAATTGATGCAATTTTCTTAATTGGTAATCAAATGTACTTTCGTTAGATATGTTCGTCATCTTTGGATATACTAAACATACATAATCAAGTATATTAATTAACCACAGTTATGTCCATAATTATAGGATTAACTAATCTACTTTGGGCGATCCTTATCTATTCTATAATTTATGAACTTCAAATTACTCATGTCAAATAGATCATGTCATCTCTTTAAAGCATCTAATGATCATGAGTAATTGAATCTAACTTAGTTTGATATCTATGAAATAACCATTTTAATTTGACCACTTTGGTGATTAACAAATTATACATAATGTAGTATCAAACTTAAATAATAACTATAATATTATCCAAGATTAAAATTGAGTCAATTCGCTTCATTGACCATTGACTGTTGACTGTTAACTTTGATGGTTGATCGTAACTTTGAAGGTTGATTGGTTTAGTCAATGATCTGAACTAGTTTGAACTGTTGACTGATTCAAATCGCTAACTGGACCAGTTCACTATATCATATCCTAACTAGGTTTGTTGACCCGATTGGTTGACCCATTTTTTACTAAATGGGTTGGGCTTTTATGGGTTATTCACAATGGGTTTGGGTCTGAATTTCTTAATAGGTTTGGGTTTGAATTGGGCGAACTTAAAAATATGGCTTGAACTTCTTTTATTTGGGTTTTCTTAACGGGTTTGGGTTTGAATTGGGCTCACTTAAAAATAGACTTAAACAAAAATTGGGCTGGATCAACTTAAGGAATAGTGTTATTATATAGGTCAATATTTGACCCAAATTTATGTCAAATATTGACCTTAATTTCTAGAAATATTATGAACCCAAATCTCTGAAATTTTATTGAAAAAACGTGTTTGGAAAAATTTGATTCAGGCCAACTTTCGAGCAACTCAAGAAATTTACAAACCCAATCTAATTTGACAGTCCTCTTATTTGTCAATTTCCAAACCCAATTCAATTTTTTTATACCATAAGAACCCTACTATAAAAAAAAAAAAAATCAACTAAATGAAAAATACATTAGTTTCTAAACCTTGCTATGATACCACATGTAAAAAATTAATTGCAATTTCATCAATGGTGAAGAAAAAATAATATAATCATATTTCTATGCCCTAAATTGCATAAACATAAATCCCAATATCTAAAACTTAATGTATTTTCACATTTAAGATAAGAGTATTATATACCTGAATCCATGAGTAATCTCTTTATGAAATTGTAAAAGAAGGCACTGTGTCTCTCTCTTTATTCCCTTACTGTCAATTTCTTCTTTTGATGGATAAAAAAAAATATACGTAATGAACAGAGAGAGAAGATCCCTCAATTATTTTATTAACTGCGGTAATCTCTCTATCAAAAATAAATGACCATCATGTCCCTTAACCAATTTAATTATTTCAAAAACAACCTTAATACATGAATCAACTTATTTAAAATATAAAATATTTCTAATTTGGTATTGAATACCGAGACTAAATTTTGGTCCAGGTTGGAATCGTTATATGAAACTATTCAGAAGTATCAAAGTTAGGTATCAGTGAGAACATGAGCGATTTTTAGTAGGAAAATAAAGATCTCCTAGTTTTAACATCAGCCATAGGTTCAAATCAGAGAAAAACTCTAAAGAATGTTTGTTTTGTCTATATTTTTTGTCTTTTTTTTTTTATCCCATATTAGGCTTCCCGTTAATGGTATGGAAATCGGGTTTGCCATAGAATGTGCAAACAATAAGCTTTATACAGAAAAGAGATTTGCAGCTTGATTCTGATGATTAGTACTAAATTCAGAAGGCTTAGCTCATTAATTACATTTTAAAAATGGTTTTTTGTGTTCAATTTTAATTGACTCGTTTTGAGTTTCACCCTCTACTTGCTGCGTTTATCACCCTGCAGATGCATGAACTGGTATGACGAAAGTGGGCAGCAAGCATCAAGAACATTAGACAATGCAATAATGGAGGTAAATTTTCAGAATTTATAAGAAAAAACTTCTACAGAGCTTGTACAAAATCCTTTGTAATTGTTGTAGAAGAACTGTAAGTTTGTATTTATATCATAAATAAACTCCATAGTCAGTACTAAGATGAAGATCAATCTCAAGTGTCAAAATCTGTAATAGAATTCATTATCGAAAAATTGTATAACCATGAAAAGACTGCCATCTGTTTCACCGTGACGGTGACGCCATAAATTATTCTTGTTAGTTGTTAGTTGCTACCCCCCAACTGCCCGCTGTTGTCTTGTCCTATATATTTAAGAGAAAAGACATTAACCAATAAATGAAGCCTTCTTTCTTTCGAGATTTAATTTCTGTTTTATATAAATTATTGATTTTTTTAAAGAAAAATCTATCTTATTCAAATTAATTTTATGAAGAGTTTTTTTTTTTTTTTTTTTTTTTTTTAATAATATAGATGTTCGGGTTAGTTTATAAACACCTTAATTAATCTTTAAAATCCATTGAACACTTTATAAACTTAAAAAAAAAGATAAATCATAATGCAATAAATGATCCCAAGTTTTGAATGCATTATCTTAATAAAAGAAATAAATCTCTTTATTCCTCATATTGGGTGATCAGTTCACCCCTCTTGGTCGCATACTCTACAAGGCACCTTCTGATGGCAAGTGGGGCGAGCATGAACGTAATGACCAACTTTATTCTTGATTTGTTTTACAATTCAATTTGATTCAATGTCTTGTTTTAATCACCGAGAGTTATCAAGAGTATATTGTTTATATTTCATGTTGATTGTTATTTGTCTCCTCATTTTGCAGTCGATTACCTGCTCTTCATCGTCCGAGATGTTAAAGTCAATCCAAATCCCGATGAAGTAGCTGATATCAAATATGTAAACCGGGAACAACTGAAGGAACTTCTGAGAAAAGCAGATGCCGGAGAGGAAGGTTTTCATTTTCATTGATATCTAGAAGTGACTTGTAATTGTCTTTATCAGTACACGCATGTGCTCTGAATAGTTATTATTGGTAATGCTTAATTTGAGCTAAATCAATTAAGAACAATTAAGTTCGGTAGATTTATAATCAGAGGAATTGGCGATCATGTAGCTCTCATCTTAGACAAAAATTATGGGTTATGGAGTAGGACGTAGCCCAACAAATCTATTTTTGTTCAACTTAAGATTCAATGCCTAAGCAGAGGTACATTTACGTGGAGTTAAAAGATTAGTTATAACCCCAACGGATTGGTTCGGTCGTTTAGTATGTTTGTTCTTTTTATTAATTTTTTGGTTCAAACCATTAGTTTACTCATTTCTGTATCGAGGTGTCACCTCCCTCACATTTTCGATAAACATCAAGGAGTAACATTGAATTATCAGCGAAGTTTCAGTAAATGCACCATCAGATTTATTTTCGAATATTTATTTATGTGAGATTGTAAACATGTGGATTGACCACATATCTCACCGATACCACAACAATGCCAATTGTTTTTTTCTTTCCCATAAATCCACAAAAATCGTGAAGTTCATTATTATTATTATTATAAGTTTAAAGGAACTACTAAATACATAAAGACAGTAATATAAATTAACTTCATATTTGTCCAATTACTAGAGCAATTGGGTCTCATAAGTCATATTGTTCGAAGATTGTCGTTTTCAAATTTGTCTTCATTAACCAGGTTTCAAGGAATTGCGCCGCCCACGATTGGATTCCACTGTTGAACACATTTTCACCTTGAAATTTTTATTTTTTTTTATAACTTAAAACATGTTAAAGAACAAACTGAAAAAGAGTTTAATCAAGAAAAAATTCCTAAACTATTCTGTCTTTTCTTTAGTTAGAAACAGGACTAAACCAATATTTGATGTCTGATAGTAACAGAACAAAAAGAGTTTTGTAAACTCTTAAATTCGAGTCTTCCAAACACTAATTAGTAACCATCAAGGCTTTTATCTAAAGACAGTCTCAAAACTTCGAATAATTAGTTGAGATGTATGTAAACTGATCCATACTTCTGAAATCTAAAAAAAAAAAAATAAAAAAAAAAAAAAGAAAGAAACAGGACTTTTGAAAATAAAAGATAAACTAAACTTCCGAATTATACCAATTCAAACCCCTATTTAGGATTTTTTTCTTATAAAAATTGTCTTTTTCCAATAGTTTCAAGCTAATTTGAATCTTAATGATTTGTCTTTCTATACACTGTCCGTTTGACACGTTTGCTTTCTGGTGGACTCGTTTCAACCAAATGGGACCGACCGAATTCAATCCATGACCAGGTCCCATCTCATTTCACACTCCAAACTATGTTTCTTCATTTAATTTCACACTTCCTCCTCTATAAATTCAGTGACAAACTCCACTCGGAACCACCATCTCATCTCTTTCTCAATCTCCTCATCAATTTTACTTGTTTTTATATTCTCTTTCGATCGACCATGAAGAAGATCAGCGTTGCTCTGGTTGCTGTTGAGTTTGTGGTGATACTATCACTCAAGGAAGTGCATGTGGCAGAGGCAGCATGTAGCCCAACAGTTGACCCATGTTCCCAGCGATCACTTCATCGTCCCCACCGTCGCCGACTTTGCAGCAAGCTGAGGGAGCAGAAGCCATGCCTTTGTGTTACTCCAAGACCCGAATCTGAAGCAATATGTGAACTCTCCCAATGCTAAAAGGTTGCCAGCACCTGTGGTGTTACCTACCCTAAATGCTGACCGAAGCTCTTTACGAAGAGTTTATGTGAACTTTATTAATGAATAAGGGGCATGGAATTTTAAAGTAATAGTAGACAACGGTATGTTTTTTTATACGCGTACTCTACTCATGGAGACGAAATATTGCGAAAATAATTGATTTATGAATAAATTATAATTATTGTGAAAATTTCGTTATTCTGTGTTTTATTTATTTATGACTGTCATCTCAAAACTTATCATAAATCTGATTAATATTCGTGGAATTTTAAATTTTTTTTCTTCCCCTTAGAGTATTTAATGACTTAAAACGACGAGAGTGAAGTTGTTTTTGTTTTTAATATTTAATAATACATGTATATTTCGACATCGTGCACGGTAAATTGAACTTAAATAATAACAAGCTTTCAAAATAACATAGGTTACATTCAATCAAACCATCAAGCGCTTCAATTTAATAATTTAGAAATAATATAATTTTTTTTTCTTTTTTTTGGTAAAGAGATAAGGTATATAATCTTAATTACTTTTAATTTTGGATAAGTACATCATTGATTTTACAATCTCGACAATCTCCTATTTTCGTGGCGAAGCCAGCATGTCAACACAGGATGAAAAAATAAAAATTAAAATTCAATACTATATATATATATAACACACGTAACAAGGCTGCTGGGGGTTGTCGGAGCATGAAGTCTGCGCCATTTATCGAGCCATTCAGGATTACAAAGAGATCTGTCCAGCCGAGTTCAATATGACCACGGGTTCTCCAACCAACCCGACTTTCTTCCAGCCGTTTGTTTCTTTGGATTGTTTAACATATATATATATTATTTCATAAAATATGAAAAGAATAGTCTGGTTGTCACTCTGCTTCTTCGCTGCCAGTGCTAGATCTTGTTCTTCACCTTTGTCCATGGAATTCTATATATATATATATATATATATATTTATATATATATATATATTATATATATAATATTGTTAAACAATCCAAAAATAATAAAAGAGGAGGCAGGTGGGTTTCATTGATACTGCACAATTCATTTGAATACAAAATATGATTTACCCTAAATACAAAGATATATATAAGCTAACAAAGGAATATAGAAAGACAGATCTACCCTTAATAAACAATAAAACAAAATAACCCATATTTCTTAACATCTCCCCCTCAAACTCACGATGCGACGGCTACAAGCATCGAGATTTTCCATCTAAAAACGAAAACGGGAAATAGAATGTGTTGTTAAAGAAATCTCAGTCTGCAAAGAAGAGAAACAAAGGGCAAGGTAATGGTGCCATGCTTGAGATGATGACGAGTAAGGTGACAATCGATCTCAATGTGCTTAGTTCGTTCATAAAAAACCGATTTGTGAGCAATCTATAGAACTCTTGTTGTCACAATACAGGAGTGGGATGAGAAAGAGAAACGCCCATATCTGCAAGTACCCAACGTAACCAAACAATCTCTTTGGTAGTAGATGTCATAGCACGAATTTTGCTTCGTTTGAAGATTGAGAAACAATGGATTGTTTCTTGCTCTTCCAATAAATAAGAGAATCACCCAAAAGATACAGAAACCAGTAACAGACTTGCGATCCGTGATCACTGCCATGATCAGCATCAGAGTATGCACGCAGCTCCAAGGAAGAGGTGATGAAATATAAAGACTCTGAAAGACTGTACCCCGAAGATACCGCAAAATACGAAGAACAGCTGCCCAATGAACTGTAGTAGAACAACAAACTGACTAACAACATGAACAACATATGCAATATCTGGACGGTAATAGTGAGATATACCAAACTCCCAACAATAGTACGATATAAAGTAGGATCTGATAAAGGTAACACCATCAAGAAGAATGCTTTGCGTTAACCTCAATTGGAGTATCGCCAGTCTTATTATCAGTAAGTCTAGCCCGCTCAAGAATATCTGCAACCATTTCGACTGAGAGAGAAGATAACCTCTAGGTGATAGGCTACCTCAACACCCAAGAAATATCATAGAGAACCCAAATCCTTCATTTCAAACTGTTGACTAACTCTGTCTTCAAAACTGAAATACCATCAATATCATCACCAGTAATAATCATGTCATCACATATAAAGATAGAATGATATCCCTTGCAGCAGTGCACTTAACAAAAAAAGCAGAATCTGACTACTAGAAGCAAATCCAAAGGAAGAGATCACAATAGAAATTTTTTCAAACCAAGCATAGGTGCTTGTTTAGACCATATAACGTTTTCTTCAGCTTGCAACATGCCTAGAATCATGTGAAACACCAGGAGGGGGCCATATAAACTTCTTCTTGAAGATCTCCATCAGAAGGCATTTTTAAACATCAAGTTGAGAGATATGCCACCGTGACTGAAGCTACTGCATAAGAGTAGAATGTAGTTCATTTTTGCAACAGGAGCAAATGTCTCCTCATAATCCATACCATACTGTTGAGAGTACCCTTTTGCAACCAACCATCTTTGTATCGCTCGATAGATCCATGAGAATTAGTCTTGATCTTATACACCCAACGACAACCAACAATAGTCTTACCAGGAGGTAGAGGACCAAATCCCAAGTACCTGTCTTATGCAAAGCAGAAAGTTCCTCATCCATAGCTTGCTGCCAGAGGATCAAGAATTGCCTCTTTACGGAAGAGGCTCAAAGAGACAATGTATAGAAGCTAAAAAGAAGCAAAATGAAAATAACAGAATAGCAAAATCTGGTAACTTTGTGGACTTACGAATGCATGGATTGACGTAAGGTGGATCCACAATCTCAATGAACTTGAGTGACCATAGAGAAGAGGGGGCTTCAGTGTGTCTGGAGAGTAAAATGTCATACCTGTAAAATGATCAGTACTAGGAACCGGAGATGACAAACTATCAGAATCCTCAGAAAGGATCTATTAATTAGATCAGATCTATCAGGTATGATAGTGGAGGAATCATGGAATAGAAAAGAAGGTATATGCTCAAGAAAAACACATGACGAGACACATAAATTTTCTGAGTTATTAGATCAAAACAACGATACCCCTTTTTCCCTTCACCATATCCAAGAAAGACCCAAATAGCAGATCGAGAGACAACTTGCTGCTTTCTACATAGGACGAAGAACGAAACAAGTACAACCAAAAACTTTAAAGGAAGAATCAGGGGCATACCCATACACATTTTCGAAAGAGAAAAACCTGAACTATGAGAAGATGAATTGTTAATTATTAACCTACAGCAATAGAAACAGCTTCGCCCCAAAACACACTAGACAAAGGCAGACATGAGAGAACGAGCAGTTTCAATAATGTGCCTATGTTTTCTTTCAGCAACACCATTTTGCTCAGAGTATCTGTACACGAGTTGGGTGAATAGTTCCATCTATGACAGCACTTACAAAATTTATTAGAAGTGTATACCCCACCCAATCAACCTAAAACTTTGATAATAGCAGAAGTTGAGTTTGACAAGCTCGAAAGGCTGTTATATCTCAAAAATTCAGAACGATTTTCATTAAATAAACCCAACAATACCGAGTATGATCATCAATAAAGAAACATAATATCGAACCCTCCTTTGTGGCAACAATGAAGTTCAACCCAACATCAGAATGAATCAAATCAAATGGAGAAGAAGAAACAGAAATACTTCGATTAAAAGGTAAAGCTGAAAATTTTGCCAGTTTACATCCACTACAATCAGAAATATCACAAGTTTGCAAATTTGCTAAAGCCCATTTGGATGCCAAAAATCTCAAACAAGAAGACGAAACATGACCTAAACGAGAATGCCATAAATAAAAACTAGAAAAAGAAGGACTCAAACGAAAATAAGACAAATCAACACTAGTAGCGGCAGCATCAGCACTAGTAGTAGTAGCAGCAACTGGCACTTTTAACTCATCCAAAATATAGAGTCCCCCCTTCCTACGGCCTGTCCCAATCAGCTTCTGATACTGTAGATCCTGCACATAACAAAAAGAAGAGGAAAATGTGACTAAATTACCAGAATCACATAACTGACCAACAGAAGCAAGATTTAATGTAAGTTCTAGAATATGATAAACATTAGAGAGATACAAGTGAGGTGTGACAACAGAACCAACACCTACTAAAGGCATAAGAGTGCCATTAGCAGTCATGACAGGAATAGAAGACGAAGGAGACATAGAAGCAAAAGATGAAGAATCTGGAGACATATGATGTGAAGCACCAGAATCCAAAACCCATACAGAATGTGACATACCTGAAGAACTATGAGGTAACTGACCTACGAAAGAAGAAGCAGACATAACTTGTGGCTGTAAGGAGAGAAACTTCTGAAATTGCTCAGCCAGAGTACTAGGATTGGTGAAAGGACCTGATGAAAATACTACTATAGTATTAGACTATGGTGGTTTGTAACCCTGAGGTGGTCTATGAGCATTAGATTGTGACTGGTTACCAGGCTTCCAAGCTTGAGATTGCTGCTGCGATTGATTCTGCTGCCTCAACTTAAGACATTGAGCCTTCCAATGACCTTTTTGCTTACAGAAACTGCACTCGTCGAAGGCAACCCTTGTGTAAGGTTTATTCTGATTATTAAAGACTGGCTTCGAAGGTACTGCTAACACAGAAGGATTAGAAGTAGAAGCAGAAAGAATTCCCTTTTCAGAATGAGACTTAAGACATATTTCTTCAACCAATAACTCACTGACAACTCAGTCAACAGAAGGCATTGGAGAACGATGCAAAATTGAAGCTCTAAGTCCTTCAAAATCACTGCGAAGTGCCGTTAAAAACTGTACCAACCGTTGCTGCTCCCTATGAGCAATATAGGCACCACATGCTTTTAATTCTACAGATTCCGTAAGAGTCAATTGATCCCAAAGATCTGTTATAGCAGAATAAAACTCATGAACACTCATATTCTTCTGCTGAAGAGCTCGTATGTCATTCTCCAATTGATACTGCTTTGCAAAATTTGACTGAGTAAATAACCTTTGTAGATGATCTCAAACCTCCTTTGCTGTCTCATACTTCGCTAATTGTGTACCTATGGAATGCCCAACAGAATTGTTAATCCAAGTAATAATTTTTGCATTGTTTGCTTCCCAGGAATCTATCAAAGCATCATGACCCTCATCAGTATTCTTAGGTTTCACAGAAGTTCCACTAACATATCCCCACATCTTTTTACCCTTAAGAAAATTTATCATCACATAACTCCAATATGAGTAATTCTTGTCATCAAACCTCACACTTACAGACTGAAGCGAATCGTCTCTTTCAGTAGCCATATTCAAAAAACAAAGAAAACCAGAATGCAAAAGAAAGGAAAACGAAATACCAGATTGCCGAAATTGAACGAATACCAACGAAATACCAGATTGCAGAAACTAAACAAATACCAGTTGGATCCGCATAAACTATGTTTAAGATTAAGCCTTGTCTCATGAAACTCTGCTCTGATACCATGTTAAACAATCCAAAGAAATAATAAAAAGAGGAGGCTAGGGTTTCATTGATACTGCACAATGCAATTGAATACAAAAAAGTATGATTTAACCTAAATACAAAGATATATATAGGCTAAACAAAGGAAATAATGAAAAGACAGATCTACCCTTAATAAACAATAAAACAAAATAACCCATATTTCTTAACAATATATATATTGTATTATTCATAAAATATGAAAAGAATAAGTCTTAATAATATATAAAACAATTCTTAAATTTGATCATACATCAAAACGTGATTTAACAAAATTTTTTATATCGAAAGTTATCTATGATTATTATACACTTAATTTTTCAACGAATTTTTTCTTCATGTCAATAATTAATGTATTTGTAATAGGTATAGATGCATAAAATAAAGAATGTGACTATTTGTATTAATGTTTACAACATGCAATTGAAATAAAATTGAGAGAAGTAACTTTGAGTTATAAATAGGCTAAAGAAAAAAAGTGAGAAAATTTAATATTATTAACAAGGAAAAGGAGAAAGTAAGAAAGCAAATAGGTATTATAATAAATATGAATAAAAAAGAGTAAGATAGATAAATCAGTATTATGATATAAACGGAGATAACAGAAAAATTAATTTACTAATTTGAGATTTTAGATTTGAGCTGTGGGGGTTAAAAAAAGTAATTTAAATTTGGGGCTAAAAATTGCTAACGGTATTGATTTAAGGTTGAAAATCTATAATTTATGAAACCAATGGTGAAAACGTGCCATTTTGCCAAACCTTGGGTGGGAACATGTCTTTTACTAGTATTATATTTCTTAAAAGAAATTAAAGAATAAAGATTGTTAGAGTTTGAGCTAGCAAGAGAGGCAGAGAGGATCAGAGAGAGAGAGATAATTGAGACTGTCGGAGTATGCTAGGAGAAGAAGAGAAATTTTTTGTATATTGTATTGTCATTCTGTACACTACTGTATTTATACAAGAAAAGAATAAGCAATAAGGAAATACAATATTGTGTCATAATGTTGTGATCACAATAAATTAGGAAATAATCAAGGGGAATATTTGATATAATGATCAAATATTAGCATTTCATATTCCATCACTCCTCCTCAAGCTTGTGGTTTGTATATATCCAAAACTCCAAGCTTGCGTAGTAGATATAAATGTTGTCTGCTGCATAAAGGCTTTGTGAAGATGTCCACTGGTTGCTCTATAGTGCAAATGTGCAAAGTCCTGATCATCCCTTTTTGAATCTTTTCTCTAATGAAGTGACAATCGATCTCTATGTGTTTGGTTCTCTCATGAAAAACTGGATTTGCAACAATATCATTTGCAACCTTATTATCGTAGTATAGAGTGACTGGTTCTTTAACTTGTACCTAAAGGTCTTTCAAAAGTCCAAGGATCCAAGCAATTTCACATGTGGTTTTAGCCATAGCTCTATATTCTGCTTCTGCTGATGAAAATAAATTGTTGACTGCTTCTTTGTTTTTTAGGATACGAGAGATCCTCCAAGTTTGGTGCAAAAACCGATGAGGGACTTTCTTGTCATAGGGCAAGTACCCCAATGTGAATCACAATAAGCAGTCAGATCCAGATTCCCATCCCGTGGTAAAAGAAGTCCCAGGCCAAGACATCATTTCAAGTGTCTTAGAACCTTCAGTGCTGCATCCATGTGGGATTGTTTTGGTTTGTGCATGAATTGGCTGAGAATGTGAACTACATAACTGATGTCGGGTCATGTCATTATAAGATAGATCAGTCGACCCACGAGCCTTTGGTAGTGTGATGGGTCTTTAAGGGTTGGATCAAATTCTAAGGAAGATACTCCATTGTCGTATTCTTAGGTAGTGAGCTTGGTATTTTGTTCAACAAGAATAGCACTTGGTTTGCAAGCTGATAATCCCAAGTCTGAAATGAGTTCTAAGATATATTTTCGCCAACTAAGGGATATGCCAGCAGGAGATTTGGCAATTTCAATACCCAAAAAATATTTGGTCTCTTCTAGATCTTTAATACGGAAATTTTTGTTGAGGTGCTTTTTTAAGTTATTGATGGTCGCCTCATTATTTCCTGTGATCAAAATATCATCAACATAAATTATGAGAGTGATGGGTGCTAGGAGAAAAGAGCATAATCATGTTTGGACTGATTAAATCCTATGCCTCTGAGTGCCTGTGTGAACTTTTCATTCCATTATCAGGATGCTTGTTTCAAGCCATAAAGAGATTTTTGTAGACGACACACAATATCCTCCCTCTGTCTGTGAATACCCAGAGGCAAGTCCATATAGATTTCCTCATGAAGATTCCCATGAAGGAATGCATTGTGGACATCCATTTGATGTAGAGACCACTTGCGAATAGCGGTAGTAGACAAGAAAGCACGGATAGTAACATGCGTAACAACCAGCGAAAATGTTAATTTCCTGGTAATCAAAACCCTCCTGTTGAGTAAAACCCTCAGCAACCAAACGGGCTTTGTAGTGTTCAATGGAACCATCAGCATTGTACTTAATTTTGTACCCACTTACAGCCAATGGGTTTACTATGAGTAGGACGGGGTATCAAGTCCTATGTATGATTCTAAGCAAGGGCATTAAGTTTATCTGCCATGGCTTGACGCCAATGAGAATGATGGATAACTTCAGAATAGCAGGATGGTTCCCTGTTGAAGTCCCACATCGATTAGACATGCTCAAGCCTACTGGTTTATAAGAGAGGGTAATCCTCTTATTCAACAATGCCTTATTAGGTGAGGAGTCATGGTTAAGCCTATTGGGTTATAAGAGGGGGTAATCCTCCCATTCAACAAGGCCTTATTGGGTGATGAGTCAAACCTACCTTAAATTCTATCACGGTATTAGAGCCCAGGTTTAGTTGAACTAAGTGTTTGACCAGTAGTTGAGGATTTAGAGTCAATAACTACCTTCGTCAATAGGCATAACCCAACATATGGGCTTGACCGTGAGAGGGAGTGTTGGAGTCCCACACTGACTAGGCACGCTCAAACCTACTGGTTTATAAGAGAGGGTAATCCTCCCATTCAACAAGGCTTTATTGGGTGAGGAGTCAAGCCCACCTCAAATTCTATCATTTTCCCAGTCAGCAGATATTTGGCTAACACATATCTTGTGGGCAGGAGATAGTCTATCAAAAGTAACATAATTGGAGGTGGGATAAGTGGTACCTAAGGAATCCAAGATAGAAAGACAAACATAATCAGCCGTCCAGACAGGTGGCCAAGTAAGATGAGAGGATCGTCTAGAAGGGGTCAAAGTAGGTGACATATCTTGGGAGTTAGGAGAAGTACCAATGTCTGTAGAATTAGAAGAATCTATTGAATATTGATATATAGGCGAATTAGTAGCCAGAGTTGGTGAAGAAGAAGAGTTGAAGATTGTGTACTGGTCTCCTTCGCAGGTAGCAAAATATAGTAAGGTGCCGAGGTAGAAAAATCATCATCTAGGAATGGTGGATATGGGAATTGGGAGCTTCATCGGTTTCCTTGAAAGGGAATGTGTCTTCATGAAATATAACATCCTTGGAAACAAAAACTTGTTATGGCCCGAATCATATAAGCTGTAGGACATCCCATAAAAATGCACCTTGTGGCCCATGGTCCAAATTTGTCATGGGAAGCAAAAATGGTAGAGTAATAGAGACACCTAAACATTTAGAGATGATTGGTGTTAGTTGGTTTCTTGAAGAGGATGTCATAAAGGGATTTGCCACCAAGAACCCAAGTGGGTATCCGATTGATCAGGTAAGTAGCTGTGACCACACATTCACCCCAAAAACCTACGGGGATATGAGCTTGGTGTTTAAGGGCACGTGCTACTTCTAGTAGGTGGCGGTGTTTTTGTTCAATAACCCCGTTTTGTTATGGGGTATAAGTGCAAGAAATCTCGTGGAGAGCACCAAAGGAAGAAAACAATGAGGAACAACTAGAGTTAAAAAAAAAAATCCCTAGCATTATTAGTTCAGATACGTTGAACTGAAGTATGAAATTGGGTTTGGACCATGAAGAGGAAATTTTTAATGTGGGAAAGTTCTTGGGTTTTTGATTGCATGAGGAATACCCATGTCCCGCGAGAGAAATCGTCAAAAATTGTAAGAAATAATCTAGAGCCATCATGGTTGGGTGTGTGGTAAGGTCCCCATATGTCTAGGTGAATGAAGGCAAACATATGTGTAGTAGTGGGAGTGCTATTTGGGAAAGAGTTATGGGACTGTTTTGCAAGTGGACAAATTGGACATTGCGGGTGAGGAATAGATCCACTATGAACTAATCGTTATGAAAAAGAAATAAATTTTTATTAATATTTATATTACACTGAGAAGTTTTATTTGTAATACAATAAGATGACTGTAAAAAATCCCTAGCATTGGTCCAATAGTGTAGACCATGGAGAACTTTACCCAAACCCATTATTATCCCAGTCGAAGGGTCCTAAAATTCACATTTAGTGGGGGGAAATTTCAGAAAACAACTGTTAACAATGCAAAGTTTTGAGACAGAGATAAGGTTGAAATGGAAAGCAGGGGCAATAGATCATTCTTAAGGACTATGTATTCATTTAGGTGGACCGTGCCTATGTGAGTAGCTGGGGCAATGTTTCCATTTGGCATTCGGATGGAAGTGGTTGATTTAAGAGGAATATGCCTAGGAAAAAAATATTTTGGATTGCAAATAATGTGTTCACTAGCTCCTGAATCAATTATCAAGACATCATTTTTAATAGAGTTGAGAAAAAAAGATGTACCTGCATAGGATGCCAAATTTTCTTGGGGAACTTGATTCAGAATTTGAAGGTTGTGATTGTACTATTCTATGCTGGTCATTGGTGTGGAATTCTGGTCCCCAGTAGTGGTAGTTTGAAAAATTGACGGCTACCCTATTTTATTCTTGGAGGTCGTCACAGGATACCCATGTAATTTCCAACACTTCTTCCAAGTATGATTTCTGCGTTTGCAATATTCATAATACAATTTTCCCTTACCAGATTTGGAGGAACCATGCCCATAGATCTAGACCCATTTTTCCCATGGTGCCAAGCCCATTCTGCCCTGTTAGCCTATGCCCATTAGTGTGTGATGTGGCATTGTGTAGGCTATTGGATGATTGCAAGTTGGCAATTAGTTGTGGACCATCGGATTTGATGGACTCATCTTGGCCGTTGGATCTCCCATATAAAAGATCACCTTTTGTGTCAAGTGGTGTGAACCCTAACCTCTCTCCAGATCCAATTTTCCCATCTTTTGCAAAGACAAAGGTGGTTGGCGCATGGCGAGAATTCTCTAGTGTGACCAAGCATTGGCTTTCATCTTGAACCGCAAACTGGAAGGTGCGACGAAGGTTCGGCAATGGAGAAGTGGCCAAAACCTGTGCATGAAAAGGTAAAAAACTGTCATTTAAACCAAGAAGAAACCAAGAGAGTTGTTCCCAATCTTTGATGTGTTGGAACTATAACAGTGTTTCTGCGGCCCATTCAAAGATTCCTTAGCAGCATCAAGTTCATTCCAGACTATTGAGAGCTTATTGAAGTAAATGGTAACAGTTGAGTTTTGTTGTTTAATATCTGCAGGTTGTTGCCAGAGGGTAAAGAGCCTAGCAACATTTAATTTCGCATACATTTCTTTTATATTTGACCACATCTCGGTGGCATTTTTTTTGTAGGTGGGAGACTGTCTCCCACATCGAGTGATAAACAATTGCTAATCCAAGTGCGAACTAGCATGTTGCAACAGTTCCAATGGCAGATGAGATGTCGTTCAGTGGGTATGGGAACATTGCCCTCGAAAAACCCCTATTTGTCTTTTGCTATCGTTGCTCGCCGAAAATCTTGTGCCCCTGTGGCATAGTTTTCTGAGCCGGTGAGTGTTTGTTTGATGATAACGAGTTCTAGGAAATCGAAAGCTGGCATGTATAATATCATCGAGTTCCGGTTGATCATGGGTGGCTGGGATGAATTGGAAGCTGTATGGGTGAGTTTGACCCGGGAAAACAAATGGGTAGGGATTTGGACCTGTTTGTTGATTTGGATGGGTTTGACCTAAATTGTAACCTAGGAAACCAAATGGGTATGTGTTTGGATTTGGGCTTGTTTGTTGGTTGAGGCTTTGTGTTGCTTAGGGCTGGGTCAAGCCTGATGAGGCTAAGGTTTGGTTAGATTGGGCTGGATTTTCTGTGGGCTGATTTTGGTCTTTTGGTTGTGCGCTGGTCAAGCCTAGTTGAAATTCTGAAGTGGTCATCTGTGGTAGTGTTTGGTTATTCTAAGGGGATTTTTGTGATTGCAAGAAAGAAGAAAGAAGCAGAAGCTTGTTAGAGTAGATGCCCTAGAGCCAATCAATTATTGTAGAATTGACTCTTTGTAACAATGTTCATTAATCAATAAAAGACATTTTATTTTATATCGCGAAAATCATTATTATTGCAATATATATTGATATATATCCTTAGAATGGTAGAACCGTGACGAGCTTATCAAGTGTTTCAAATCTGGATAGTGAGAACCCTATGAGCACATATGGTGGCCATTCTAGAAACGTCCGTAGCCCCAGTATTATTCTAAAGTAAGGGCACAGATAATAAAGTAAGGCTATCATAATGTTGAACGACTCTGTCGAAAGGCAGTGACTGATCTCACTTGTCAAGGTTGTTTGGTGACAACCTGGTTCAACACATGGGTGCTTGCTGTAGGCGATTACACTGCAGCAAGTTCACTGGACTGACCCACCAGAGGATTCCATATGGATGTTAACCCTAGTGTCTATGGAAAAAATCTTCTAACGAATGGTGGTGTATGTGATCCTTAGACTTGAGATCACCAGAGCGTCTTGTGCAACGATTGGTGTAATTTAAAACTAGCCTAACGTAGTTCTTTTCAGAGCTGTCAATACGGTGGTGATTGGCTGCATCAAGGAGTGTATCAAGACTATGGTGGATTGACAGAGGATTCATCACCCCCAGGTACAGGAAAAGTTATCTCACGGCGCAGTTCAGTATATGGCAATGACGTTAAAACTGTGGCCACAGTGGGATTGAGTTGTTGCTCTATCCAGTTTATAATACGGGTCATTGATCCAGAAACTGAATACCAAATATCGAGAGTAACCGAAGGTTGACACTATTTCTATGCCTTTGTCTCGTCGAGACAACGTATGATGAAAGGATCGAATTGCACTATAACCATATCGTTGACAGGTAGTTACTTTGCTGAATCCGAATCTATCGGGTGACCATAATGCCTTGCTAGGGCCAATCTTGGTCTATGTATTAGTGAGACGATTAATTGGTGTTAATCGTGATACTATACACTGCCGATATGATGAGGAGCCTATGGGTCACACACATAAAAGAAAATTAAAGATCCAAGAAGAAAGAAAGACGTTTTCGTCTTTTAAGGAGAAAAGGTATTTTGGTAATTTCACAATGCAATTAAATTTGCTGAGGTCGTAGCCTTTATTTAATTTGTTAGAAAAATTAAATAAGTGAAATTATGTTTAAATGTGTGTTCGCACATATTTAAATATATTATCATTATTGTTAAATGTTAATATATATTTAAATATATATTAATTGATTTTAATTGAGATAATGATGGAAAAATAAAATATTAAATTGGGAGTGTTTGGCAACATGGGGCGTTTGGGTTGGAGCCCAAGCCTATTCCGTATGGGATTAGGGCAAATTGATTAACTATAAAAAGAAAAGTGTGTGTGTTAATTAATTGATTAATTAATTGATTTCTTTTAGAAATTAAAAACACACAGCAACCCTCTCAATCACTCCCACGGCAGAAACATCTTTTGCCTAAAATCAATTCAATTGATTTGCTTTCTTCTTAATCTTGAAGCCAAAGAGGATCTAGCAAATCCTCTTTTGTTCTTTTTGAGATTGTCTTCGTGTGGACTACGCAGGTTCAATCCTATACTTGGATCGGTAGCAAAACATTCGTCGACAAATTTGGAGGAGCCTCCAACGTGCGTTTGTTTTTCTTTAAACTCAGATTTATTTTTCTGCAGATTTTATTTAATATGAATTGTAAAATTATACCCTTGATCTTGACTCATGTAAACGATCTCTATATTATATTTATTTTGTTTCTGCTGCGTATATGGGATCGTTTACTAACAAAGTTGACTTAGAAGAGATGCTCGGATACCATGTTAGAGTTTGAGCTAGCAAGAGAGGCAGAAAGGATTAGAGAGAGAGAGAGATAATTGAGACTGTCGGAGTATGCTAGGAGAAGAAGATAAATTCTGTGTATACTGTATTGTCATTCCGTACACTATTGTATTTATACAAGGAAAGAATAAGCAATAAGAAAATACAATATTGTGTCATAATGTTGTGATCACAGTAAATTAGGAAATAATCAAAGGGAATATTTGATATAATGATCAAATATTAGCATTCCATCAAAGATGAAGCTACTTCATCTTAAAAGACCATATAATCCAGATATTTCTAGTGCTGCAAAAATTATGGGGTGGTTCATACCCGTAATTTAATACATTTTACACATAGGAAGTGGGGTCTCTTTCAAAGGTCACCTTAGGACTAAACATGGCTCCGCCCATCCCTATTTTCATATTTATCATCATGTGAATGACCCGAGAAGTCTACCAAAATTTGTACAAACTGCCCCCAAAGTCTACCAACTTGACTCAAACATGAACACAAACAAAACCCCCACACACCAACAGAGACAAAAATTGTGGATTGAGAATTGCTTAATTAACTATTATTTTAGGATAAAGGTTGGCTCACAATTTAATTTTATAAATTTTTTCTTATAACTTCGACGTGACAATTCGTAATTAGTCAGCTTACAATTGGGTTGGTGGGACTAATAGCGAGCAGATGAGACCCATTTATAAACTGACTAATTGCGAACTATCACGTCGGAATTATGAAAAAAAAATTGTGAGATTGGATTGTAAGTATAGTATTACCCATTATTTTAACCATTCTAGCTCCAATAGCACTGTTAGGATATGATGAGTAAAAGTATAAATATAATAGACAACATCGAAATTAATAGGATGAAATAATTTTCACACACGGCATAAAAAGTTAACATAATACTTATTTATAAGCATTAATAAGACAGAAATTCGCTAGTGACATTAACTCAAATATATAAAAATACAAACATCATAATGTCTCTCTCTCTCTCTCTCTCTCTCTCTCTCTCTCTCTCTCTCCCTATATCTATAAGTAAAGCAGGAGTCGAAATATCAGATATCTCAATAAAAGGTAGATAATTTAATTATTTTTGTCATTTCCTCCATGTTACAATATACAATACAGAAAAGTAACACTTAGTATGTTCAATCAATTATAGCAAAAGACAAATAAAAAAATAAAAAAATTGACATTTTTCTCAAGAGAGAATCGAATTTGTCGTCACACTTTTCTTCTCGTCGGAATTAAGTAAGAGTTTTAAACACACATACTTAGTAGAAAACCAACTAGTAGAAAAGGGGTTTTCTGTAAGAATAAAATGGGGTTTTTAATAAAATAATTCTCTCATTTGGGTTTGTTAAAAACAATGTAGGTGAGGGTTGACATCGGAGAATGTCCAACTTGCATGGCTGAAGAAAGTATTTGTGGTTAAAATTCTGGATACACCCAGAACGATATTATATATGGTTTTACATATGAAAACTAAGTGTGGCAACTTAAATTTTTGTTTTTATCTTTTATTTTTTATTACATGCTTCCAACTGAAATGAGGGCGACGTTGGTGAAAAACAAAATCAAAATGTGTTACTTTATTAATGTTCATAATTAATCATCACAAGTTGTGATTTAAAGAGTTAAATATGCTTCAATTTTCAAAGAGTAAATAGTAAAGCGTATATATTAAAGGAATTAAAGAGTAATGGATTCCACAAGTCGTTTGATTAGTGGGATGTCTAATTTTTATAGTAATATCATATAAATTACTCTTAAAAACATCGAGAGAAAGGTGGTGAAACATCAAAACAAAATGTTTTATTATCAATCTTCATGATAGATAATTAGATATGATATTCGATAATTGCATGAAACATGATGGAACCAATCTTATTCAATTCATCAGCTCCCTCTATAAATTCAGTGACAAACATTAGCTAGAAGCACCATCTCCAAGCTCTTTAATTGATTTCTACTTGTTTTAATCGTCTCATTCTTCTTCAATTTAAGCGTGTGACAATGAAGAAGATTAGCATAGCTCTTATGTTGAGTTTGGTGGTGATGGTGTTAATTAAGGAAGTGCATGTTGCAGAGGCAGCATGTAACCCAACGGAGTTGAGCTCATGCGCGTCATCGGTCATTTCGGCAGCGAAGCCGTCTCGAGCTTGCTGCAGCAAGCTGAGGAAGCAGAAGGCATGCCTTTGTGGGTACCTCAAGGACCCAAATCTGAGGAAATATGTGAACTTTCCCAATGCTAGAAAGGCTGTCAGTTCTTGTGGTATTACGTTACCTCAATGTTAATTAATCGAAGCTTTTTATTAAAAGTTTACGTGATTAATGAATAAGGAGTATGCATAATGCATGGTATGATAGTTAATATATGGTGTGTTGTTTTCATATATGTACTCCACATCTCAACTTATATATACGGAGATGAAAATAGTAAAATGGTTTGTTTTTTTTTATTCGTGTATTCTACATCTCTACTTATGGAGATGAAATATAGTAAAAAATGTTGTGAACTAATTGGTGTAAGAGTTATGAATAAATCTTGTGCTTGGATATTGTTTTGTTCATATTCTCCTAATTACTATGATTACCTCAAATTTCTCATAAATCTGATTATTAAATATCATAGAATTTAATCATTTTATTTTATTTTATTTTTTGTTTCTGTTAAAATTACTCTTAAAAACAAAGAGGTGACGTGGTGAAACACGAAAACAAAATAATTTATTTTCATCAATCATACTGGGAGAACTTTATATGCCTCTATGCGATTATTCAATTAAAGAGTATCCAAAGTTTTTGAAAACCATGAAAAACCCTTGCTATTAAATAAATTTTATTAAATTTAACATTAAAAGGGTAATTTAATCTCTATGAAAATTTCTCTCTTTCTTCTTTTCTCTCATTTTCTTATCCTCAATCGTAAAACAGATTTAAAAAAAAAAAAAAATAGTGCTATTACACTAATAATATTAATATTTGTATACAAAATTAAATATATAAAATGATGTAATATTGCTTATTAATTGACATATCTTTTTCTTATTTAACGGGTTGATTTTTTGTATTTATTTTTCTCATTTTGTGATACATCATTTTGTACGAAATGCTTTGTATATAGACTTTATATATGTAGTATTAAAAAAAAAAAAAAAGATTCTCCTTTCTTTTCCTCTTTCTTCCTCTCTTAAATCTATAATCCTGCAACAAAATGGCGACACGGGGCCAAAAACATTTATTTTCTATCCTTCACTCGCTTCTCTCTCTCTATTACATACTCAAAAATCACAACAGATTCGTTGACAGGTGACGCTGATGGATTTTGGCCTTGAATTATGGGTGTCTTGCTTCGGAGGTTTTGTTTCGATGGTGAATGGATTTGTGAAGGAATTTTAAGAATTCGTACTTTAATTGTCTTTTAGTTTGAGAATTTGGGACAAAAGGATTAAATTTGCAATAAAAAAAAATGAGCAAATGCGGTATATGAATTAATGATTTAAATATTTAGATTTTTGATGTATAAAAGATATAATTTTCCAAAAATAAACTGTAATATGAAAGGAAAGAAAATAAGGGTAAAAAAAAAATAAAAAAAATTCATTATTATTAGGTAACTTAACTAGATAGCATGGTAAAAACAAGGGTTGTTTGATGGTTTCTAAAACTTTTGTAAATTCAATCCCAACCATAAAAAATGCTTCAATTTAATAATTTAAAAATAATATATAATTTTGTATAAAACTAATAAGTCCTTGATCTAAATTGCTTTAATTTTCTTGTGGTTATATATTTTCTCTCTCGTAATTACTTATGCTATTAGTTTTTTTTTTTTTTTCTCTATTTTTCCATGACTGTCTCTTGTGAAAATAGAAAACAAAATGCTTTAGCTTCAATGTTCATAATTAATATATCATCATCACTTGTGATTTGGAGAGTAATTTATACTTTAAATTTTCAAAAGGAAGTGAAGAGCAATCGGATACCACAAGTGGTTTGATTAGTGAGATTTTAGAGCAATATAATATTGGATTACTCTCTAAAACATCGAGGAAAAGGTAGTGGAGCACCAAAACAAAATGTTTTATTTTCAATATTTTTCATAATTAGGTATCATAACTTGTGATTAGGAGATTTATATATGCTTCAATTTTCAAAGAGGAAAAAGTAAAGTATAATATATATTAAAGGAGATTTATATATGCTTCAATTTTTAGGGTACTATAATATGAATTGCTTTTAAAAAGAATATTGAGGAGAAGGTGGTAAAGCATAAAAAAAAAAAAAAGTATTATTTTCAATATTGTTCATAATTAGGTATCATAACTTGTGATTAGGAGATTTATATATGCTTCAATTTTCAAAGAGGAAAAAGTAATCTATTATATATATTAAAGGAGATTTACATATGCTTCAATTTTTAGGGTACTATAATATGAATTGCTTTTAAAAAGAATATTGAGGAGAAGGTGGTAAAGCATCAAAACAAAATGTTTTATGTTTAACGTAGAAAAAACATGTAATATAATTACAAGATGATACCATGAAAAATGCATTGTGAATTAAACTTTAATAGATTATAAACCTTGAAAATGGCATAGGTTATATTCAGGGGCAGATTCAGGGGCGGATGCAGGACTAGCATGACCCACCCTCAATTTAAAAAAAAAAAATATTAATATGTATAATTTTTGGATTTTTGACTCACCCTAACAAAAATATTAATGTACAATTAGTTTTTATTTTGAGATACCATAACCGAAATTTCTAGATCAGCCCTTGGTTATATTCAATTCCAATTATCAAAAGTGCTTCCATTTAATAATTCAAAAAAATGTAAAAATTTGTGCAAAAATATAATTTCATTGATCTTGATCATTATTCATTTCAATATTTTATTTTATTTTATGAATTAATGGTTGACTACAAATAAATAAATAAAATTATAATTATTACTTCAACCTAGATTAATGTAGGCTCCATAGAAATTAGACAAGGAAACTTCCAAATATTGATTATTTGAGAAAGTATTATGAAAAATATAGAAAGCTTTATTTATTTTATTTTATACGACTAAATAGAAAATATAAAATTTGGTTTCGTTAAACTTGATTAAATATTAGGTTGGATATATATATATATATCTTGAGAATGCCTGTGAAAATTTTATCCCAGTGAGTATACCTAACTTCAAAAACTAAAAAACTCAAGCTAGAAACGACAACTTTCTGTGTCGTTTTACTCGTTAAATAGAAGTCTTTCAATGCAATTGAGTTTGGCGCCAACTTACAGTCCACGTGAGCTTCTTCTTCTTCAACCCAGGACGCGTTTTGCAACAGAAAAAGATTCTCACTGAATCGAAGGGTTCAAATAAAAAGTTTTGTGTTTGTTTGTTTTTCTTATGAACGGTAGAGATCTAAGTTGACATGGATCGAAACAATTTTATGTATAAATTGTAATGAGTTGTTACTACCTGGTTAATGAAAAAGAGCATATTCATTTTTCCAGAAAATTCTTCTCATATTACTCTCTGTTTTTTCTTTCAGTCCTTAAACTCTGTTTTTAAGTTCTTTATACCTCAAAAATATTTTTAGATTGTTGAAGAAAATTAATATTTTTTTAAGGATAAAAACACTTAAAATGTTTTCTAATTAATCCTTTCAGAAACATAAGTTTAGTTATATTTTAATTGATAAATATGGTTTTATTCATAAGTGAAATTCTGCAAATTAACATGATTAAGTGTGTACGTAATTAGTCTATTATTACGATTAATGATATTTTAAATGGATATAAAAATTATAGAAAATTCTGAATTATTCTATCAATATATTATTAATAGTTAACATTTAATTTATCAAGCGATAATAATAGATCATCAAGAAATAAATATTTAACATATCAATATAAAATACATTAAAAAGCAAATAAAAATAAAATACATTAAAACAACTAAACGAAAGTAAGATGAAAGCAGTTTGTTTTGGGTTTCCAGGCTTGCGGGCTGCACCTGTTTAA
This sequence comes from Pistacia vera, assembly GCF_008641045.1. Classification (NCBI taxonomy): domain Eukaryota; kingdom Viridiplantae; phylum Streptophyta; class Magnoliopsida; order Sapindales; family Anacardiaceae; genus Pistacia; species Pistacia vera. The sequence goes on from NW_022196235.1 coordinate 85,384, forward strand.
TCATCCCAGCCCATCACTTGTGAACTATTCTCATTTAAAATTATTATATTTCATTTTATCTGTTTAAATTTTATGGGAAATGATTATATATCTATTTAAAATATAATTTTTTACATATATTCTTAACTATATGTAGTACTATATTTTAATTTTTTGACCTTCAATTAAATATTAATATACTAATCTATGCAAAAATGACTAGAATATAAGAAATAAAAATTAAAAAAAAAATGAAATTTTTGATGATATGTTTACTATAATTTAGGGCACTTTTTTAATAGTTGAAATAAACCCACCCAAATGTATTATGTCTTTTGATTGTAACGCTTAGCCCATTGAAATCTGTAAAGAGATCCATATGTGGTTTCAAAAATTAGGATTTAAAATAAAGTGGTGTTATTTAAGCCCTATCAAGTCTCTCTCAAAGCCCCAATATTAATAAAATTAGGTTTTATAAATTCTATCTAATTATTCCAAAAATACCCATGTTCTAATCTTCTATCTTTTTTATTTAACACTAAACCGCTTTTAATCTAATCTTCCCTTCATAAATTAAAAAAGAAAAAACATTGTTTTGTCTCTGACAAGCACGCCTGCAATTAAAAGTTGATCTTCAAAAGCATAGAAGATTTTATCTCTTGAATCCATAATTTTAAACTGATTTGATTTGATTTCAATACGGCAGGAATGAACATTTTGAGATTACTTAATTAATGGAAACAAGGAATTCTTATAAATTATTTGATTTAGCACAACATTCATTCAATTCTTAACCATGATTGAAAAAAGAAGTCAAACTTAAAAGGAGGATTAAAAAAGTAGAGAAGTAAAAATGATTTAAAAAAAGAATAATTTTGGAATAAATTAAAATATATTTAATTTAAATAATTGTGGGGCTTATAAAGAATTTAGGTGGGGCTTAAATAACACCACTCTTTAAAATATAAACTCCTTTCATATTTAGAAAAAAGTAATTTCAGACCCAAAGATTTAAACAGCAACATCACAAGCCTAAATATTAAAGGGTGCGTTTGGTTCATTATTTTAGATAAAATTTTGGGAATAATATTGAATAGTTGAGTAGGGTTATGATTACGAGAATAAGATTTGCAGAATATGTGTTTGATAGAGTATTTTGACCTTGATATTTGTGTTGAATATTTGATTGATATATTTTTTTATAAATGATTTATTAATATAATATTTTGTTGCATTTTGTTAAAATAAGGTATTATTATATATATAACTTATCAATTTACATTTTAATAATATTAAACATTTTATTGGTAATTTTGTCATCTGTAAATATTAAAAAACAAAAACTCATATTAATTTCAAGTACTAATCAAACTGTTTAAAAACATCACATTAATACATATGTGACAAAAGTACTAATTATTAACTCTTACAATCATTCTTTAATAATTTAAATACATTTTTAATGAAGTTGAACTAAATTAGGATAGGTAGTGATTGCGTATTGATAGTAGATGGGTCCTATAATGCAATATTGAGTTTTAAGATTATATAGATTCATTTGATATTAAACTTTATCGGGTTTCTTTTCATCTAACAAAATAAATATTATGAAAATTATACAATTTCAAGGTCACAAACTTAGAGAAAATTTTAGTAAAGCATCTGGGTTTCTTCCCTCTTTACTGTCCATGCATTAAAAGCTGTCAGAAAAGTTGCAGGATAAGATTTTAAAGATTCTATTGTCTAAATAATGAAACAAACGTTATCTCTAAAATCTGTTTCAAAATATGGATAAAAATATCCTGTCAAACGCACCCAAAAGGTAACTACCGTTAGCCTAATCTGTCAAATGGAAGGGCTAAGTTGGAAATGCACTAAAAATTAATCAGATTTTGTGTCACATGAAGAGCACAATTGATGAATAGCATCTATTTTATTTCATTTTCTTAATTTTAAATTTTAAATTTGCATATTTCATATTATTATTAAAAAGTTTAATAAGAACGAATTATATTTCTCTAATGTAAACACTTATTATTTTAATTTTGTTGGATAAAAACATATTTTTTTCGAAAAGAAACATTTTTAGGATTTTTTACAAAAACATTTTTTGTGTCTTTACGCATGATTTCTTGTAATAGATAACAAATTTAAGTAACAACAGTTACCTTTTAAAAAAAAATGTCATTATATTATACCCTTTGAGTTTGTAATGTCATTTGTTTAAATCTGCGTCTAACTATTATGCAAATTAGACTTTTAAAGCCCTCCAAACTAAGAAATGTCCAAATAATCTCTACTGGGAACTCCAACTTAGGGAGGTTACTTTAACTACCACTCGCTAACCAACACTTGTCCCCTGTTTAAACCCATCAGAAGACGCCTCTTACAACCTTAAATCTGTTGGCCGACTCACATGATGCACACTGTTTTCAATACTTATTATATATTTTACCACCATCATCTCAATCAATATCAATAAACTCTGCCCCAAATATTGTTTGGCTAAGCTCTAACTAGCTTCTCTCGGTTAACATAACGCTAGCAATTGAAGAATGAAGAGGGTTTGTTGTGATTTTGTATTGGTGGTGGCAATGTTGGTGGTTTTGTTCATGGCTTCGAAGGAGGTATGTGTGACGTCTGAGGCGGCATGCAATCCCACAGAGCTGATGCCGTGCTTGCCTGCAGCGACATCGCCGGCGAAGCCCACAGAATTGTGCTGTGACAAATTGAAGAGTCAGATGCAATGCCTTTGCGGATACTTAAAGGACCCAAGCTTTGGGCATTTAGTTGACTCTCATGTAGCTCAAAAGTTCTCCACCGTGTGTGGTGTTTCTATGCCTAAGTGTTAGCTCCTTGTTCATAATGTCACTCTTACATGAGTGTATTGTTATTAAATAAATATAATATCATCTTTCAATTGAGAGAATAATCATCAATCTTGTTTTTTAAATGCTTTTCTTTATTAATTCATGGTGCTTAATGTATCGACTGTGTTAGTTACTTAGTTATGCATCAATTTCTCTATTTTCCATTTTCTTTTTGTTTTTGAAAAATGTGAAATATTTGTTCATTTATGTTCTTGCTTTTATACATTCTCATGAAACAAAGAACACAAAGAAAAGTAGAAAACCCATCAATTTTTTTTAAAAAATAAAAAATAAAAAAAGATAAAAATGCCTTCATTTCTCTCTATATATTTTTTTCTATCCCAAACAAAATTTCATGAAACTTAAACCTCGATTGCTCTCTAACACATTATTTGTTCATCCAATTTTCATCATATTTTACCCTATTTCTTTGTGCAGTTTAAATTGATATCCATGTTGACTATGTTTTGTTGCCAAGCGTGATTCAAATTATATTTTTATAATTTTAAAATATCATTTTCAAACAAATATACCAAACTCATATTTTCATACAAATATGTCGAACACATTTTCATTTTCTTTTAAATCAATCATTTCAATTTAAAAAAACAAAATAAAAAATGAATTCATTAAAAAAAAAAAAAAAAAACTAGAGATGTCAATAAAACTTGATGGAAACGGATACTTAGAAAACCCACTCCCACCAAATGGGGATTACCCGAAAAATTCCAAGCTTGGGGCTTGGGACGGGAGCGGGTAGTGGTGTCTACTTGCAAAAACCCTTACCTGTACCCGTCCCTATCCTTGATTAATAATTTAGTAATATATTATATTAATAATTTTCATTTAGTTTATTAAATATATGTTATATACATATGACTAGTATAAAATTTTCATGTATATATCAAAATTAGATGAAAACGGTTATAAATATATTGATCAATTGTTTAATTTGTTGGATGTGGTTTTTCAATTTAAACAATATTGGTTTTTAATAACAAAGTTTAAAATTGGTTTTTTTTTTTCCCTCTATGTTACAATGATCAATAGTTGATCCAAAGAATTCCCAATAATAAATTAATAATCCAATAGACCTATAAAGAGTATTATAATTATTATTAACTTTATTTCTTTTCGTTTAAAAAAAAAAAAAAGAAAAATCACTTGAAATTTCTGGGGAAGGGATGGGCATGGGCATGAGGACCCATTTTGCCTCTTTCGTGGGTTTATCGACCCCATTCCCTGGCCCCATATTTCGGAGATGGGGACAGGTTCTAGGATTTTCAACTTTGCCTGACAGATTAGGCTAACGACAGTTACCTTTTGTGTCTTTATAGAGGATTTTGGATACAATAATACTATAGTTACAAAGAAATTTTATAAAGATTTTCATACAAAATGAGATAACAAAAAATAAATGGAAGAGTTAAACAAAAAGTTACACTTATTATATTTACTCTTCCATTTATTTTTTGTTACATAACTTTGTATAAAGATTTTTGTAAGATTTCTTTATAAGTGTAGCATTACTATTTTGGATAATAGATTAAGATTTGAGTAACGACAATTACCTTCTAGATGAAAATATATTATTATATTTTAAGTTGAGACTTGTAAAGTTACTTGTATAAAACCTTTGGATTTAATTATTATTTACTCTAAACTTGAGGTTGTTTTAATTTGAAACTTTCTCAAAACTAAGATATGTCCAAATAATCTCTGTCGGGAACTTCAATTTTGGGAGGTTACTTTAACTACTACTAATCAACCAACACTTGTTCCATGTCTAAACCCAAGAGAAGATGACTCTCAAATCAAAACCTTAAATCTGTTGGCAGTTTCGCATGTATTATTACACCAACATCATCTCAATCCATTTATAAATTCTGGCTTGGCTAAGCTAGCTCTCAGTTCTCTATATAGATTAAGATATCGATAGCAAGTGAACAAAATGAAGAGGGTTTTTTGTGATTGTCTTAGTGGTGGCAGTGTTGGTAGTTTTGTTGATGGCTTCGAAGGTTGTGCTGCAAGAAATTGAGGAGTACTCAGATACAATGCCTTTGTAGATACTTAAAAAACTACAGGGATTTAATTGACTCTCATGTAGCTCAAAAGTTCTCCACTGTGTGTAGTGTTTCTATGCCTCATTGTTTATTTCTCTAAGGGTGTGTTTGGTTGGCGGTAATCCCCAATTACTAAGGTAATGTCATATTTTACTACTTGATTACTATATTTGGTTGTCAAGTAATATAAGATTTTGGTAATCTTTCAACACCAATAGTATTTACTATTAGTAATATATACGGTAATTTGATTACCTCAATTTTCTTAGGTATTTTTGTAAATGTTAAGCTAAAAATGCAAAAATTGGGAGAATAATGTTTGTTTTTCTCATTAATTAAAGGTATTACAGAGTTTGCAGTAGCTTATATACAAGTTGTGTTCAAGCTGTGTAAAAAGGGAAAGTGAAGATAACGAACAGGAAGAGTGACACGACTCATCCCGACCTTCCTCATCCCATAGGATCCAGCCGCTCCCACAAGACCCGGATGATCGAGATGTGCTGTGTGGGGAAAACTGTGAAACCTGAAATCTTGTTTTCCTGAATATACTTTACATAAATAATCCTTATGAAAATGTAATTAGAAATATATGTATGAATAGGTACATAAACATATTTAGGAAGTTTGGAAAAATATAATGCATAGTCCATGAAAATCTGGAAATAGAGTATCAAGTCTTGTGTAATTACAACAAAAACATAAGACTTTTACAAAAGAAACATAAGCCATTTTTTTTTTTTGGAACATATGCCATAATACACACATGAGAAGATGTTGACGTGTGGCACAACCTTGAGCGGTGACTCACTGCTCAGTATGATCTCCCTGTGAACCTGAGGGGAGGAAAACATTTTTGAAAAGGGGTGAGCTGAAATACTCAGTGAGTGGGGGAAAGGGGAAGTTTGCAAAACATTCTTCAAACAAAAGTTATGGCATGCAATGGTTCTTATGAAATATTGAAAACAACATGATTCTATGAACATGATATGGTAGCAACTAATCATTCATGTATGCATGCATAACTCATTTCTAATTGTTCTAAGTATTGTAATCTGATCAGTTAAACTGACAACAATTTTTGAATCCTAGCTCATCACTAAATGCTGAAAACTCTTTCATGAGAACTTAAAGAATAGCCGTAAATGCTTATGCTTCTAAAGGCAATGTTTTCTATAAATCATGCTACAAACATCGAATGTTTCATATAACTAATGCAAATTATCCATAACTATTCTGATACTGAAAACAGAATCTAATTCTGAACATTCTAAAACTGAAAGCTGATTCTGATACTGTTATTGAAACTATTAATTGATACAGAAAACTGTAGGCCGGTATTTGAAAACTTAAATTGATAGCCTGCTCTGAAATAGTAAACTGATATTGAAGGTTCTCACCACAACTAGTACCTTGGGGAAAAATCTCGATACCCGATGGGCGTCCCACACACAGGCAGAGTTGGGAGAAACATCTCAATACCCGACAAGGTCTATCATCATGTAGGCAGAGCTTGAAGAAAACCATCTCAATACCTGGTAGACAAACTCAATGCCTAAGTAGAGCCCTAAATATCTCAATACGCATGCACAAAGCCTGAAGAACGAATATCTCAATACCCAGTGAATCCTGCATCGAATGGGCAAAGCCTGAAACTGGGGGATGGGTACTTCGTAGGGTGGTTTTATCACCATAAGTATCTCGTGCATAATCTCAAGGAATATATAAGTCAAGAACATATTACATATGTGCTTATAAATCATGCATATATGACATAATATTCAAAAATCACATACAAGGGTTAAACTGCAATCTTCTAAACATGTTTCAAAATGGATAGTTCAACCCTTTTTAATTACTCACTTAATTTCTACCTTCCCAAATTAAAAACGTCACAACCATGAAACCTTTACCAATATAATTCTGAAGCTTAGATTTCATTGTCACCAAAAATAATAATTTAATCCTTACAAAACAAAGGGGTTATAGCAAATATATATGTACTATGTGTAAGTTCATCCATCAACTACTAGACGAGCCATTGTTTCTCATTAAGAAATTATGCACAAGTTAACCCATCTCTTTTCTCTACTTTCTCCACTAATTCGAACCCACATGCATAGCCATAATACATCTATATAATTCAACAATCAATTACTTAATTAATCTTATGAAGAGACATATTTATTATTTATATATGTAAAAATTGACAAGCAATAATACATCACGATCCACACTTTTGGAACCAAGCTTAAGAGCATTTCCTGCAATCTTAGACCAGCTGAGATGTAACGCCCCATTTGAGATACATAGCCATTGCTTATGGTATGACCTCAAGGTTTACTAAATTGCCCCTCAATGAGGTTGTATATTATTCATGTTGTTTGGTTGGCTCTTGGTTGAGTTTATGTTTTGGGTTTGGTTGAGTGTTTACCCTGGAATTGATCAAGACTTAGCGGATTTTGGAGTTGCAGTCTTCGCCGGGGCGAAGAATAGTCTTCGCCGCGGCGACGTTGGCTTTGTGAATGGCGGTGTTGGTTTTGTAATTCTTCGCCGGGGCGACAGAGAATCCTTCGCCGTGGCGAAGGGCCGGCTGAGTTTTTGTTTGAGTTTCTAGAGAATTCTTTTCTAAGGGAAAAATGACCATTCTACCCCTAATTAGCTGGAAAAGTGGGGAGTAAAATGCAAGGAAATTTCATGGAGAATAGTGTAAAATGGGGGTGAGTTTGTAAAGAATCAAAGGATAAAGGTGGAATTTTCAAGAAAGAGTAAGGGCAAAATGAGAAAGAGTGTATATTAAATGAGCTAATAAGAGTTTAGTTCTCTAAACCCCTTCATTTTCCCTTCTTCCACCGTCTCTTCATCCCTCATTTTCTCTCAATTCCTCACTCAATCTTCTAAGGATTTTTGAGAGTTTTGAGTTGGGATTTGACAAAGAATTGATCCTAACCAAAAAGAGGTAAGAATCTCTACTCTAGATATGAGTTTTATTTATGTAAGGGTTAAGTTCTTACTAAGTTTGTGCTTAGGAAATAAGGGAAAGCTAAGGTCCAACAAGAGTAGAGAGTTTTAGTGAAGACTACTCAAGTATGAGGTAAGTAAATCCAACTTAAGCTAAAGTTTAAGAAATCTTTGAGTAGAGATTTTCTTTATGCATGTATATATGATGCTTGTTGAGAAATTGAGTAGAGATGTATGTCTACTTGTTGAGAAATGGAGTTGAGATGAATATTTATGCTGTGTTTGTTGGATATGTTTCCTTTATGAGAAGTGTTGATGTGTGATGAGTTTGAGATCAAGCTGGAGGAGATTGAGTAAATTTTTGAGGAGTGTTCTTCTATGATAGGAATTATGTTCATAGAAGGGAGTTTCTTCCCATTTTCGATGATTAAAAAGTGAAATAGAGTTGTAGTTATAGAGGAGTTTTTTATGCACATGAGTTGTTTGATGAAATGCCTAAGTGAAAACATGTTACCAAACTGCCCTGTCATAGCTGTGACTTTCTAAGTGATTTTTGGGCATCTTATGGATTGAACTGGGTTTAGACCAAAACATAAAAGTTGTAGCCCTATCTCTAAGAAAACGAGACCAAAAACGTAGCAATTCAAGGTGTATAACTCAAGTTATGGCTTCTTGAGTGTGCCTTACGCAGAATGACTATTTTGATGCAATATGACATTTGGCATTTCATAAGTGTATTAATGAGCATGAACTATCCATATGCATTAATTGTGCATTTGAGAGGTAGTTTGAGAAAGAGTAGAGAATGTTGAGTATGAGCTACATTATGAATAATAGCTTGAGATAGAGTGGAGAACTTTGTGAATAAAATGCTCTAAGAGTATAGCTTAAGAAAGAGTAGAGAACTTTGTAAATAGACTACCCTAAGAGTTAAGCCATACTATGAGTACTAGCTTGAGGAAGAGATGAGTATTAGCTTGAGGAAGAGTAGAGAGTTTAGAGTATAAGCTATACTATGAGTAATAGTTTAAGTGAGCAAGAGTAGAGAATGTTGAGAATATCAACTTTAAGAGTAAAGAAAATGAGAACACTCTAATAGTAAAGAGAAAGAGAGATTGAGCACTAGCGAATAAAAGAGAGAAAAGTGCTACAGAAGAGAATAGAGTAGGTTGTACGATGGGGAACCTGTGAGTGATGAGTAACGTCACGAGAGTGGGTACCTTGTGATCCCCAGCCGTGCCTCCGGTTAGATGGGGCCGTGACATTCAGAGAGAGAGAGAATACACTCATGTGGCTAATGGTTCCGAATATCCATGCATGACTGAGTCTGATCGGCAAAGAATGAGTAGAAGTCACGAAGAGTGAGTTGGTGCTTTGTGATCTCCACCCAGCCGTGCCTCTGGTAAGATGAGGTCGTGACATACAAGTGAGGAAGAATTAGCAAACATGAGAAAGAATAAAGAGAGACAATGAGTAGGATTACGAAGAGTGGGATGAGTACCCAACCGTGCCTCCGGTAAGATGAGGCCGTGACCTACAACAGAAAGTTAACAGAAAAGAGTTATGAGAAAGAGAGACAAAAAGAGAATCAGTAGAAGTCACGTAGAGTGGGAGAAGTCCCGGCCGTGCCTCCAGTAAGATGGGGCCGTGACATTCAAAGAGCGAGTTAGTAGAAATGAATTATGAGAATGAGATAATAGAGAGAATGAGAAAGCTTGAGAAAGAATGAGATAGAAAGAGAGAGAGTATGAGAAAGAATGAGAGAGTTTGAGTTAGTAAGAATAGAGAATAGAAGAAAGAAACATGCAGTTCTTTTGCATTAATTGCACGTACATCTCCTACATGCATGCACCATGAGTTCTTCCATGGTTAGTGAGAGTATAACAAGAATAAGAGAGAGAGAGAACCATGATTTTCCTTCATGGTGAGTATGATGAGAATAAGAGAGAACCATGATTTTCCTTCATGGTGAGTAAGCATAAGAGAAGAAGAAAAGAGAATGAGAACAGAGAGAAAGAAAGAATAAAAAGAGCAAAACAGAGTTAAAGGAGAATAAAAGTATTAGCAAGAAGAAGTAAATCAGTGAGAATTAGAAATAGAAGAACGGTAAAGTAAGGAAAGAACCAAAGAGTGAGTTATGGGGACAGGCAGTAGAGGATTTACTTACTGAGCATTGTTGTGCTCACCCCACTATTCTTCCTTGTTTTGCAGGAATTAGGAGCAGCGGTCGGATAGACGTCGGGGAGCGGAGAGTATTGGCACTACTGTCCACTAGTTATAATATTTTGTATTAAGGAGAAAGTTTTTAATACATAGTATATTGAGTTTGTAAAGAATTATATTTTATTGAGTAAAGAAAAAAAATTTTGAGACCACTATTTTCCATACACTATGTATATCTATAATTTACATAGTATGAACTATAAGAATAGTAGTAGAGAGCAGGTGTTACATGAGACATGCAAGGTAAGACTACCCAATTATCACCCAAAAACAAGTCAGATTTTTTTTTGCATAACAAAACACCCAATTTCCCAGTTTTCCACCAATGTTTTTGGCTAAGATCAACCAACATGCAAGCTTCCTTTTTTGTTTAGCCGACACATGCAATTCAAATTAGCATAAAGTTTCACCAAAATTCCTGTTTTTCATCAAGTATTCAGCTAAAAAATGAACTGAACATGCAAAACATAAACTCAAACCAACTGAAAAATTGAAGCAAAATTTTGTATCACACACATCAAGATTTATGCATCAGACATCACAATAACTTCAACACATTACATGTAACAAGGAATCAAGCTTTTAGAAAATAAGTTTTCGTTGATCCACTCACAAAAGTTCAGCTCAACCTGAAAAGCTCTGTTGCCTTAAAGATCTTCCCTTTCTCCTTCACCTAACAACTCAAAGCACCCAAGAATTTAGAGGAAAAGAAATGCACAAACTGTATGAATGGTGGAATGATATGCACTCTAAAATCACATGCATGTTACCCATTGAAGAAAAACTTGTGAGATAGTGTCCTTACTTAGCCGACTCTCTCTCTCTCGCTCTCTCTCTTCTTTCCCTTCTCTTTGGTTTTCTTCTTCTTCATTTGGGTGAGCAGCCCAAATTTATATAAAACATTTTTTTTCACAATAGCCCTCCCAATTCTCTTAATTCTAGTATAACCCTGCCACATCATCTTTTCCTTGCAAAAACCTCCAGATTTTGTGCCTTTGCTACATGCAAACCCAACAATTTCCATTTCTTTGTTTTCATCACCAACCAAACTTTAAAATTTGATAGAAAAGTCTGTTCTTATAAACAAAACAAAAGAGAATATATGTATATATATAGAATGGGGTTTTACAAAGAGTGAATCTTATAATGACATCGTTTATGTACTTTGCAGTTAGTTCTAAAGTTTGTAAACTTGACACTTTAATCGTGTTGACTACTGAGAAGTCAACTTTAGTCAACATTCCCCTTTAGACCAAACTCCCTTCTAGTCTTGTGCTGGCTGAGAATGAGGGATTTCCTTTGGACAACATTCCCCCTTTCAACTGAACCCCCTTGTTTTAGATATGGAGAATTCTTTGATTAGCTTTTCCAAAAAAAAATTAAGCAACCAGAACTAGCTTCCAACAAGAGATCCCAATTCAAAAACCAAGAGGAAGATTGATAAAACCTGGTTTTTTAAACTATAAAAAAATTGTAGAAACCACAATTGCTTTGCACTTGCTCATTCTTTTGAATTGCATTCTTACTGCAGTTTATTCAAACTGAAACTTTAAACAAATTAGTCTTCAATATTGCAGCTTTGAAATGTCTAAACAAAAAACATAAACTCAAGCTTGAATTGAGCAAACCACCCCCCCCCCCCCCCCCCCCCCCCCCCAAAAAAAACAAAAAAAAAAAAACTGAGCTGATCTGAAACTAAACAAATCAACTGCAAACTAAATCTTGAACAAGTCAAAATTAGGCTGATATGAAACTAGACAAACTAACTGCAAACTGAACAAAAAATTTAGCTTCATTAATCAACTACAAACAGAATAAAGTTTAACTCCATCAATCAACTGTGAACTGCACAAAAGCTCAACTCCATTAATCAACTGCAAACTAAACAAATTTCAGCTCCATCAATCAATCTGTAAACTACACAAAAACTCAACTCCATTAATTAACTGAAAACTGAACAAATTTCAGCTCCATCAATCAATCTACAAACTGCATAAAAATCCAACTCCATTAATCAACTGCAAACTGAACAAAATTTAGCTCCATCAATCAACATCAGAATACATATTATCATCAGAGTGATGTATTAGCATCAGTACTGATCCTTAACACTTCTCCTCAACCAAAGATGCACTGGGCATAGTATAACCTGTGGATGTTTCTGCTATAGGAATCTCCACAACAGTTAATTTATGTTTCAGCTCATGAAATTGAGTAATTGACAAGGCTTTTGTTAAAATATTTTCAATTTGCTACTTGGAAGGAACATATTGAACAACTAGCTTCTTGGCAATCACTTGATCCCCAATATAATGGGGATCAATTTCAATGTATTTGGTTCGAGCATGGAAAACAAAATTGGTAGCCAATGCTCCTGCACTCACATTGTCACACCAAATTACGGGTGAGACAGTCAACTAAACTTCTAATTTAGAAAAATGCTTTGCAACCAAGCTATCTCTATAGCAATGTGAGCTAAGGCTCTGTATTCAGCTTCTATAGAAGATAGAGCAACAATCTTTTGTTTTCAAGAGCTCCACTGAATGAGATTAAGACCCAAGTAAACACAATAGCTACTAGTGGACCTCCTATCATCTAAGTTGCTACCCCAGTCTACATCAACATAGCATTCTATGCTTAAAGAAGATGCTGGCTTGAATTGTAAGCCACGAAATTAAGTACCCTTAATGTATCTCAATACTCTTTTACAAGCTTGCCATTGTAGTTCTATAGGAGCTTGGAGAAACTAACTCAACTTATTAACTATGTAGCTGATGTCAGGCCTGGTTAGATCAAGTACTATAAAGCTCCAACCGTGCTTCTATGAAGGCTAGGATTTTTAAAAACTTCACTGTTATGAGTAAACAGTTTAGTGTCCACAGCCATGAGAGTTGGACAGGGATGAGCATCCATCATCTTAGTTTTTGCAAGAAGATCTCCAATGTACTTAGACTGTTTGAGATGAATCCCTTGAGCTGTCCTTGTAGCCTCTAAGCCAAGAAAATACTTAAAAGACTTAAGAGTTTTTATGGCAAATTGTGTATTTAAGTCCTTGACCAATTGATGAATATAGGAGTTGCTTGAACCAATGATAAGTATATCATCAACATAAACCAACATAGGTTACTTGAGATTCGCCTTTGAGAGTAACAAGACTAAAGTTAGAAACCAAAGTTTGAAATCAATGGCTGCCTTGACTAAACCTATCTATTGATTAAGGTAAGGAAGGAGGGTTCACATCGCTATCTAAGCGCAAATGTGATTAAGCAGTAGCTGGTCTAGGTGTTCGAAGCATGATTCATCGACAGGGAGAAAGCTCAGTCATTACAACTTGGGCAAAGCCGATTGCTTTCTTCCTATGAAATGGAGAATCTATGGCAATGTGAGAAGCTAAGTTTCTAATTTGATCACTTTAAATAGGTAGCTCAAAGCGCCAACCCTTCCTCTTAGACACTATTACTGATCAGTTGAAAGTACACAATTTCGCTACCATATATGCAAGCTAAACAAAGCTCTTTATGGACTCAAACAAGCACTTAGAGCTTGGTTTGAAAAATTAAAGCAAGCTGTTTTGGATAAACAGTTTCATGTAATATTCCATTTAGGAAAGCATTATTAACATCAACCTGTTGGATATCCCCTTTATAAGCCACAACAAGAGTCAAAATGATCCTGATGGTGAAGGTTCGATGACAGGGCTAAAGGTCTCAAAGAAGTCAAAACCAGGGGTCTGTTGGAATTCTTTAGCCACCAACCTAGCTTTGTATTTTTTGAAAGAATGATCAGAATGGTATTTAACTCTAAATGCCCATTTATTCCCAACCACATTGATATCATGAGGAGGAACAAGGGTCCAAGTATCATTCTGCATTAAGGCATCATATTCGTGCTGCATAGCCTATTTCTAATTTGGATTTAAAAGGGCTTCCTTAACCAAAGAGGGTTCAGGATGAATTAAGATCTGATTAGACATGAGAAAAATAGTTTTCTTGGGAAGCGTACTAGTTTTGGTTCTGGTTAACATAGAATGGGTATTGCCGAGAGCTGATGACTCAATTAAATGACTCAAAAATTGAGCTGTAGTGAGATCAACCTCAAGATGGCAAGTAGGTAAGGAGGATGTTACATGATGGTAGGGTGCAAAGACGGAAAATGAGAGGTTGTAAGGTCTATTTCAAGTGAAGGTGATGGTAATGTAGAGGTAGGAACTGTGTTAGATGCTATAAATGATTGGACAGAATTGGACTGTGAGGTAAGAGATTGAGGTAAAGGTGATGAATGTGATGCTTGTGTAGAGTGTGATGTTGATGAACATGGAGAAGCAATTTCAGTAGGTAAAGAAGGCAATTGTGAGGAATGTGTAGAATTAATAATAGTAGGAAAAGAAATTTGCTTACCTTTTGTTGTGATGTGAGAACTTGGTTGAGAACTGGTCATTGCAGGAATGTCCTTAGGTGCTAAACTGTTATCAAACTGATGAGATATAAAAGGAAAGGTAATATTGGAATGTGAGGACTTGGTTGAGAACTGGACTGTGAGGTAGGAGATTGAGGAAAAGGTAAGGCCTCTTTCTACTATGTGCCTATGTTTTCTTTCACTTCTTTCATTTTGTTGATGAACATAGGCACAAGAATGTTTATACTGAATTCCAGCATTGGTAAAACAAGGAAGACCTATGTACTCACCACCCTAATTAGAATGTAAGCATTTGAGTTTATGACCAAATTTTCTTTCGACTAGATGATGAAACTTAATAAAGGTTAATCTAACTTCAGCTTTGGTTCTTAAAGGGAAAAGCCAGGTAAACCTACTAAAATCATCAATGAATTGAGCATAATATTTAAATCCTTCAATGGATGCAATTGGAGCAAGGCCTTAGACATCACTATTAATAAGATCAAGAGGATTAGTTGCTCTAGAATTAGAAATGGGAAAACTATTCCTATGCATTTTTCCAAGTTGACAGGCATCACAAAATGTCATTTGTAATTTAGAAGATAAATCAGTATTAACATGCTGCAAAATTTTATGAAAGGCTTCAGAATGAGGATGTCCTAACCTCTTGTGCCAAAGCAGACCTAAACTTTCTCTAGTGTTATTAGTATGTAGAACTATAGATGAATGAGAGATTGCTGCACTAGGAATTACAGCCTTAAGAGATACAACATCAATATCACTAGAAATATTATTAAACATGTCATAATACGAAATAGGAGTGTGTAAGAAGCAGAAACATGTAAACCATCAGGCTTTAAACTAGTAGAATCAACAAAAACATACAAATTATCATCAAGCTTTGAACCAGTAGAATCAATAGAAATATGTAAATTATTAGAATGAAGACTAGCAAAATTAGTAATGGAAACATGCGAAGTTTTATTGATCAAATCAGTATTACAATGGAAATTTTTTGACTGATTAGAAACAAACTTGGAATCAGTATTCTTATTCTTGCTAGACTCTAAAGTATAGGGAAAAGGATTGCTAGATTGAACATCAGAGACATATGATAGAGGTCGAAACTTAGGAGAAATAGGTACAATAGAATGATGTATGTTAAATTGTGATGAAGAGTTTGAGAAATTCAGTTGATAAAGTCTAGCCTTAAGCTCTCCCTACAGCAACACTGTCCTTGTAACCTTGTCCTTAACAACACAACAATCAGAAGTAAATTCAACCATTACATTATTATCTTTTGTAAATTTGGATATGCTAAGTAGATTTTTAATAATTCTTGGTACACACAAAACACTTATTAAGTGAAGACATTTAGATTGCAAGGAACTAGTTAAAGTAGTAAAGCCAATATGAGAGATGTTTAGAAATTCACCACTGCCCACTTTCAATTGGTCCATTCTAGCATAGTTTCGATTGCCATTTAGTTGAGTCAAGCCAAAAGTAACGTGGTCAGTGGCACTTGAATCCATATACTAAGTTGGATCAAGGGACAATGCTAAGCAAGAGGCCATAGAAGCACTCAGATGCCCAAGATGTCCATGGAAAGAAGAGGCAAATTGAGCTTGACTTGTTTGATTTGCAGTAAAAAGCTGTTGACTAGGTACAGTATTGGTGAAAAGCTGTTGACTAAGTATTGTATTGGTGAAGGTTGGTGAATATGTTTGTTGTTAAGAATATCCTTTAGGAGAGAGATGATCGGGAGCAAGAGCTAAATGTGCTGTATATGAAGGTCCAGAGTTTAACAGGTGAGGATCACCACTGTAATTATGTGAAGCCGGTCTATGTGTCCCAGCAGTAGTAACAAATTGACCCGCTGCACCAAATTGTACACCATGATCAAGTGAGTTATTGAAGTGACCAAAATTATTGAGAGAAAAGTTTCCAGTGCTGACAAACTGAGTAGAGCCACCAAATGGACTGGAATTCCCAAACTGCTAAGGAAATTTCTGAGGAGGTACTCCATTGTAAGTAGAGTTAAACTTGTGGTAGCATTGTATGGCAGTGTGGCCAAGTTTACTACAAACTTGACATATTAGTTTGCCTCTGCCATTTCCTCTTCGTCTGCCTCTACTGGCTCCATGAAATCAAAGAGATCTGAAGCCATATTGATTGAAATTAGGGGCAGATGAAAATTGAGCAGATGGGGCAGGTGAAGTGGGGACAGTCCACGGTGAATTGGAGGTAAAATTTGTAGTAGGTAAACTATTTAAAGGATAAGGTAAAGTGTTTAAAGTGTAGGGTAAGGTATTAGGATGTGAAATTGAACTGTTGGAAGCAGGATTGATTGCATTTGATATATGATGAGTAGGATTTGAAGCATGAGAATATGACTGACCTATACTACAAAGAATAGCAACATTAATTGATCTTCCTTGAAATTCAGCTGAGTTAAAGTTTTCTAGTCGTAATTTGCACTTCTGAAACAAAAATTGAGCTTCTTGCAACGTGACAAAGTGAAATTTAGACTCAATTCTAGAGGTTAAGTTGACAACTGCTGCATCAAACTCAGGGCTAAGACCATCTAAAACAATTGAAGTAAGTCTTCATCTGTGATCACTTAACAGCTAGCTGAGAGACTTTTAGCAGTTTTCTTCATTTTCTTAATATACTCACAAATACTAAGATTTCCTTTTTGTGTATTCTGAAGTAAATTTTTCAAGTGTAAAGCCTTAGCTTTGGAATCATTTAAGAACCAATGATCAAGTGTCAGCCAAACTTCAGTACCAAATTGACATTTGGATACTTGAGCAAACATACATTTTGAAATTGATGCTAAAAGCTAGGTAACAAGAAACTTATCTGTTCGTTTCCATGCCATATACGCAGGATTAACATTTTTGTTTGACATAAATCTCAGTAGAGGTAGCTTCTCCTAACTTAGAATTCTTCTCAGATATAAAGTCAATTAGCGGTGGAGGACAAGGAATTAATCCTATCAGGTGATCCTCTAGCTCATGTGCTCCAACAACAAATAGGATCTGCGATCTCTGAAACCTACAATTGTCCTTAAAATTGTCTCTTGTCAGCTTCAAATTAACAACTTGTAAGCTCAAAGGAAATGTGAACGAATTTGAAAAATTAAGTGTTTCTCTCTCCATGTTACTAAAAGATTTCTTGGAACCAGGAAATTTGGCCATTGACGCTAGTTGTAGGCTTTGATACCATGTAAATATTAAGGTAAAAATGCAAAAATTGAGAGAATAATGTTTGTTTTTCTCATTAATTAAAGGTATTATAGAGTTTGTAGCTTATATACAAGCTGTGTAAAAAAGGAAAGTGAAGATAATGAACATGAACTGTGAATCTTAAAACAACATCGTTTATGCGCTTTGTAGTTTAGTTCTAAAGTTTGTAAACTTGACACTTTAATCCTGTTGACTACTGAGAAGTCAACTTTAGTCAACAATTTTAAGATTACTTGATAATCTTATTTTTGTTACAATTTTACCTCTTATTAATAATTTTTTTAGACAATAATGCCCTTACTTTGAAATTAATTTACATTAATCTGCCATTACAATTTTACCCATATTTAATTAAGTTTTTGGACAATAATACCCTTATATTTAAAAGAAATTACAGACCACCCAAGACTACCACCGTCGGTCGTTGCCAGAAGTCGGCAGAAATGGCCTACGTGTGGTAATATGGCCGTAGATTTGGCCGAAAATGGCCAAATCTAGGGTTTTTGGCCGTTAACAATGGCCAGATCTCTGGCTATCGTTAACAACCAGACAGCCAGATAGATCTGGCCATAAACGACCAAAAACTCTGGGCGTTAACGATGACCATATTTTGGCCATAGATCTAGCCATTTTCGATTGGCATATGGCCGACCAAATCTGGCCGGTCGTGCGTCGTTACAACCATTTCCACTGTCGTCGGCAGTGGTGACAGGCAACCGATAGCGGCTTGCGGTGGGTGGTGGTTTTTTGTTAAGTTTTAAACTTTTTTGGTTGTTGGGACGTTTTAGCAATATCTCAAACATAAGGGGTTAAAAATTATTCAAAAATTATATTATATTAATATTTAAAAAGGAGGGCAATATAGTCATTTATGTAACATATCCACCAATTTATTCCTTTCAACCAAACATATTAATATAATATACCCATCAATTTATCAACCAACCAAACACATTTTCCTAAACATTCCTAGTAATCTTCAATGTAATCTACTTTTCTATTAATATAACATTAGTAATACAATATTTCTTGAACCAAACATACCGTAAGGGGGTGTTTGGATCATATAATGTTTTATTATAGGGAAATATTATATTAACGGAAAGAAAGATTATCTTGAAGATTATTGAGAAAGATTATCTTGAAGATTATTGAGAATGTTTAGAAAATGTGTTTAGTTGGTTCGAATAAATTGGTGAATAATATGTTTGGTTAGGAGTATAAATGGGTGGATATGTTATATAGATTACTAAATTGCCCTCCTTTTTAAATATTAATATAATAATATTTTTTATTATTATTTTCTGAATCATTTTTTTTAACTTCCCACATTTGAAATTTTGCTAAAACACCCTAGCCACATTAAAATTTAATTTGTAGCAAAATCACCCCCATCCATCCCAAACCATTGTCGGCAACCAGCCACCACTGCGGATTGCCACCAAAAATTGACAGAATGGTATGGCCAGTCGTGCATCGACAAAGCCGAAAATGGCCATGGATCACAAATCCATGGCCCAAAAACTACTAGATCTATGGTCATTTCATGACCACATGACATTTCATGAAAAGGCTAGATCTTTGGTCGTGCCATTTCATGACCACATCTTTGGCCGTGAAACGGCCAAGGAAACACTAGATCTGGCCGTTTTCGGCCATGATCCATAGCTGGAAAAGGCCTTACTGGTGCACGACCGGCCAGATCCCGTCGATCGTGCACTATTACGATGATTAACGCCGGCGGCCAGTGGTAATGAGTCACGGGCTGCAGTGGTCTTGGGTGGCTGGGGATATTTTGTTAACTTTTAAACTTTTTTGTAGTTGGGCTGTTTTAGCTAATTTCTAAAATGTAGGGGGGTTAGGTAATTGTTATTTGATAGACATTTGATAGCAATTGTGTCCGAAATAGTTTTTAATTAATGGCAAAAGCGGTAGAAAAGTCAGATTGTCCTGATAATGTTTTAATAACACCCCCTAGTAAGATAATAAGATTACCCCCTTATTACTAACAATAAACATTATTTGCAATAAATGATTACCGTAATATTTTAGTACTTGCAAATCGAACACTGGAATCTTGCAAAATAAACGAAGATTACCCCAGTTATCTTATATACCCCCGTTCCAAACGGCCCTAAGTGTTAGCTTTTTGTTCATTGCCGCTCTTACATGAATGTAGTGTTATCAAATAAATAAATATAATATCATCTTTCGAATTAGAAAATAATCGTCAATCTTCTTTTTTGATGCTTTTCTGTATTGATTCATGGTGCTAAAAAACCGAATATATTGCATTTGATTTTTATGTGCATGGAAGGTATATATCGACTGCCTTGTTATCCACCCACTTATTTATTTTCATTTTTTTTTGAAAAATGTGAAATATTTGTTCATTATGTTTTTGCTTTTTATTCTAATGAAAAAAAAAAAAAAAAAAACTCTTATTTGGTAAAAAAGATAAAAAAAAAAAAATTGTTTTTCTTTTTTAATTTTGTATACATTTTCTCTCTCTTAAACAAACTTCATGAAACTTAAATCTCAATTTCTCTCTCGCACATTATTTTTTCATCTGATTTACATAATATTCTACAACATCTCTTTAAGTAGTTCAAATCAATATCTATTTTGATCGTGTTTTTGCTATCAAAGGTGATTTCAAATTATATATTTAAAATTTTTAAAACATTGTTTTCAAATAAATATGTTGAGCGCATTTTCATTTTCGTAATTCAAAAATATTGTTCTCTTACAAATATGCATAACTTACTGTGTTTTGTTTGATTTAGAATACACATTGTAAATTTGTACCAGTTCTAAAAGGAAAATCACAATTAAATAATTAACTATATTTAGTTAATTTTAAGTAATCTTATCAATGCGACTATTATTAATTTATCTAACTAGAATCATAATTGGGTTGGACTATATGCATCTGAAATAATATATTTTACTTCCATTTTTAAGCATATATATTAAAAAAAATATAATTATCAGATATTAAAATTATTTTTACCATCAATTAAGTATTGTTATACTTATCTATGCTAAAATGATTATAATATAACACCACCAAATTTATCATTTGATTTATTTTAACTCTTAACCCCTTAAAATCTGCAATGGCATCCATATCTCATTCTAAACTAAGAAATGTCCAATCAATCTCTCTTGGTTCCGCATGAGTAACACTTGTTCCATGTCTCAATCCTACAGAAGACACCTCTCACAACCCTAAATTTGTTGGCAGACTCACATGATGTACACGAATACTTGTTATTTCATCACCTTCATCTCTATCAATCAATAAATTCTGCTCCAAATATTGTTTGCCTAAAATAAGCTAGCTCTATTACTTCTCTAGATTAAGATAGTAATTACGCAAGCATCTCAACTATGAAGAGGGTCCGTTATGATTTTGTTTTGGTGGTGGCAATGTTGGTGGTTGTTTTGATGGTTTCAAAGGAAGCGAGTGTGGCGGAGGCAGCATGCAATCCCGCGGATTTGATGCCGTGCTTGGCTGCTGTGACATCGCCGGCGAAGCCGACTGATTTGTGCTGCAGCAAATTGCAGAGTCAGAAGCAGTGCCTTTGTGGATACCTGAAGGACCCAAGCTACCGCCATTTAATTGATTCTCGCGTAGCTCAAAAGTTTTCTAGTGTGTGTGGTGTTACCATCCCTAAGTGTTAGCTCGTTGTTCATTGCCTCACTTTGATGAGTGTGTTACTATTCAAATAAATATAATAATAATATTTTAAATTAGAGAATAATCTTTTTTTTTTTTAATTTTTTTTAATTTTTTTTATGCCCGATTAGAGAATAATCATCAAGGTGTTCCGTAGATGTTTTTTTTGGGTTAATTTATGCAATAATACTACACCCATAACTTTTTTATACAAATTTTCTCTTGCAAACTTATGTAGTCAAAGATAATGGGATGAAAGTTTATTTTAAATTTAAAATCACCCAATCGTCTTTTGTCATATAAATTTGTGAGAAAAAATTTGTAAAAAATGTTATAAGTGTAGTATTATTCTAATTTAGAGCTAACAGTGGGCAGTGTTGACCTACGGCACAGCACGAAAAAAACACGACACGATGAGGCACGACACGAAAAAAAGCATGACAGGACACAACACGAAAATAAGCGTACCGTAGGCCTTAAAAAAAGCACGTGGACCGGCACAACACAAAATAAATAAAATAAAATTATAGGAATTTAGAAATTAATGAAAATAAAGATATATAATAATTCTTAATTCTAATTTCTAAGTTTGAATTTGTAATTTATAATTATAACTTATAAGTAATAAAAAATATTGAAATTCAATTGATATTATCTTATTATTTTATTATATTTCATAGTGATTATATATTTTTTAATTAATATAAATACAAAATGTCGCTAAATATAATATATAAAATATTTTTATAATAATTATTAATAATAAATCAAAATTATCATAATTTATAAATATTAAAATTAAATATTTTTACAAAGCATATGGGTCGGCTCATGGCTTGACCTATGGCACAACACGATAGATAGCGGGTTGTGCCATGGGCCTTCAAATTTGATGGGTCGGCACGACACGACAGGGCATGAATTCTTATGGGCCTTGACACGACATGACCCACGACACGATAGACCTTGAATTTTTAGGTATAGCACGACACGACCTACTACCACGGCTATTCTAATTCATGATGATGAATTAAAATAAACCGAAAAATGAATCTAAATTGGTAGTTTTAATATTCGTTTGTTTTTTAAAGTTTAATGCAATTTCTTCAACGAGGTTTCATTCAATATCTCTCTCCCATAACTGAAATAACATAATTTATATAACGATAATTTATTACCTATCTGAAATAATAATATATAATAATTCATTCCTTATAATCATCACTGTTCGTGTTTCTATTTGAGATTTTACTAAATATCCACTAGATATCTAAAATAATAATTCAGTAAAATATCTATCTTGTTACGAAAAGTTTTCGGAACAACTGGAGATACCCAATCGACTTCGGCGGCATTGGGCAAGGTATGTGCATGATTACATGAATAACTAGCAAGAAACGGATTTGAAAATCTATAACGGAAGAACAAACAAGGTTTTTAAAGTGGTTTAGCAAGTTAAAATTAAGCTTACGTCCACTATTATATTAATAATTTAAAATTAATTTAAAAAAAAAAAAAATAAAAAAGAAAAAAAAAAAAAAAAAAAGATAAAAAAATAAAAAAAAAAATTAATAATAATGTGTGAATAATCGATCTCCTAAAATGGAGGTTGTTTCTCCTTTTTATATACACCGTTTGATAGTGGTTGAGAGTGGTTGTTACGGGATGAATTGCACGCATAATCTCTCGTAATTCGGATCCGAGTCATGCCCACCCATGCTTAAGTCTGAACACCCATACTTAAGACTGATAATCTTGATAGTAAAGTCATCTACTGTGAGAGTGACATGTGGGACAAGTTTGACCGTTAGATCCTAACATGGTATAGAAGACATGTGGCATGAATCTGATCGTCGAAAAGTCTACTCAACAATCTAAAATAATGATTTATCACTACGTTACATTAGAGTTTATATCTATGATAGAGTTTTTATCATCTAATTAACATATATATTATTCTTAATTTATCACATTAAACATCAAATTTCAAGAAATAGATTAAGTAGATATTATCTCTAATACTTTAACGAGTAAGTTATTATTCAATGAATTCTCAAACTCATTAATAACATATATGTAATGACAATATTTAATATTATCATTACATATATGATATAAATAACCTTTTAATATTATTATTGGAATTTGAATTCCATAATATATTTCCCATCATAAGAATTTTTTTGTCTGTATATGACACCGACTTATGCAGCATGAATTAAAGTAGAAGTTACTTGATATAACCTTAAACAAATGTGCATTTGTTTAATTAAATGACACATGTAAAATTTTCATAAACAAATCTTTTATTCTTCATTATCTTCCGTATGGAAATATGCATTTCCTTTCGAAGTTTTATTTAATTGGTTCTGATAATACACAATCTTATTCTTACCATCTTAAACAAAGGAACTAATAAATTATAGGATAACGTTACATCTCATAGTGATTTGCCCACGTTTTTCCTTGAGAAAACAGTCCAAATGATAAGTACTGAAAATAAAGTAAATTACTTAAAAAATGTATTAGTAGACTAGTCTGTTAGCATTGGCTCTTGGTAAAGTTCAAAAGATAAAATATACAAAAATATCATATGGATCGAGACAGATTATGGATCCAAGTGTCTAGCTGGTACTAAGGCTTGGGAAATTGTTCTAAACAAGGAAGTTGATTGTTTAGCTTCACAAATGAGATATAATTATTTGATGTGCATATCTTTATAAATTAATTGATCTTTTGTAAGATGCACGTTTAAATGTTTGATTTACTTTCCAGATAAACACCGACGAAGAAAAGTTTATTATATTATTTTTCCACGTATCATATGCATATATCTTTTAGCTGGTCTCAAAATATGAATTATAATTTATAATTATTGGGTTATTGTCACATTTAAAAACCGCCTAAAAAAATATTAACACATCAATCGCACATGAATATATGATTGCATCATGTTCTGCAACGTTGAATCAAAGGGTTTATCAAAGTAAATTTGCATAAGATCAGAATTATTTACGTTTTGATGACTCACCCCCTGTCGATCGACATATACGCAATGACGAAATGTACGTGTCTTTCTTCCTAACAGTGCAAGAAGAATCATTTGATGAACAAGAACTCATTGGCTTAGATAATTAAGGACGGAAAAAGGAAAACCAAATTAAAGAGATTAATCTGTTTATGATTAATCAGTTTACTAAAAAACTTATCCTGTTAATTAATTAACTATATTTTATCACCAAGAATTTCACCATTGAAATCAGGAAATACTTAAACGCGGATCCTTCAGATGATTTCAGCTAAGGGAATTAATGAAGTGTATATCCAAAAGTCAAGAGGTTAATTAGTAATCCTTTTAGAATAGGTAAAGGAAGAGTACTCCCTGGAAGAAAAATACAAGCATACCGTTGAGCCTTTTTGGAGTGGATTTAAACTATTTTACTCTTTTTTGGCTTTTAACTCTTTCCTCAACCATTTTAGAGTACCCCATGTTTCCCTTCTTCTGTTTAATGTTAGTCAAAGTCAGCTAGAGTCATTATCTATGCTTAATTATAAGCTAATTAGCTGATTGGTTAGATAACATATCAATGTAAATATGTAAGGACGTGGAGATCTTTTTCTTTATATATCATTGGCATAGTGTTATCCATAAACCTAATCGTTAACACCACACACCTAAAATCCACACTTAAATCTTTATCAACAATGAAACTAATTACTAGAACGTGCAACGAATCTATGACCTTTTTAATACAACGAATCTATTACCTTTTTAAGTCTATGTTCATATAGCTCTAATTGTTTCAGTACCATGAAAAAAATTTTAAAATGTGCCGCTTGTTCCACATGTTTAATGTTATATTTGTAGGCCGATCGACATCTTCCCACCCGAAGTTTACCCTAACAATAATTTATTATCCAAAAAGTTTAAAAACAACAATTAACCATCAATAGTTAATTTTATCAGTGTTAAATTAAACTAAAGAAGGATGAAATGATAAATTCAAAAACAGTCAAAGAGTAAATGTCATTATATATATATATATATATCTCATTTCCCCCTTCTCCGCCGTCGGCAACTCCGCTGAAATTTCGCTGACTTTTCAACAGCCAACACCACCCATTCGGCAACCCTTCCACTCTCCCTACCCTTTCAAGCCACTTGCCCGCCAACAACCGCCCCCAACTATCGAATTTGCGCCTCCCCGCCCATCCAAGTCCCTCAATGGAGGCAGTCGCGCGACACCCACCCCCACCCCCACCCACACCTACAACCCCACCCCACCCACAGCCGACGAACTCCATGACATCCACCATCTACCCCTTGCCTCGCCGTGACTGTGTCACGCGCCCTACACTCCTCGCATCGCCGCTCCGGTCGACTCCCTTGAAGTTTGATTTGGTTGGTTGTTTTGAGTTGAGATTGGAGATTGGATTTTGATTTGTAGTTGCGATTGGAGGTTGATTGATGTTTATTTTGGAGTGTTTGATTTGTTTTTAAGACAACCCACAGTCACCACTTGCTGTCGGCGACCTCTACCCTCACCCTTCCACAACCACAATCACCATTACTACCTGCCCTTAGTTGTTTCATAAAACGCCCCAACCAGCACACACACTGAACCCAACCATCTCCCCTCACCGCGCACGCAATGTGCATCGTCCCTGCATGTAGTGCACACAATCCCTGTGCATTGTGCATGTGGGTCGGGTGTGATTCGGCCGGATCGCACTTGGTCAGGTTTGGCCGGAATCGCACCTAGCCAGCCAGCCGAATAAGATCTGGGATTTGGATTCAAAGAGGAAAGGGTATTTACGCCTTTACAGTTATTGTACCATATCAGATAACAGATTTTACTATCAAATCTTTAACAGCAAGTGGGTAATTGTCATACATATATTAACAATGGGTGGTAAATATGAAGCTTTTCGGATAGTAAATTGTGTTAGGGAAAACTTCGTCCTATTTTTTAACTATAGTATTATATTACGTTCTTAATTTTACTATATTTCATCAAGTTTGCCAAACGAATAAAATAATATGATTGTAGTAATAAAGAAATTCACATTTAATTGTAATGTTTTATCAACACTAATTATTGGTACCTTTACTTTGAACGGTTGCCTATAAATAGTGAAGGAAAGAACACTAATGCAAAGCACTTTTGAAGCTTGATTGTTTTTGTTAAACAAACCTAGCAAACAATCAAATATTCTTCAGTTTATACTGCTGGAGTATTTTCCATCTGAATCTCAATGCAATGATTACAAAAACCTCAATTAATTACGTCCCTCGGATTCCTATCGTCTCCGGAAGAACTGTTCGGAAGAACAAATTCGTAAATTTTGTTGGTATACGACTAAAATATTCTAGTTCTCTGAAATTATATTTTTGTCACAAGTTTTATATTAATCAATTCAATGCTTTTAACATTTTGAGAATTACACTTCTAGTTAATTTCTTTGCTTATATTCAATATTTAATTCTCAGGTGAATATCATCTTGATTTAATAGTACGCTATGGAGCAATTCCAGTCATTCTTCCGCGAGTATCAGAAATTGACAAGTTTTTAGACAGCTTTGAGCCAATACATGGAGTTCTATGTGAAGGAGAAGACATTGACCCATCTCTGCATCGCAATGAAACTTCCCTTTCAGCAGAAGAACTAGAAGAAATAAAAAAGATGCATGCTAGTGATACAGCCATTGACAATGAGAAAGACTTGATTGAACTGAAACTAGTAAACTTTGCCTTGAAAGAGGCATACCATATTTGGGAATATGCAGGGGCTCACAGGTTCTAAATTTTGCATGTGGAGGTACTCTTTACCAAGACATAGGGATTGAACTTTCAAAGAAATGCCCTAATGATCAACGAGTGAATCACATGAACTATGAGAATTATGATGGGCATCGACATTTGATAAAGGTGGTAGAAAATAGCCTTTTGCAGTAGTGGTTTAAGGATTCTTTTGAGAAGGGAAATTTGGAGATTTTTGTGAACAGTTATCACCATCAAGGAGTTCAACATTTGGCTCAACGATTTGTTCCGATGTGTTAGGTTTAGAGTAAAAGCAGAGAAAAAAAAACGATGAAGAGAAGAGGAGAATTCTGAATATCTTTCAGTTCTATATTTCACTTGATGAATACAAGTTACAGTGAAGCTTTTATAAGCTACAGTATTGAGCTGAAAAGTAACCAACATCTAACGGCAGTAACAACTGCTTAACAAACTTAACAGAGTCTTAAACAAACTCTTAACAGACTCTTAACAAACAGAGTCTTACTAATATGTTCCCTCAAACTAAACTGGGAAAGATTGTTACATTTGTACTTGCTGACATCTGCCCTCAAAATGAAACGGGAATTGTTGCACATCTTCCACTTTTACTATCATCTTCCCACAAACTAAGCAGGAGTTCTTGTAAGCTTAATTTCATCATAGGTAACTAATTGTCAACAACATTAACCTGAACACTACATCAGCAGCAACTGATCAAAAGCTGAAACTTATGCAATTGCAAACATGAACAGTTTGGATAAATGATTGTCAACAACATTAAATTGAACACTACGCCAGCAGCAACTTATCTCAAGTGAAACTTACATCAACTGAACACTACAGCATTTGCAAACATGAACAGCAACCTGATTACCATCAACCGAACACTACAGCAGTAGCAACTGATCTCAAGTGAACTGACATCAAATAACCACTACACCAGCAGCAACTGATCTCAAGCAGTAACTGATTATCAATCAACCTGATCAAACTGTCATCAGGCAATTAAGCAACCCTTTTTAACACACAAAGTGACATGATCACACCAATACATTTAGTGAGCCGAAGTTACAGATTTGAACATTGTAGTATACATTCAGTACTGAATATGAATATGATTATCACTTCTATTTATCTTTAGTTGACTCAGGAAGAGATTCAACTGTACCAGCAGCAGTTGTAACTTGTAGTTTGTTTCTAAGAAATTCAAACCTTGAAGTAGACAGGGATTTAATGAATATATCAGCTGTTTGATGTTCAGTAGGTACATATTGAACTTTCACATCATTGGCAGCAACTTGTCCTCTTATATAGTGTGCATCAAGTTCAATATGTTTGATCCTAGCATGAAAAATTAGATTTTGTTGGTGCTTGATTTTGGCACCAACTAATTGTCACGTGCGTAACGTTGATTGGCCAAGAAACACACATGATAATGAGTATAGAATGCGAAATAAATGCAAAGAGAGTTTTTAAAGTGGTTCGAATGCTAAGGTAGCAAGTCCTACGTCCATTGATTTGTATTGATATTGATAATGTGGGTCAGGTCGCAACAGCGGACTGACTTACAAAAGACTTGGAAAAAGTAAATGTGTTGTTTACAAGAGAGAGAGTTTCTCAGTGTAAAAAATGGCCGAATCCCCTTAATGAAGGGGTCTTCTTCATTTTATATCAAGCTGAAGCGTGTAATCATCATTAAATCCATGGGTTGGTGTGATTGTCAGGATATAATCCGGCTTTACGTCCCATTGCCTTCTTCCCAAGCTGATTTCGCACAATTTATTGCAGGGAAATAGACGCATGGGCGCTCCATATCGTTTGGCAGGCCTGACGTGTGCTTGTTGCTCTGACGGGAGCAGGCCACTCTTCATCACGTGACTTCCCACGTCAGCCTACCTCCCAAATTAAAAACGTCACAACCATGAAACCTTTACCAATTTAGGAAGTTTATCAATATAATATGAAGCCCAGATTTCATTGTCACCAAAAATAATAATTTAATCCTTACAAAACAAAGGGGTTATGGCAAATATATATGTACTACGTGTAAGTTCATCCATCAACTACTAGATGAGCCATCGCTTCTCATTAAGAAATTATGCACTCGTTAACCCATCTCTTTTCTCTACTTTCTCCACTAATCCGAACCACACATGCCTAGCATAAACATCTAATAATTCAACAATCAATTACTTAATTAATTATGAAGAGACATATTTATATATGTAAAATTGAAAAGCAATAATACATCATGATCCACACTTTTGGAACCAAGCTTAGAGTATTTCCTGCAAATCTCAGACCAACTGAGACATGCAAGGTAGGACTACCCAATTATCACCCAAAAACAAGTCAGATTTTTTTTTGCATAACAAAACACCCAATTTTCCAGTTTTCCACCAATGTTTTTGGTAATCAACCGACATACAAGCTCCTTTTTTGTTTAGTCGACACATGCAATTCAAATTAGCATAAAGTTTCACCCAAATTCAGTTTTCATCAAGTATTCAGCTAAAAATTGAACTGAACATGCAAAACATAAACTCAAACAACTGAAAATTGAAGCAAAATTTTGTACACACAACATCAAGTTTATGCATCAAACACACAATAACTCAACACATTACATGTAAACAGGAATCAAGCTTTTAGAAAATAAGTTTTCGTTGATCCACTCACAAAAGTTTAGCTCAACCCGAAAAGCCCTACTGCTAAAGATCTTCCCTTTCTCCTTCACCTAACAACCTGAAGCACCCAAGAATTTAGAGAAAAAGAAATGCACAAACTGTATGAATGGTGGAATGATATGCACTCTAAAATCACATGCATGTTGCCATTGAAGAAAACTTGTGAGATCAAAACTAGGAGAAATAGGTACAATAGAAGATGGGTGTTAAATTGTGATGAAGAGTTTGAGAAATTCAGTTGATAAAGTCTAGCCTAAGCTCTCCCTGCAATAACACTATCCTTGTAACCTGTCCTTAACAACACAACAATCAGAAGTCAATTCAACCACTACATTATTATGTTTGTAAATTTGGATATGCTAAGTAGATTTTTATAATTCTAGGTACACACACAACTATTAAGTGAAGACGTTTAGATTGCAAGGAACTAGGTAAAGTAGTAAAGCCAATATGAGAGAGTTTAGAAATTCACCACTGCCCACTTTCAATTGGTCCATTCTAGCATAGTTTTGGTTGCCATTCAGTTGGTCAGGTCAAAAGTAATGTGGTCAGTGGCACCTGAATCCATATACCAAGCTGGATCAGGGGACAATGCTAAGCAAGAGGCCATAGAAGTGCTCAGATGTCCAGGATGTCCATGGGAAGAAGAGGCAAATTGAGCTTGACTTGTTTGATTTACAGTAAAAAGTTGTTGACTAGGTACAGTATGGTGAAAAGCTGTTGACTAGGTATTGTATTGGTAAAGGTTGGTGAATATGTTTGTTGTTAAGAATATCCTTTAGGAGAGAGATGATCGGGAGCAAGAGCTAAATGTGCTGTGAAGGTCCAGAGTTTAACAGGTGAGGATACCACTGTAATATGTGAAGCCGGTTAGTGTCCAGCAGTAGACAAAATTGACCCGCTGCACCAAATTGTACACCATGATCAAGTGAGTTATTGAAGTGACCAAAATTATTGAGAGAAGAGTTTCCAGTGCTGACAAACGAGAGAGCCAAATGGACTGGAATTCCCAAACTGCTAAGGAATTTCTGAGGGTACTCCATGTAGGTAGAGTTAAACTGTGGTAGCATGTATGGCAGTGGCCAAGTTTACTACAACTGACATATTAGTTTGCCTCTGCCATTTCCGTCTGTCGTCCCATCGAATGAACCGCCGGGTACTCTGTATGGCTCCATGAAATCAGGAGATCTGAAGCCATATTGATTGAAATTAGGGGCAGATGAAAATTGAACAGATGGGCAGGTGAAGTAGGACAGTCCCCGGTGAATGGAGGTAAATTTGTAGTAGGTAAACTGTTTAAAGGATAAGGTAAAGTATTAGGTAAAGTGTTAAAGTGTAGGTAAGGTATTAGGATTGAAATTGAACGTTGGAGAAGTTAGCATTTGTATATGGAGTAGGATTGAACATGAAATATGGACTATACTACAAACAATAGCACATTAATGATTCCTGAAATTCAGCTGGTTAAAATTTCTGGTCGTAATTCGTACTTTTGAAGCAAAAATTGAGCTTTTGCAACGTGACAGAGTCAAATTTAGACTCAATTCTAGAGGTTAAGTTGACAACTGCTGCATCAAACTTAGGGCCAAGACCATCTAAAACAACTGAAGTAAGTCTTCATCTGTGATCACTTGATAGCTAGCTGAGAGACTTTTATTAGTTTTCTTCATTTTCTTAATTACTCACAAATACTAAGATTTCTTTTTGTGTATTCTGAAGTAAATTTTTCAGGTGTAAAGCCCTAGCTTTGGATCATATTAAGAAATCATGTTCAAGTATAACATACATTTTGAAATTGATGCTAAAAGCTAGGTAACAAGAACTTATCTGTTCTCCATGTATATACACGGATTAACTTTTTGTTTGACATAAATTCAGTAGATGTAGCTTCTCCTAACTTAGATATTTCTCAGATACAAAGTCATATCGGTGGAGGACAAGGAATTAATCCTATCAAATGTCATTTAGCTTGTGCTCAGTAAATAGGATTTGCGATCTCCGAAACCTACATTGTCTTTAAAATTGTCTCTTGTCAGCTTCAGATTAACCATTGTAAGCTCGAAGGAAATGTGAACGAATTTGACAAATTAAGTGTTTCTCTCTCCATGTTACTAAAAGATTTCTTGGAACCAGAAATTTAGCCATTGACGCTAGTCGTAGGCTTTGATACCATGTAAATATTACGGTAAAAATGCAAAAATTGAGAGAATAATGTTTGTTTTTCTCATTAATTAAGGTACTATAGAGTTTGTAGCTTATATACAAGCTGTGTAAAAAAGGAAAGTGAAGATAATGAACATGAACTGGAATCTTAAAACAACATCGTTTATGCGCTTTGTAGTTTAGTTCTAAAGTTTGTAAACTTGACACTTTAATCTGTTGACTGCTGAGAAGTCAACTTTATTCAACAATTTTAAGATTAGATAATCTTATTTTGTTACAATTTAACTCTTATTAATAATTTTTTTAGACAATAATGCCCTTACTTTGAAAATATTTACATTAATCTGCCATTACAATTTACCCATATTTAATAAGTTTGGACAATAATACCCTTATATTAAAAGAAATTACAGACCACCAAGACTACCACCGTCGGTCGTTGCCAGAAGTCGGCAGAAATGGCCTACGTGTGGTAATATGGCCGTAGATTTGGCCGAAAATGGCCAAATCTAGGGTTTTGGCCGTTAACAATGGCCAGATCTCTGGCTATCGTTAACAACCAGACAGCCAGATAGATCTGGCCAAAACGACCAAAAACTCTGGGCGTTAACCATGACCATATTTTGGCCATAGATCTAGCCATTCGATTGGCATATTGGCCGACCAAATCTGGCCGGTCGTGCGTCGTTACAACCATTTCCACTGTCGTCGGCAGTGGTGACAGGCAACCGATAGCGGCTTGCGGTGGGTGGTGGTTTTGTTTAAGTTTTAAACTTTTTGGTTGTGGGACGTTTTAGCAATATCTCAAACATAAGGGGTAAAATATCAAAAATATATATATATTAATATTTAAAAAGGAGGGCATATAGTCATTTATGAACATATCACCAATTTATTCCTTTCAACCAAACATATTAATATAATATACCCATCAATTTATCAACCAACCAAACACATTTTCTAAAACTTCCTAGTAATCTTCAATGTAATCTACTTTTCTATTAATATAACATTAGTAATACAATATTTCTGAACCAAACATACCGTAAGGGGGTGTTTGGATCTATGTTTTATATAGGGAATATTATATTAACGGAAAGAAAGATTATCTTGAAGATTATTGAGAAAGATTATCTTGAAGATTATTGAGAATGTTTAGAAAATGTGTTTAGTTGGTTCGAATAAATTGGTGAATAATATGGGGTAGGAGTATAAATGGGTGGATATGTTATATAGATTACTAAATTGCCCTCCTTTTTAAATATTAATAAATAATATTTTATTATTATTTTCTGAATCATTTTTTTTAACTTCCCACATTTGAAATTTTGCTAAAACACCTAGCCACATTAAAATTTAATTTGTAGCAAAAACACCCCATCCATCCCAAACCATTGTCGGCAACCAGCCACCACTGGGATGCCACCAAAAATTGACAGAATGGTATGGCCAGTCGTGCCTCGACAAAGCCGAAAATGGCCATGGATCACAAATCCATGGCCCAAAAACTACTAGATCTATGGTCATTTCATGACCCAATGACATTTCATGAAAAGGCTAGATCTTTGGTCGTGCCATTTCATGACCACATCTTTGGCCGTGAAACGGCCAAGGAAACACTAGATCTGGGTTTTTGGCCATGATCCATAGCTGGAAAAGGTTACTGGTGCCCGACGGCCAGATCCCGTCGATGTGCACTATTACGAGATTAACGCCGGCGGCCAGTGGTATGAGTCCACGGCTGCAGTGGTCTTGGGTGGCTGGGGATATTTTGTTAACTTTTAAACTTTTTTGTAGTTGGGCTGTTTAGCTAATTTCTAAAATGTAGGGGGGTTAGGTAATTGTTATTTGATAGACATTTGATAGCAATTGTGTCCGAAATAGTTTTTAATTAATGGCAAAAGCGGTAGAAAAGTCAGATTGTCCTGTAATGTTAATAACACCCCTAGTAAGATAATAAGATTACCCCCTTTACTAACAATAAACATATTTGCAATAATGTTACCGTAATATTTTAGTACTTGCAAATCGAACACTGGAATCTTGCAAAATAAACGAAGATTACCCCAGTTATCTTATTACCCCCGTTCCAAACGGCCCTAAGTGTTAGCTTTGTTCATTGCCGCTCTTACATGAATGTAGTGTTATCAAATAAATAAATATAATATCATCTTTCGAATTAGAAAATAATCGTCAATCTTCTTTTTTGATGCTTTTCTGTATTGGTTCATGGTGCTAAAAAACCGAATATATTGCATATGATTTTTATGTGTATGGAAGGTATATATCGAGTGCTTGTTATCCATCCTTATTTATTTTCATTTTTTTTTTGAAAAATGTGAAATATTTGTCATTATGTTTTGCTTTATTCTAATGGAAAAAAAAAAAAAACTCTTATTTGGTAAAAAAAAAAAAAAAAAATGTTTTTCTTTTTAATTTTGTATACATTTTCTCTCTCTTAAACAAACTTCATGAAACTTAAATCTCAATTTCCTCTCGCACATTATTTTTTCATCTGATTTACATAATATTCACTACATCTCTTTAAATAGTTCTGTTATGCCTGAAAAAGTAGCGTTGACACAAAACCTAGTTAGCAAAAAAGTCAGGGCTTAGGTAGGCCACAGTTATTCAGAGGCAGCCCCCTCGCATAATGACATGAGCGGCATGCTTCTGCAGTACAGTGGGTGCACGTCAGACTAGAGGAGCTAGAGTGATTCCACGTGTCCAATCCCGCACCAAATCGCGTAAATCGCTCTAAAAGGTGGGCAATAGAACATAAGGAAGGATTTGCACCGAATAATCCACACAACTCACAGATTTAGTAATCATAACCTTAACTCATCACATATAAATTGAGAGCTCTCTCTATTTAGGGGATAGCGAATCTCTCTAAGAAATAACACACACTCTCTCTCCCTCTTGTGTAATCATTTACTCGCTGAATGCAACCTAACCACTATTATTAATACAAAAAACCAGTGGACGTAAGTTCGAATCTCTCTAAAGAAAAACACACACTTTCTCTCCCTCTTGTGTAATCATTTACTCGCGAATGCGACCTAACACACTATTTAATACAAAAAACCAGTGGACGTAAGATTTGCTTCCCTGAGCATCCGAACCATTTAAACATTGTTCTCCATTGCTTTTACTCTCACTTCTAACACGTGTGTTATCTGAGTCAGCTCAGCGTTTCACACGTGTATTAGTTGGTGTCAAAATCACGTATCAACAAGTTCAAATCAAATCTATTCTGATCGTGTTTTGCTATCAAAGGTGATTTCAAATTAATATTTAAAATTTTAAAACATGTTTCAAATAATATGTGAACGCATTTTATTTTCGTACTTCAAAAATATTGTTCTCTTACAAATATGCATAACTTACTGTGTTTGTTTGATTTAGAATACACATTGTAAATTCATACTGTTCTAAAAGGAAAATCACAATTAAATAATTAACTATATTTAGTTAATTTTAAATAATCTTATCAATGCGACTATTATTAATTTATCTAACTAGAACATAATTGGGTTGGATTATATGCTCTGAAATAATATATTTTACTTCCATTTTTAAGCATATATATTAAAAAAAAATAATTATTAGATATTAAAATATTTCCATCAATAAGTTTGTTATACTATCTAGCTAAAATGATATAATATAACACCACCAAATTTATATTTGATTTATTTTAACTTTAACCCCTTAAAATCTGCACTGGCATCCATATCTCATTCTAAACTAAGAAATGTCCAATCAATCTCTCTGGTTCGCATGAGTAACACTTGTTCCATGTCTCAATCCTACAGAGACACCTCTCACAACCCTAAATTTGTTGGCAGAATCACATGATGTACACGAATACTTGTTATTTCATCACTTCATCTCTATCAATCAATAAATTCTGCTCCAAAATGTTTGCCTAAAATAAGCTAGCTCTATTACTTCTCTAGATTAAGATAGTAATTACGCAAGCATCTCAACTATGAAGAGGGTCCGTTATGATTTTGTTTTGGTGGTGGCATGTTGGTGGTTGTTTTGATGGTTTCAAAGGAAGCGAGTGTGGCGGAGGCAGCTGCAATCCCGCGGATTTGATGCCGTGCTTGGCTGCGTGACATCGCGCCGAGCGACTGATTTGTTCTGCAGCAAATTGCAGAGTCAGAGCAGTCCTTTGTGGATACGAAGGACCCAAGCTACCGCCATTTAATTGATTCTCGCGTAGATCAAAAGTTTTCTAGTGTGTGTGGTGTTACCATCCCTAAGTGTTGCTCGTGTTTCATTGCCTCACTTTGATGAGTGTATTACTATTCAAATAAATATACTAATATATTTA
The DNA here is from genome assembly GCF_008641045.1 of Pistacia vera. NCBI lineage: Eukaryota > Viridiplantae > Streptophyta > Magnoliopsida > Sapindales > Anacardiaceae > Pistacia > Pistacia vera. The sequence continues at coordinate 121,777 of NW_022196235.1, forward strand.
AATTAGAGAATATCTTTTTTTTTTTTTTTTTTTTTTTTTTTTTTTTTTTTTGTAATGCCCGATTAGAGAATAATCATCAAGGTGTTCCGTAGATGTTTTTTTGGGTTAATTTATGCAATAATACTACACCCACAACTTTTTTATACAATTTTCTCTTGCAAAATAGTAGTCAAAGATAATGGGATGAAAGTTTATTAAATTAAAATCACCCAATCGTCTTTTGTCATATAAATTGTGAGAAAAAATTTGTAAAAAATGTTATAAGTGTAGTATATTCTAATTTAGAGCTAACAGTGGGCAGTGTTGACACGGCACAGCACGAAAAAAACACGACACGATGAGGCACGACACGAAAAAAAGCATGACAGGACACAACACGAATAAGCGTACCGTGAGCCTTAAAAAAAGCACGTGGACCAGCACAACACAAAATAAATAAAAAAATTATAGGAATTTAGAAATTAAGAAATGAAGATATATAATAATTCTTAATTCTAATTTCTAAGTTTGATTTGTAATTTATAATTATAACTATAAGTAAAAAAAAATATTGAAATTCAATTAATATTATCTCATTATTTATTATATTTCATAGTGATATATATTATTTAATTAATATAAATACAAAATGTCATAAATATAATTATAAAATATTTTTATAATAAATCAAAATTACTATAATTTATAATATTAAAAATAAATATTTTACAAAGCATGTGGGTCGGCTCATGGCATGACCTAAAGCACAACACGATATATAGTGAGTTGTGCCATGGGCCTTCAAATTTGATGGGTCGGCACGGCACAACAGGGCATAAATTCTTGTGGGCCTTGGCACGGTATGACCCACGACACGATAGACCTTGAATTTTAGGTATAGCACGACATAACCGCTACCATCGCTATTCTAATTCATGATGATGAATTAAAATAAACCGAAAATGAATTAAATTTGTAGTTTTAATATTCGTTTGTTTTTAAAGTTTAATGCAATTTCTTCTACGGGTTTCACGATATCTCTCTCCCATAACTGAAATAAACATAATTTATATAACGATAATTTATTACCTATCTGAAATAATATATAATAATTCATTCCTTATAATCATCACTGGTCGTGTTTCTATTTGAGATTTTACTAAATATCCACTAGATATCTAAAATAATAATTCAGTAAATATCTATCTTGTTACGAAAAGTTTTCGGAACAACTGGAGATACCCAATCGACTTCGGCGGCATTGGGCAAGGTATGTGCATGATTACATGAATAACTAGCAAGAAACGGATTTGAAAATCTATAACGGAAGAACAAACAAGGTTTTTAAAGTGGTTTAGCAAGTTAAAATTAAGCTTACGTCCACATTTAATTAATTGTTTTATATTGTTTTAAATGCATAAGATTACAAAGGAAACGCATAAAAAAACGAGGTTAAACTCTCTCTAAGTGAGTTTCTTGTTCTGTGTGAATAATCGATCTCCTAAAATGGAGGTTGTTTCTCCTTTTTATATACACCGTTGATAGTGGTTGAGAGTGGTTGTTACGGGATGAATTGCACGCATAATCTCTCGTAATTCGGATCCGAGTCATGCCCACCATGCTTAAGTCTGAGCACCCATACTAAGACTGATAATCTTGATAGTAAAGTCATCTACTGTAAGAGTGACATATGGGGCAAATTTGACCGTTAGATCCTAACATGGTATAGGAGACATGTGGCATGATTGATCGTCGAAAAGTCTACTCAACAATCTAAAATAATGATTTATCACTACAGGTTACATTAGAGTTATATCTATGATAGAGTTTTTATCATCTAATTAACATATATATTATTCTTAATTATCACATTAAACACCAAATTTCAGAGATAGATTAAGTAGATATTATCTCTAATACTTAACGAGTAAGTTATTATCAATGAATTCTCAAACTCATTAATAACATATATGTAATGACAATATTTAATATTATCATTACTATATGATATAAATAACCTTATATTTATTGGAATTTGAATTCCATAATAATTTCCCATCATAAGAATTTTTTGTCGTATATGACACCGACTTATGCAGCATGAATTAAGAGTAGAAGTTACTGATATAAACCTTAAACAAATGTGTATTTATTTAATTAAATGACACATGTAAAATTTTCATAAACAAATCTTTATTCTTCATTATCTTCTGTATGGAAATATGCATTTCCTTTCGAGTTTTATTTAATTGGTTTGATAATACAATCTTATTCTTACCATCTTAAACAAAGGAACTAATAAATTATAGGATAACGTTACATCTCATAGTGATTTGCCCAGTTTTCCTTGAGAAAACAGTCCAAATGATAGTACTGAAAATAAAGTAAATTACTTAAAAATGTATAGTAGACTAGTCTGTTAGCATTGGCTCTTGGTAAAGTTCAAAAGCTAAAATATACAAAAAAAATTCATATGGATCGAGACAGATTATGGATCCAAGTGTCTAGCTGGTACTAAGGCTTGGGAAATTGTTCTAAACAAGGAAATTGATTGTTTAGCTTCACAAATGAGATATATTATTTGATGTGCATACTTATAAATTAATTGATCTTTTGTAAGATGACGTTTAAATGTTTGATTTACTTTCCAGATAAAACACCGACTAGGGAAAAGTTTATTATATATTTTTCCACGTATCATATGCATATATCTTTTAGCTGGTCTCAAAATATGAATATAATTTATAATATTGGGTATTGTCACATTTAAAAACCGCCTAAAAAAATATTAACACATCAATCGCACATGAACATATGATTGCCTCATGTTCTGCAAACGTTGAATCAAAGGGTTTATCAAAGTAAATTTGCATAAGATCAGAATTATTTACGTTTTGATGACTCACCCCGTCGATCGACATATACGCAATGACGAAATGTACGTGTCTTTCTTCCTAACAGTGCAAGAAGAATCATTGATGAACAAGAACTCATTGGCTTAGATAATAAGGACGGAAAAAGGAAAACCAAATTAAAGAGATTAATCTGTTTATGATTAATCAGTTTACTAAAAAACTTATCCTGTAATTAATAACTATATTATCACCAAGAATTTCACCATTGAAATCAGGAAATAATTAAACTCGGATCCTTCAGATGATTTCAGCTAAGGGATTAATGAAGTGTATATCCAAAAGTCAAGAGGTTAATTAGTAATCCTTTTAGAATAGGGAAAGGAAGAGTACTCCCTGGAAGAAAAATACAAGCATACCGTTGAGCCTTTTTGGGTGGATTTAAACTATTTTACCTTTTTTGGCTTTTAACTCTTTTCCTCAACCATTTTAGAGGACCCATGTTTCCCTTCTTCTGTTATGTTAGTCAAAGTCAGCTGAGTCATTATCTAGCTTAATTATAAGCTAATTAGCTGATTGGTTAGATAACATATCAATGTAAATATGTAAGGACGTGGAGATCTTTTTCTTTATATTCATTGGCATAGTGTTATCCATAAACCTAACGTTAACACCACACTCCTAAAATCCACACTTAACTTTATCAACAATGAAACTAATTACTAGAACGTGCAACGAATCTATGACTTTTTTAATCAACGAATCTATTACCTTTTTAAGTCTATGTTCATATAGCTCTAATTGTTTCAGTACCATGAAAAAAATTTTAAAATGTGCCGCTTGTTCCACATGTTTAATGTTTATTGTAGGCCGATCGACATCTTCCCCGAAGTTTACCCTAAACATAAATTTATCCAAAAAGTTAAAAACAACAATTACCTCAAATAGTTAATTTTATCAGTGTTAAATTAAACTAAAGAAGGATGAAATGATAAATTCAAAAACAGAAATGTCATTATATATATATATATATCTCTCATTTCCCCTCCTCCGCCGGTGGCATCTCCGCCGAAATTTCGCTGACTTTTCACCACAACACCACCATTCGGCAACCCTTCCACTCTCCCTACCCTTTCAAGCCACTTGCCCGCCAACAACCGCCCCAACTATCGAATTTGCGCCTCCCCGCCCATCCAAGTCCCTCAATGGAGGCAGTCGCGCGACACCCACCCCCACCCCCACCCACACCTACAACCCCCCCCACCACAGCCGACGAACTCCATGAAATCCACATCTACCCCTTGCCTCGCCGTGACTGTGTTACGCGCCCTACACTCCTCCATCGCCGCTCCGGTCGACTCCCTTGAAGTTTGATTTGGTTGGTTGTTTTGAGTTGAGATTGGAGATGGATTTTGATTTGTAGTGGGATTGGAGGTTGATTGATGTTTATTTTGGAGTGTTTGATTTGTTTTTAAGACAACCCACAGTCAACACTTGCTGTCGGCGACCTCTACCCTCCCCTTCCAAACCACAATCACCATTACTACCTGCCCTTAGTTGTTTCATAAAACGCCCCAACCAGCACACACACTGAACCAACCATCTCCCCTCACCGCGCACGCAATGTGCATCGTCCCTGCATGTAGTGCACACAATCCCTGTGCATTGTGCATGTGGGTCGGGTGTGATCGGCCGGATCGCACTTGGTCAGGTTTGGCCGGAATCGCACCTAGCCAGCCAGCCGAATAAGATCTGGGATTTGGATTCAAAGAGGAAAGGGTATTTACGCCTTTACAGTTATTGTACCATATCAGATAACAGATTTTACTATCAAATCTTTAACAGCAAGTGGGTATTGTCATACATATATTAACAATGGGTGGGAAATATGAAGCTTTTCGGATAGTAAATTGTGTTAGGGAAAACTGTCCTATTTTTAACTATAGTATTATATTACGTTCTTATTTACTATATTTCATCAAGTTTGCCAAACGAATAAAATAATATGATTGTAGTAATAAAGAAATCACATTAATTGTAATGTTTTATCAACACTAATTATGGTACCTTTACTTTGAACGTTGCATAAATAGTGAAGGAAAGAACACTAATGCAAAGCACCTTTGAAGCTTGATGTAAGATTTTTTTATAAGTATAATATTATTCTTTTGGGTAATAAATTAAGATTTGAGTAAAATATATTATTATATTTTAACGTTGAGACTTGTAAAGTTACTTGTATAAAACCTTTGGATTTAATTATTATTTACTCTAAACTTGAGGTTGTTTTAATTTGAAACCTTCTCAAAACTAAGATATGTCCAAATAATCTGTGTCGGGAACTTCAATTTTGGGAGGTTACTTTAACTACTACTAATCAACCAACACTTGTTCCATGTCTAAACCCGAGAGAAGATGACTCTCAAATCAAAACCTTAAATCTGTTGGCAGTTTCGCATGTATTATTACACCAACATCATCTCAATCCATCTATAAATTCTGGCTTGGCTAAGCTAGCTCTCAGTTCTCTATATAGATTAAGATATCGATAGCAAGTGAACAAAATGAAGAGGGTATTTTGTGATTGTCCTAGTGGTGGCAATGTTGGTAGTTTTGTTGATGGCTTCGAAGATTGTGTGTGTGATGTCGGAGGAGACGGCATGCAATCCCACGGAGTTGACGTCTTGCTTGCCTGCAGAGAATCGCCGGCACAGCCCACATAATTGTGCTGCAAGAAATTGAGGAGTACTCAGATACAATGCCTTTGTAGATACTTAAAAAACTACAGGGATTTAATTGACTCGCATGTAGCTTAAAAGTTCTCCACTGTGTGTAGTGTTTCTATGCCTCATTGTTTATTTCCCTAACGGTGTGTTTGGTTGGGGGTAATCCCCAATTACTAAGGTAATGTCATATTTTACTACTTGATTACTATATTTGGTTGTCAAGTAATATAAGATTTCGGTAATCTTCCAACACTAATAGTATTTATTATTGGTAATATAGGCGGTAATTTGATTACCTCAATTTTCTTAGGTATTTTTGTAAATGTTAAGCTAAAAACGCAAAAATTGGGAGAATAATGTTTGTTTTTCTCATTAATTAAAGGTATTATAGAGTTTGCAACTTATATACAAGTTCTGTTCAAGCTGTGTAAAAAGGGAAAGTGAAGATAACGAACAGGAAGAGTGACACGATCCATCCCGACCTTCCTCATCCCATAGGATCCAGCCGCTCCCACAAGACTCGGATGACCAAGATGTGCTGTGTGGGGAAAACTGTGAAACCTGAAATCCTGTTTTCCTGAATATACTTTACATAAATAATCCGTATGAAAATGTAATTAGAAATATATGTATGAATAGGTACATAAACATATTTAGGAAGTTTGGAAAAATATAATGCATAATCCATGAAAATCTGGAAACAGAGTATCAAGTCTTGTGTAATTACAACAAAAACATAAGACTTTTACAAAAGAAACATAAGCCATTTTTTTTGGAACATATGCCATAATACACACATGAGAAGATGTTGACGCGTGGCACAACCTTGAGTGGTGACTCACTGCTCAGCATGATCTCCCTGTGAATCTGAGGGGAGGAAAACATTTTTGAAAAGGGGTGAGCTGAAATACTTAGTGAGTGGGGGAAAGGGGAAGTTTGCAAAACATTCTTCAAAAAAAAGTTATGGCATGTAATGGTACTTATGAAATATTGAAAACAACATGATTCTATGAACATGATATGGTAGCAACTAATCATTCATGTATGCATGCATAACTCATTTCTAATTGTTCTAAGTATTGTAATCTGATCAGTTAAACCGACAACAATTTTTGAATCCTAGCTCATCACTAAATGCTGAAAACTCTTTTATGAGAACTTAAAGAATAGCCATAAATGCTTATGCTTCTAAAGGCAATGTTTTCTATAAATCATGCTACAAACATCGAATGTTTCATATAACTAATGCAAATTATCCATAACTGTTCTGATACTAAAAACTGAATCTGATTCTGAACATTCTAAAACTGAAAGCTGATTCTGATACAATTATTGAAACTATAAATTGATACAGAAAACTGTAGGCCGGTATTTGAAAAGTATAAACTGATAGGCAGCTCTGAAACAGTAAACTGATACTGAAGGTTCTCACCACGACTAGTACCTTGGGGAAAAATCTCGATACCCGATGGGCGTCCCACACACAAGCAGAGCTGGGAGAAACATCCCAATACCCGACAAGGTCTATCATCGCATAGGCAGAGCCTGAAGAAAACCATCTCAATACCTGGCAAACAAACTCAACGCCTAGGCAGAGGCCTAAATATCTCAATACGCATGCGCAAAGCCTGAAGACTGAATATCTCAATATCCAGTGAATCTTGCATTGCATGGGCAAAGCCTGAAACTGGGGGACGGGTACTTCGTAAGGTGGTTTTAGCACCACAAGTATCTCGTGCATAATCTCAAGGAACATATAAGTCAAGAACATATTACATATGCGCTTATAAATCATGCATATATGACATAATATTCAAAAATCACATACAAGGGTTAAACTGCAATCTTCTAAACATGTTTCAAAATGGACAGTTCAACCCTTTTTAATTACTCACTTAATTTCTACCTTCCCAAATTAAAAACGTCACAACCATGAAACCTTTACCAATTTAGGAAGTTTATCAATATAATTATGAAGCCCAGATTTCATTGTCACCAAAAATAATAATTTAATCCTTACAAAACAAAGGGGTTATGGCAAATATATATGTACTACGTGTAAGTTCATCCATCAACTACTAGATGAGCCATCGCTTCTCATTAAGAAATTATGCACTCGTTAACCCATCTCTTTTCTCTACTTTCTCCACTAATCCGAACCCACATGCATAGCCATAATACATCTATATAATTCAACAATCAATTACTTAATTAATCTTATGAAGAGACATATTTATATATGTAAAATTGAAAAGCAATAATACATCATGATCCACACTTTTGGAACCAAGCTTAAGAGTATTTCCTGCAAATCTCAGACCAACTGAGACATGCAAGGTAGGACTACCCAATTATCACCCAAAAACAAGTCAGATTTTTTTTTGCATAACAAAACACCCAATTTTCCAGTTTTCCACCAATGTTTTTGGCTAAGATCAACCGACATACAAGCTTCCTTTTTTGTTTAGTCGACACATGCAATTCAAATTAGCATAAAGTTTCACCCAAATTCTAGTTTTTCATCAAGTATTCAGCTAAAAATTGAACTGAACATGCAAAACATAAACTCAAACCAACTGAAAAATTGAAGCAAAATTTTGTATCACACACATCAAGATTTATGCATCAAACACCACAATAACTTCAACACATTACATGTAACAAGGAATCAAGCTTTTAGAAAATAAGTTTTCGTTGATCCACTCACAAAAGTTTAGCTCAACCCGAAAAGCCCTACTGCCTTAAAGATCTTCCCTTTCTCCTTCACCTAACAACCTGAAGCACCCAAGAATTTAGAGAAAAAGAAATGCACAAACTGTATGAATGGTGGAATGATATGCACTCTAAAATCACATGCATGTTGCCCATTGAAGAAAAACTTGTGAGATCAAAACTTAGGAGAAATAGGTACAATAGAATGATGTGTGTTAAATTGTGATGAAGAGTTTGAGAAATTCAGTTGATAAAGTCTAGCCTTAAGCTCTCCCTGCAATAACACTATCCTTGTAACCTTGTCCTTAACAACACAACAATCAGAAGTCAATTCAACCACTACATTATTATGTTTTGTAAATTTGGATATGCTAAGTAGATTTTTATAATTCTAGGTACACACAAACACTTATTAAGTGAAGACGTTTAGATTGCAAGGAACTAGGTAAAGTAGTAAAGCCAATATGAGAGATGTTTAGAAATTCACCACTGCCCACTTTCAATTGGTCCATTCTAGCATAGTTTTGGTTGCCATTCAGTTGAGTCAGGTCAAAAGTAATGTGGTCAGTGGCACCTGAATCCATATACCAAGCTGGATCAGGGGACAATGCTAAGCAAGAGGCCATAGAAGTGCTCAGATGTCCAGGATGTCCATGGGAAGAAGAGGCAAATTGAGCTTGACTTGTTTGATTTACAGTAAAAAGTTGTTGACTAGGTACAGTATTGGTGAAAAGCTGTTGACTAGGTATTGTATTGGTAAAGGTTGGTGAATATGTTTGTTGTTAAGAATATCCTTTAGGAGAGAGATGATCGGGAGCAAGAGCTAAATGTGATGTATATGAAGGTCCAGAGTTTAACAGGTGAGGATCACCACTGTAATTATGTGAAGCCGGTCTATGTGTCCCAATAGTAGTAACAAATTGACCCGTTGCATCAAATTGTGCACCATGATCAAGTGAGTTATTGAAGTGACCAAAATTATTGAGAGAAAAGTTTCCAGTGCTGACAAACTTAGTAGAGCCACCAAATGGACTGGAATTCCCAAACTGCTAAGGAAATTTCTGAGGAGGTACTCCATTGTATGTAGAGTTAAACTTGTGGTAGCATTGTATGGCAGTGTGGCCAACTTTACTACAAACTTGATATATTAGTTTGCCTCTACCATTTCCTTTTCGCCTGCCTCTACTGGCTCCATGAAATCAAAGAGATCTGAAGCCATATTGATTGAAATTAGGGGCAGATGAAAATTGAACAGATGGGGCAGGTGAAGTAGGGACAGTCCCCGGTGAATTGGAGGTAAAATTTGTAGTAGGTAAACTGTTTAAAGGATAAGGTAAAGTATTAGGTAAAGTGTTTAAAGTGTAAGGTAAGGTATTAGGATTGAAATTGAACTGTTGGAAGCAGGATTGATTGCATTTGATATATGATGAGTAGGATTTGAAACATGAGAATATGACTGACCTATACTACAAACAATAGCAACATTAATTGATCTTCCTTGAAATTCAGCTGAGTTAAACTTTTCTGGTCGTAATTCGTACTTTTGAAGCAAAAATTGAGCTTCTTGCAACGTGACAGAGTCAAATTTAGACTCAATTCTAGAGGTTAAGTTGACAACTGCTGCATCAAACTTAGGGCCAAGACCATCTAAAACAACTGAAGTAAGTCTTCATCTGTGATCACTTGATAGCTAGCTGAGAGACTTTTATTAGTTTTCTTCATTTTCTTAATATACTCACAAATACTAAGATTTCCTTTTTGTGTATTCTGAAGTAAATTTTTCAGGTGTAAAGCCCTAGCTTTGGAATCATTTAAGAACTCATGTTCAAGTATAACATACATTTTGAAATTGATGCTAAAAGCTAGGTAACAAGAAACTTATCTGTTCGTTTCCATGCTATATACGCAGGATTAACTTTTTGTTTGACATAAATCTCAGTAGATGTAGCTTCTCCTAACTTAGAATTCTTCTCAGATACAAAGTCAATTAGCGGTGGAGGACAAGGAATTAATCCTATCAAATGATCATTTAGCTCATGTGCTCCAACAGTAAATAGGATTTGCGATCTCCGAAACCTACAATTGTCTTTAAAATTGTCTCTTGTCAGCTTCAGATTAACAACTTGTAAGCTCGAAGGAAATGTGAACGAATTTGACAAATTAAGTGTTTCTCTCTCCATGTTACTAAAAGATTTCTTGGAACCAGGAAATTTAGCCATTGACGCTAGTCGTAGGCTTTGATACCATGTAAATATTACGGTAAAAATGCAAAAATTGAGAGAATAATGTTTGTTTTTCTCATTAATTAAAGGTACTATAGAGTTTGTAGCTTATATACAAGCTGTGTAAAAAAGGAAAGTGAAGATAATGAACATGAACTGTGAATCTTAAAACAACATCGTTTATGCGCTTTGTAGTTTAGTTCTAAAGTTTGTAAACTTGACACTTTAATCCTGTTGACTGCTGAGAAGTCAACTTTATTCAACAATTTTAAGATTACTTGATAATCTTATTTTTGTTACAATTTTACCTCTTATTAATAATTTTTTTAGACAATAATGCCCTTACTTTGAAATTAATTTACATTAATCTGCCATTACAATTTTACCCATATTTAATTAAGTTTTTGGACAATAATACCCTTATATTTAAAAGAAATTACAGACCACCCAAGACTACCACCGTCGGTCGTTGCCAGAAGTCGGCAGAAATGGCCTACGTGTGGTAATATGGCCGTAGATTTGGCCGAAAATGGCCAAATCTAGGGTTTTTGGCCGTTAACAATGGCCAGATCTCTGGCTATCGTTAACAACCAGACAGCCAGATAGATCTGGCCATAAACGACCAAAAACTCTGGGCGTTAACGATGACCATATTTTGGCCATAGATCTAGCCATTTTCGATTGGCATATGGCCGACCAAATCTGGCCGGTCGTGCGTCGTTACAACCATTTCCACTGTCGTCGGCAGTGGTGACAGGCAACCGATAGCGGCTTGCGGTGGGTGGTGGTTTTTTGTTAAGTTTTAAACTTTTTTGGTTGTTGGGACGTTTTAGCAATATCTCAAACATAAGGGGTTAAAAATTATTCAAAAATTATATTATATTAATATTTAAAAAGGAGGGCAATATAGTCATTTATGTAACATATCCACCAATTTATTCCTTTCAACCAAACATATTAATATAATATACCCATCAATTTATCAACCAACCAAACACATTTTCCTAAACATTCCTAGTAATCTTCAATGTAATCTACTTTTCTATTAATATAACATTAGTAATACAATATTTCTTGAACCAAACATACCGTAAGGGGGTGTTTGGATCATATAATGTTTTATTATAGGGAAATATTATATTAACGGAAAGAAAGATTATCTTGAAGATTATTGAGAAAGATTATCTTGAAGATTATTGAGAATGTTTAGAAAATGTGTTTAGTTGGTTCGAATAAATTGGTGAATAATATGTTTGGTTAGGAGAATAAATGGGTGGATATGTTATATAGATTACTAAATTGCCCTCCTTTTTAAATATTAATATAATAATATTTTTTATTATTATTTTCTGAATCATTTTTTTTAACTTCCCACATTTGAAATTTTGCTAAAACACCCTAGCCACATTAAAATTTAATTTGTAGCAAAATCACCCCCATCCATCCCAAACCATTGTCGGCAACCAGCCACCACTGCGGATTGCCACCAAAAATTGACAGAATGGTATGGCCAGTCGTGCATCGACAAAGCCGAAAATGGCCATGGATCACAAATCCATGGCCCAAAAACTACTAGATCTATGGTCATTTCATGACCACATGACATTTCATGAAAAGGCTAGATCTTTGGTCGTGCCATTTCATGACCACATCTTTGGCCGTGAAACGGCCAAGGAAACACTAGATCTGGCCGTTTTCGGCCATGATCCATAGCTGGAAAAGGCCTTACTGGTGCACGACCGGCCAGATCCCGTCGATCGTGCACTATTACGATGATTAACGCCGGCGGCCAGTGGTAATGAGTCACGGGCTGCAGTGGTCTTGGGTGGCTGGGGATATTTTGTTAACTTTTAAACTTTTTTGTAGTTGGGCTGTTTTAGCTAATTTCTAAAATGTAGGGGGGTTAGGTAATTGTTATTTGATAGACATTTGATAGCAATTGTGTCCGAAATAGTTTTTAATTAATGGCAAAAGCGGTAGAAAAGTCAGATTGTCCTGATAATGTTTTAATAACACCCCCTAGTAAGATAATAAGATTACCCCCTTATTACTAACAATAAACATTATTTGCAATAAATGATTACCGTAATATTTTAGTACTTGCAAATCGAACACTGGAATCTTGCAAAATAAACGAAGATTACCCCAGTTATCTTATATACCCCCGTTCCAAACGGCCCTAAGTGTTAGCTTTTTGTTCATTGCCGCTCTTACATGAATGTAGTGTTATCAAATAAATAAATATAATATCATCTTTCGAATTAGAAAATAATCGTCAATCTTCTTTTTTGATGCTTTTCTGTATTGGTTCATGGTGCTAAAAAACCGAATATATTGCATATGATTTTTATGTGTATGGAAGGTATATATCGACTGCCTTGTTATCCACTCCTTATTTATTTTCATTTTTTTTTTGAAAAATGTGAAATATTTGTTCATTATGTTTTTGCTTTTATTCTAATGGAAAAAAAAAAAAACTCTTATTGGTAAAAAAAAAAAAAAAAAATGTTTTTCTTTTTTATTTGTATACATTTTCTCTCTCTTAAACAAACTTCATGAAACTTAAATCTCAATTTCTCTCTCGCACATTATTTTTTCATCTGATTTACATAATATTCTACTACATCTCTTTAAATAGTTCTGTTATGCCTGAAAAAGTAGCGTTGACACAAAACCTAGTTAGCATAAAAAGTCAGGGCTTAGGTAGGCCCACAGTTATTCAGAGGCAGCCACGTCGCATAATGACATGAGCGGCATGCTTCTGTCAGTACAGTGGGTGCACGTCAGACTAGCTAGGAGCTAGAGTGATTCCACGTGTCCAATCCCTGCACCAAATCGCGTAAATCGCTCTAAAAGGTGGGCAATAGAACATAAGGAAGGATTTGCACGAATAATCCCACCAACTCACAGATTTAGTAATCATAACCTTAACTCATCCCACTATAAATTGAGAGCTCCTCTCTCATTTAGGGGATTAGCGAATCTCTCTAAAGAAAATAAACACACACTCTCTCCCTCTTGTGTAATCATTTACTCGCTGAATGCACACCTAACCACTATTATTAAATACAAAAACCAGTGGCACGTAAGATTCGAATCTCTCTAAGAAATAACAACACTTTCTCCCTCTTGTGTAATCATTTACTCGCTGAATGCGACCTAACACTATTCATACAAAAACCAGTGGACGTAAGATTTGCTTCCCTGAGCACCGAACCACTTTAAACATTGTTCTCCATTGCTTTTACTCTCACTCTCTCAACAGTGTGTTATCTGAGTCAGCTCAGCGTTCACACGTGTTTTTATTGGTGTCAAAATCACGTATCAACAAGTTCAAATCAATATCTATTCTGATCGTGTTTTTGCTATCAAGGTGATTCACAATTATATATTTAAAATTTTTAAACATTGTTTTCAATAACTATGTTGAACGCATTTTATTTTCGTACTTCAAAAATATTGTTCTCTTACAAATATGCATAACTTACTGTGTTTGTTTGATTTAGAATACACATTGTAAATTCATACTAGTTCTAAAGGAAAATCACAATAAATAATTAACTATATTTAGTTAATTTTAAATAATCTATCATGCGGATATTATTATATTTATCTAACTAGAATCATAATTGGGTGATTATATGCTCTGAAATATATATTTACTTCCATTTTTTAAGCATATATATTAAAAAATATAATTATTAGATTAAAATATATTTTTACCATAATTAGTATTGTTATACTTATCTATGCTAAAATGATTATAATATAACACCACCAAATTTTCATTTGATTTATTTTTACTCTTAACCCCTTAAAATCTGCAATGGCATCCATATCTATCTAAACTAAGAATGTCCCATCAATCTTCTTGGTTCCGCATGAGGTAACACTTGTTCTGTCTCAACCTACAGAAGACACCCTCACAACCCTAATTTGTTGGCAGACTCACATGGATGTACACGAATACTTGTTATTTCATCACCTTCATCTCTATCAATCATAAATTCTGCTCCAAATATTGTTTGCCTAAAATGACTAGCCTCTATTACTTCTCTGATTAAGATAGTAATTACGCAAGCATCTCAACTATGAGAGGGTCCGTATGATTTGTTTTGGTTGGTGGCAATGTTGGTGGTTTGTTTTGATGGTTTCAAAGGAAGCGAGTGTGGCGGGGCAGCAGCAATCCCGGATTTGATGCCGTGCTTGGCTGCGTGGACATCGCCGGCGAAGCCGACTGATTTGTGCTGCAGCAAATTGCAGAGTCAGAACAGTGCCTTTGTGGATACCTGAAGGACCCAGCTACAGCCTTTAATTGATTCTCGCGTAATCAAAGTTTTTCTAGTGTGTGTGGTGTTATCCATCCTAAGTGTTAGCTCGTTGTTCATTGCCTCACTTTTGATGAGTGATTACTATTCAATAAATATACAATAATATTGTAAATTAGAGATAATCTTTTTTTTTTTTTTTTTTTTTTTTTTGTTTTTTTTTTTTTTTTGTAATGGCCCGATTGAGAATAATACATCAAGGTGTTCCGTAGATGTTTTTTTTGGGTTATTTATGCAATAATACTACACCCACAACTTTTTTATACAATCGTTCTCCTTGCCAAACTTATGTAGTCAAGAGAATGGGATGAAAGTTTATTTAAATTTAAAATCACCCAATCGTCTTTGTCATATAAATTTGTGAGAAAAATTTTCAAAAAGTTATAAGTGGTAGTATTATTCTAATTTAGAGCTAACAGTGGGCATGTTGACCTACGGCACAGCACGAAAAAACACGACACGATTGAGGCACGACACGAAAAAAAGCATGACAGGACACAACACGAAAATAAGCGTCGGAGCCTAAAAAAAGCACGTGGACCAGCACAACACAAAATAATAATATAAAATTATAGGAATTTAGAAATTATGAAATGAAGATATATAATAATTCTTAATTCTAATTTCTAAGTTTGAATTTGTAATTATAATTAACTTATAAGTAATAAAAAATATTGAAATTCAATTAATATTATCCTTATTTTATTATATTTCATAGTGATTATATATTTAATTTATAATAATACAAAATGTCATAAATAAATAATAAATATTTTCTTAATAAATCAAAATTATATAATTTATAAATATTAAAAATTAAAAATATTTTTACAAAGCATGTGGGCCGGCTATGGCATGACCTAAAGCACAACACGATGATAGTGAGTGTGTGCCATGGGCTTTCAACATTTGATGTGGTCGGCACGGCACAAAGGGCATAATTCTTGTGGGCCTTGGCACGGTATGACCCACGACACGATAGACCTTGAATTTTTAGGTATAGCACGACATAACCCGCTACCATCGCTATTCTAATTCATGATGATGAATTAAAATAACCGAAAATGAATATAAATTTGTAGTTTTATATTCGATTGTTTTTTAAAGTTTAATGCAATTTCTTCTAACGAGGTTTCATTCGATATCTCTCTCCCATAACTGAAATAACATAATTTATATAACGATAATTTATTACCTATCTGAATAATAATATAGTAATAATCATTCATTATAATCATCACTGTTGTGTTTCTATTTGAGATTTACTAAATATCCACTAGATATCTAAATAATAATTCAGTAAAATATCTATCTTGTTACGAAAAGTTTTCGGAACACTGGAGATACCCAATGACCTTCGGCAGGCATTGGGCAAGGTATGTGCATGATTACATGAAAACTAGCCAGAAAAGGATTTGAAAATCATAACGAAGAACAAACAAGGTTGTTTTAAAGTGGTTTAGCAAGTTAAATTAAGCCTTCACGTCACTATTATATTAATTGTTTATATTTGTTAAATGCATAATGATACAAAGGAAACGCATAAAAAAACGAGTTAAACTCTCTCTAGTGAGTTTCTTGTTCTGGTGTGATAATCGATCTCCTAAAATGGAGGTTGTTCTCCTTTTATTAACACCGTTTGATAGTGGTTGAGAGTGGTTGTTACGGGATGAATTGCACGCCTAATCTCTCGTAATTCGATCGAGTCATGCCCACCCATGCTTAAGTCTGAGCACCCATACTTAAGATGATAATCTTGATAGTAAAGTATCTACTGTAGAGTGACATATATGGGCAAATTTGAACCGTTGATCCTAACATGGTATAGAAGACATGTGGCATGAACGATGGTCGAAAAGTCTACTCAACAATCAAAATAATGATTTATCACTACAGTTTACCTTAGAGTTTTATATCTATGATAGATTTTTATCATCTAATTACATATATATTATTCTTAATTTATCAATTAAACACCAAATTTCAAGAAATAGATTAAGTAGATATTATCTTCTAATACTTTAACGACGATAGTTATTATTCCAATGAATTCTCAACCTCATTAAGACATATATGTAAGTACAATATTATATTTATCATACTATTATGATATAAATAACCTTTTAATATTATTATTGGCAATTTGAATGTCCTAATATCCTCACTAGAATTTTTGTGCTTCTGTATATGCCACCGACGATTGCGCAGAATTAAAGTAGAAGTTACTTGATATACCTTAAACAAAGTGCATTTATTTTAATAACATGAACATGTAAAATTTTCATAAACAATCTTTATTCTCATATATTTCGTATTGAAATTGCATTCCTTTCGAAGTTGTATTTATGGTTTATAATCACCATTTATTCTCACATCTTAAAACACACGGAACTAGAAATCTATAACCGTAATACCTCATAGTTGAATTTGCCCACGTTTTCCTTGAGAAAACAGTCCAAGATAAGTACTAAAATAAAGTAAATTAACTGAAAAAATGTATTGAGTACTAGTCTGTTAGCAGCCTGTGCTCGTGTAAAGTTCAAAAGTATAAATATACAACAAATATCATATGGAGTCGAGACGATATGGATACGAGAGTGATCACTGGTACTAATGCTTGGGAATTGTTCGAAACAAGGCAGTTGATTGTTGAGCTTCACAAGCAGATTAATTATTTGATTGCATATCGTTATAAATGTAATTGATCTTTTGTAAGATGCACTATTAAATGTTTGATTTGCTTTCCAGATAAACACCGACGGGAAAAGTTTATTATATTATTTTTCCAACGTATGCATATGCATATATTTTTAGCTGGTCCTCAAAAATATGAATTATAATTTATAATTATTGGGTTATTGTAATCATTAAAAACCGCCTAAAAAAATATGAAACACATCAATCGCACATGACTATATGATTGCCTCATGTTCTGCACGTATGAATCAAAGGGTTTACAAAGTAAATCTTGCATAAGAATCAGAATTATTTACGTTGATGAAGGGAACTCAGCCCACCCCTGTCGATCGGACATAACGCAATGACGAAATGTACGTGATCGTTCGTCCTAACAGTGCACGAATAATATTTGATGACAAGAAACTCATTGTCTTAAGATACTTAAGGACGGGAAAAGGAAACCCAAATAAAGACGAGTAATCTGTTTATGATTAATCATTTTACTAAAAACTTTCCTGTTAATTAATAACTATCTTTATTCACCAAGAATTTTTCACCATTGAATCAGGAAATTTAAATCGCGACCTCAGATGATTTCAGCTAAGGAATTAATGAAGTGGTATATCCAAAAGTCAACGAGTGTTAAGCTAGTATATCTTTAGAATACGGAAGGAAGAGTACTCTGGAAGAAAAAGTTTCGCCTAACCGTTGAAGCGTTTGGGTGGTTGAAACTTTTTACTCTTTTTGGCTTTTAAAATCTCTTCCTCACCACTTTATCGAGTACCCATGTTCCTTCTCTGTTTAGATGTTAGCAAGTCAGCTTAGAGTCATTATTATGCTTAAGTATAAGCTAATAGTACTGATTGTTAGATAACATATCAACCTGTACATATGTAAACGTGGAGATCGTTTTCTTGATAATCATGGCATCGTGTATCCATCAGAATCGTTACCACCACACGCCTAAATCACACTTAACTCTTTATCAACATGAAACAATTACTAGAACGTGCACACGAATCTATGACTTTGTTTATACAACGAATCTATTACCGTGTTTAAGTCTATGTTCCATATACTCTAATGGTTCAGTACCATGAAAAAAATTTTAAAATGTGCCGGCGTTCCACATTTAATGTTATGATTTGTAGGTCCGATCGACATCTTCCCACCGCCGAAGTTGACCCAACAATACTTGTATTATCAACAAGTATAAAACAACAAGTTATCCATCAAATGTTAATTTTTATCAGTGTAAATTAAACTACAAGAGGATGAAATGATAAATTAAAACAGTAAAATAAATGTCATTATATTCTATAATCATTCTCATTTCCCCCTCCTGCCGCCGTTGGCATCTCCGCGAATTTCGCTGACTTTTCACAGCCAAACACCACCCATTCGGCAACCCTTCCACTCTCTCCCTACCCTTTCAAGCACTTGCCAGCCAACAACGCACCCCAACTATCGAATTTGCGCCTCCCCGCTCATCCAGCCCTCAATGGAGGCACGTCGCCGACACACACACCCCACCCCCACCCCCACCCACAAATACACCCACCCCCCCCACAGCCGACGAACGCAAAGACACAACCATTTGACACCTGCCTCGCCGTGACTGTGTCACGCGCCCTACACTCCTCGCATCGCCGCTCCGGTCGACTCCCTTGAAGTTTGATTTGGTTGGTTGTTTTGAGTTGAGATTGGAGATTGGATTTTGATTTGTAGTTGAGATTGGAGGTTGATTGATGTTTATTTTGGAGTGTTTGATTTGTTTTTAAGACAACCCACAGTCACCACTTGCTGTCGGCGACCTCTACCCTCACCCTTCCACAACCACAATCACCATTACTACCTGCCCTTAGTTGTTTCATAAAACGCCCCAACCAGCACACACACTGAACCCAACCATCTCCCCTCACCGCGCACGCAATGTGCATCGTCCCTGCATGTAGTGCACACAATCCCTGTGCATTGTGCATGTGGGTCGGGTGTGATTCGGCCGGATCGCACTTGGTCAGGTTTGGCCGGAATCGCACCTAGCCAGCCAGCCGAATAAGATCTGGGATTTGGATTCAAAGAGGAAAGGGTATTTACGCCTTTACAGTTATTGTACCATATCAGATAACAGATTTTACTATCAAATCTTTAACAGCAAGTGGGTAATTGTCATACATATATTAACAATGGGTGGTAAATATGAAGCTTTTCGGATAGTAAATTGTGTTAGGGAAAACTTCGTCCTATTTTTGTATTATAGTATTATATTACGTTCTTAATTTTACTATATTTCATCAAGTTTGACAAACGAATAAAATAATATGATTGTAGTAATAAAGAATTTCACATTTAATTGTAATGTTTTCTCAACACTAATTATTGGTACCTTTACTTTGAATGGTTGCCTATAAACAGTGAAGGAAAGAACACTAATGCAAAGCACTTTTGAAGCTTGATTGTTTTTGTTAAACAAACCTAGCAAACAATCAAATATTCTTCAGTTTATACTGCTGGAGTATTTTCCATCTGAATCTCAATGCAATGATTACAAAAACCTCAATTAATTACGTCCCTCGGATTCCTATCGTCTCCGGAAGAACTGTTCGGAAGAACAAATTCGTAAATTTTGTTGGTATACGACTAAAATATTCTAGTTCTCTGAAATTATATTTTTGTCACAAGTTTTATATTAATCAATTCAATGCTTTTAACATTTTGAGAATTACACTTCTAGTTAATTTCTTTGCTTATATTCAATATTTAATTCTCAGGTGAATATCATCTTGATTTAATAGTACGCTATGGAGCAATTCCAGTCATTCTTCCGCGAGTATCAGCAATTGACAAGTTTTTAGACAGCTTTGAGCCAATACATGGAGTTCTATGTGAAGGAGAAGACATTGACCCATCTCTGCATGGCAATGAAACTTCCCTTTCAGCAGAAGAACTAGAAGAAACAAAAAAGATGCATGCTAGTGATACAGCCATTGACAATGAGAAAGACTTGATTGAACTGAAACTAGTGAACTTTGCCTTGAAACAGGCATACCATATTTGGGAATATGCAGGGGCTCACAGGTTCTAAATTTTGCATGTGGAGGTAGGTATTCTTTACCAAGACATAGGGATTGAACTTTCAAAGAAATGCCCTAATGATCAACGAGTGAATCACATGAACTATGAGAATTATGATGGGCATCGACATTTGATAAAGGTGGTAGAAAATAGCCTTTTGCAGTGGTGGTTTAAGGATTCTTTTGAGAAGGGAAATTTGGAGATTTTTGTGAACAGTTATCACCATCAAGGAGTTCAACATTTGGCTCAACGATTTGTTCCGATGTGTTAGGTTTAGAGTAAAAGCAGAAAAAAAAAAACGATGAAGAGAAGAGGAGTATTCTGAATATCTTTCAGTTCGATATTTCACTTGATGAATACAAGTTACAGTGAAGCTTTTATAAGCTATAGTATTGAGCTGAAAAGTAACCAACATCTAACGGCAGTAACAACTGCTTAACAAACTTAACAGAGTCTTAAACAAACTCTTAACAGACTCTTAACAAACAGAGTCTTACTAATATGTTCCCTCAAACTAAACTGGGAAAGATTGTTACATTTGTACTTGCTGACATCTTCCCTCAAAATGAAATGGGAATTGTTGCACATCTTCCACTTTTACTATCATCTTCCCACAAACTAAGCAGGAGTTCTTGTAAGCTTAATTTCATCATAGGTAACTAATTGTCAACAACATTAACCTGAACACTACATCAGCAGCAACTGATCTAAAGCTGAAACTTATGCATTTGCAAACATGAACAGTTTGGATAAATGATTGTCAACAACATTAAATTGAACACTACACCACCAGCAACTTATCTCAAGTGAAACTTACATCAACTGAACACTATAGCATTTGCAAACATGAACAGCAACCTGATTACCATCAACCGAAAACTATAGCAGTAGCAACTGATCTCAAGTGAACTGACATCAAATAACCACTACACCAGTAGCAACTGATCTCAAGCAGTGACTGATTTTCAATCAACCTGATCAAACTGTCATCAGGCAATTAAGCAACCCTTTTAACACACAAAGTGACATGATCACACCAATACATTTAGTGAGCCGAAGTTACAGATTTGAACATTGTAGTATACATCCAGTACTGAATATGAATATGATTATCACTTCTATTTATCTTTAGTTGACTCAGGAAGAGATTCAACTGCACCACCAGCAGTTGTAACTTGTAGTTTGTTTCTAAGAAATTTGATGAGATCCTGACCTGCAACTTAATGAAACACACTACAATCTAGATACAGATCCAATCCCAACACAGTAAACACAAGAAATCTCTATATTAATGGCAGCAAACAGTACATCCGAAATATGACATCCAGACTCTGTTCAATCAACAATCAACAATTGAGAATGCAGCAAATAAAGCTAAGAACAAAAGATAAACAAAATGATAAGACTGAACTTCGAGGGTCAGTCACCTCCCTTCCCAATCCTTAACAACTTTCTCAATACTTCCCTTTTTCCCTCTCCTCCTTTTATTCTCAATACTCCTAACAGAATTTCTCTCTCTCCAATCTCCACATGCTACCTGCCCCCTCATAACAAATTCTTCTAACCTCCTAACTGTCAATTATTCCCTTGCTTCTTACTCCACTTCTTCCTACAGTAAACATTTCCCTTTGGTTGCTCATCAAAATTCAAACCTTGAAGTAGAGAGGGATTTAATGAATATATCAGCTGTTTGATGTTAGTAGGTACATATTGAACTTTCACATCATTGGCAGCAACTTGTCTTCTTATATAGTGTGCATCAAGTTCAATATGTTTGGTCCTAGCATGAAAAATTGGATTTGATGCAAGAGAGCCAGTACTCTGAATATCGCACCAAAGAATTGGCATTTGCACCAGATGGTTTAATTGAAGGGTTCTATGATCCTGAATTTTATAATCCTGAAAAAGACAAGTTCTTAGTTGGTCTACAATTTCATCTTGAGAGAATGAGGCTCCAAAACTCTCAAGAATTTGATTATCCTGGATGCCCAACTGTTTATGAGGTGATATAATATTTTTTTATATGTTATATATGATTGTATATCTCTTGTTCACGATAACCATTATGTTGTTAAAATGAATTATTGTTTTCACTTAAATGTTTGAATTGAAACTGTAGGAATTTGTGAAGGCAGTGATGGCTTATCAAAAGGAGGCTGATACCTTATCATTTGTGCCAAAACCTTATTAAGGTCCGCGCGTCTCATAAAACATAGATGCCAACTGTAAATTAAATTATCATAATGCGATTAACATATTCCCATATGAGAAAATCTAAACTACCACTGTGGTACCACCTCAGGAATCTGAGGTGCTGGTGGTACCACAAGTCACTTATTATTTGACACTTGTTAATTTTCTTTAAATCAAATAATAAAAGTAAAGATCTAATTGTAATTCAACATAAATATAAGAATCAAATTTAATCATAGGACCAACTGCAATAGGCCAAAGTAACGGCTACAATTGTATTTCGGAAAATAGCGAGCTGGGGGCGGTGCAGCAGCAGAGGTGCCGGTGGTGGCAGTGACAGTCGTGGCTACGAACAGCTACATGGCAGTAGGGTGGCTGTGGCTAAATTTTAGTTAAAATTGGAATACTGATTTTTAATAAACATAACAAATATTAACATATGAATGGCTTGTAGTACCACCTTAGACACCATAGTGGTAATCTGGAATTTTCCATTGATTAATGTCAATTTCTTACTTTGCAGTGGCAATATATAGAATGTCAAGTTTACAGCAAGATATGAGGTCGATGCAATATGTGTGCTGCTAACCTGCACTTGGACATTCACCTTATACTTGTCAATTCCCATTTGGAGAACTTTGGTTACAATTATATTTCTATATGCTGCTTTTCAGGAATTTGGTACTTGATCGATATTTACATAAACCTTGAGCGTTACTCCTAATCTTTGTTTGCTTATTTGTACTATTCTATGTCAATATTCCTTCTCAGTTTCAGGAAAGTGTAATGGTAACCAGACTTATATGTATAATAAATTACGGTGATGTTCACCACCTTTTTATTCGGGGGAAGTTATTAAAAAGACATTTGAAGTTTACATTTAATTAAAAGGCTATCAAGTTTTGAAATGTTAACTAAATAGCCATATTATTGATTAAGGGTAATTAGTGCTTAATTAGGATTAATGTAATCTTTTCAAAATTATCTATATTTCCACAAATCCGAAATTGTTGCAAATAAACCCAAAAACCTTCTTCTTCCTCCCGCCATTAACGCATCTCTACCTGCATCTTCTTCTCTTCTTNAAAAAAAAAAAAAAAAACTCTTATTTGGTAAAAAAGATAAAAAAAAAAAAAATGTTTTTCTTTTTTAATTTTGTATACATTTTCTCTCTCTTAAACAAACTTCATGAAACTTAAATCTCAATTTCTCTCTCGCACATTATTTTTTCATCTGATTTACATAATATTCTACTACATCTCTTTAAATAGTTCTGTTATGCCTGAAAAAGTAGCGTTGACACAAAACCTAGTTAGCATAAAAAGTCAGGGCTTAGGTAGGCCCACAGTTATTCAGAGGCAGCCACGTCGCATAATGACATGAGCGGCATGCTTCTGTCAGTACAGTGGGTGCACGTCAGACTAGCTAGGAGCTAGAGTGATTCCACGTGTCCAATCCCTGCACCAAATCGCGTAAATCGCTCTAAAAGGTGGGCAATAGAACATAAGGAAGGATTTGCACGAATAATCCCACCAACTCACAGATTTAGTAATCATAACCTTAACTCATCCCACTATAAATTGAGAGCTCCTCTCTCATTTAGGGGATTAGCGAATCTCTCTAAAGAAATAACACACACTCTCTCTCCCTCTTGTGTAATCATTTACTCGCTGAATGCAACCTAACCACTATTATTAATACAAAAAACCAGTGGACGTAAGATTCGAATCTCTCTAAAGAAATAACACACACTTTCTCTCCCTCTTGTGTAATCATTTACTCGCTGAATGCGACCTAACCACTATTATTAATACAAAAAACCAGTGGACGTAAGATTTGCTTCCCTGAGCATCCGAACCACTTTAAACATTGTTCTCCATTGCTTTTACTCTCACTCTCTCAACCACGTGTGTTATCTGAGTCAGCTCAGCGTTTCACACGTGTATTTAGTTGGTGTCAAAATCACGTATCAACAAGTTCAAATCAATATCTATTCTGATCGTGTTTTTGCTATCAAAGGTGATTTCAAATTATATATTTAAAATTTTTAAAACATTGTTTTCAAATAAATATGTTGAACGCATTTTTATTTTCGTACTTCAAAAATATTGTTCTCTTACAAATATGCATAACTTACTGTGTTTTGTTTGATTTAGAATACACATTGTAAATTCATACTAGTTCTAAAAGGAAAATCACAATTAAATAATTAACTATATTTAGTTAATTTTAAATAATCTTATCAATGCGACTATTATTAATTTATCTAACTAGAATCATAATTGGGTTGGATTATATGCTCTGAAATAATATATTTTACTTCCATTTTTAAGCATATATATTAAAAAAATATAATTATTAGATATTAAAATTATTTTTACCATCAATTAAGTATTGTTATACTTATCTATGCTAAAATGATTATAATATAACACCACCCAAATTTATCATATGACTTTTTTTAACTCTTAACCCCTTAAAATCTGCAATGGCATCCATATGTCATTCTAAACTAGGAAATGTCCAATCAATCTCTCTTGGTTCCGCATGAGTAACACTTGTTCCATGTCTCAACCCTACAGAAGACACCTCTCACAACCCTAAATTTGTTGGCAGACTCACATGATGTACACGAATACTTGTTACTTCATCACCTTCGTCTCTATCAATCAATAAATTCTGCTCCAAATATTGTTTGCCTAAAATAAGCTAGCTCTATTACTTCTCTAGATTAAGATAGTAATTACGCAAGCATCTCAACTATGAAGAGGGTCTGTTATGATTTTGTTTTGGTGGTGGCAGTGTTGGTGGTTGTTTTGATGGTTTCAAAGGAAGCGAGTGTGGCGGAGGCAGCATGCAATCCCGCGGATTTGATGCCGTGCTTGGCTGCTGTGACATCGCCGGCGAAGCCGACTGATTTGTGCTGCAGCAAATTGCAGAGTCAGAAGCAGTGCCTTTGTGGATACCTGAAGGACCCAAGCTACCGCCATTTAATTGATTCTCGCGTAGCTCAAAAGTTTTCTAGTGTGTGTGGTGTTACCATCCCTAAGTGTTAGCTCGTTGTTCATTGCCTCACTTTGATGAGTGTGTTACTATTCAAATAAATATAATAATAATATTTTAAATTAGAGAATAATCTTTTTTTTTTTTAATTTTTTTTAATTTTTTTTATGCCCGATTAGAGAATAATCATCAAGGTGTTCCGTAGATGTTTTTTTTGGGTTAATTTATGCAATAATACTACACCCATAACTTTTTTATACAAATTTTCTCTTGCAAACTTATGTAGTCAAAGATAATGGGATGAAAGTTTATTTTAAATTTAAAATCACCCAATCGTCTTTTGTCATATAAATTTGTGAGAAAAAATTTATAAAAAAAGTTATAAGTGTAGTATTATTCTAATTTAGAGCCAACAATGGGCAGTGCTGGCCCACGGCATAGCACGAAAAAAACACGACACGATGAGGCATGACACGAAAAAAAGCACGACAGGACACAACACGAAAATAAGCGTACCGTGAGCCTTAAAAAAAGCACGTGGACCAGCACAACACAAAATAAATAAAATAAAATTATAGGAATTTAGAAATTAATGAAAATGAAGATATATAATAATTCTTAATTCTAATTTCTAAGTTTGAATTTGTAATTTATAATTATAACTTATAAGTAATAAAAAATATTGAAATTCAATTAATATTATCTCATTATTTTATTATATTTCATAGTGATTATATATTATTTAATTAATATAAATACAAAATGTCATAAATATAATATATAAAATATTTTTATAATAAATCAAAATTACTATAATTTATAAATATTAAAAATTAAATATTTTTACAAAGCATGTGGGTCGGCTCATGGCATGACCTAAAGCACAACACGATATATAGTGAGTTGTGCCATGGGCCTTCAAATTTGATGGGTCGGCACGGCACAACAGGGCATAAATTCTTGTGGGCCTTGGCACGGTATGACCCACGACACGATAGACCTTGAATTTTTAGGTATAGCACGACATAACCCGCTACCATCGCTATTCTAATTCATGATGATGAATTAAAATAAACCGAAAAATGAATCTAAATTTGTAGTTTTAATATTCGTTTGTTTTTTAAAGTTTAATGCAATTTCTTCTACGAGGTTTCATTCGATATCTCTCTCCCATAACTGAAATAACATAATTTATATAACGATAATTTATTACCTATCTGAAATAATAATATATAATAATTCATTCCTTATAATCATCACTGTTCGTGTTTCTATTTGAGATTTTACTAAATATCCACTAGATATCTAAAATAATAATTCAGTAAAATATCTATCTTGTTACGAAAAGTTTTCGGAACAACTGGAGATACCCAATCGACTTCGGCGGCATTGGGCAAGGTATGTGCATGATTACATGAATAACTAGCAAGAAACGGATTTGAAAATCTATAACGGAAGAACAAACAAGGTTTTTAAAGTGGTTTAGCAAGTTAATTTTTTTTAATTAAAATAATATTTACAGGAAGCTAGAATTGTGACACAATCTTGAGAAAGTTGGCTACTTTGAAAAAGAAAGTGTGAAAGTCATATCCCTTGTACAAATTTCAAAGTCAGCTGACTTTCTCCCCCAAAAAGCAAAAGCAAAATTATTCTTTCTTTCATATTTCATATGATTTCTAATTAAATTTCCATGATTGAGTTTGCATTTACTCCAGAATTTTCTTTTACATATTTTGGCTTCATTTTCACTTGATGTGTGAATGGTGATTTGTTTCATGATATAAGATTTTTGGATTTACTTACTAATACTTCACTGGGATCATCAAAATAAATATTAAAGAATGAGAAATCTGTCTTCTTTTCAGAAGTATGATGTATATAATTAATTAGTTGGAAAATATTTGTTTTATTTTAAGTGTTAAGATTAGGTTTCTTTCTTTCTTTGCTCATCTCCTTTGACTAAACATTGTCATATACAACATTCTATTGTAGATTAAATCACTAATCCATTTTCATCTCAGTTCCTCCACTGATATAATTTAGCCTTTTAAATATTTTCATGGAATTACTTCACATTCTTTTATTCTTTTGGTTAATATATATAAGGATGTAACAAGAAAACCTCATCTTGACATTGTTTATGTTGAGACTAAAATTAAATAGAAATTTTAGAAAAAAAGTTTAAGTTTCCATATCGTTCTTATTTTATATTACACCAAGAACTCAGTCATTCCCATAAATAAATATTACACCGTCTCTTTTGTTATAAGATCTTGTATATAACATTCAAACATGGAGTTGGATCTCTTTAAAACATGAGGGTTCATGTTCAATTAATATTGAGTCTGCTGGAACCATTTCCTTTTCCGGCCACTACTCCTTTTCCGGCCACTACCAAAGTTCTTCTTGGAACCCAGTTCATTAGGGCATGCATAACTTTGACTGTTTGATGGAAGAGAGCAGCATATCTGCACTTTTCGTCTTCAGATTAATTAACCATACTGTGGAAACAAGTTTAAAGTTCAAATCTAACTTAAATATAGTCTTAATTTCAAGTTTTCCCAAAGATCAATTCAGCAAATAATAAAATCATTATTTAGGGCAAGAAAGGGAAGAGAAAAATGAAAAGATAGAAAGCTAGGGTAAGAAATTAAAGACTTTACTATAAGTAAGATCGATCTTAGTTAAATATAATTAAAGATTCTTGTGGGGATTATAGGTTTGAATAGCATACACAAACAGGAGTATTAACAACTGTGAATTGAAATTACGGCCGTTCATATATACAACATTAAGGTCCCTGTCACTCAACACTACTTCATGCCAGATAAAATTCCTCTACATAATACCGGAACTCCACTCCACTGCATTATTTCAGAATCAGATCCACCACATTAACTTAAGATAAGGAATATTAAACTCAAATTAATATTAAATTAAAACAACAAAAGCACCATTTATGGCTAATATAACCAAACTTAACTTGAAGATCAATCCATCTTTACATTCATTCAGAACCGCGCCGCCAGATCAAGAATACAATCTCTCCAACTGAATAAACAGGTTATTTGGATTTAACCTTTTTGAAAACATTAATTTTACTCTCCTCCAAAGACAAGGTATTGCGTATTTCAAATTTCTGTACTGAAAAATAAACATATTGGAAGCTAGGGCATGCAATTAATGAAGAGAAGAGGGTTATTAAGCAAATCAGAAGCTTTCATATGTACAAGAGATCAATATTGGACTCGGTTAGTACTGTTTACAGACATGGCTTGAGCTAAATTAATATAGAATTTATTAAGTAGAAGACCAAGATTCAGTTATTATCAGTTTGAGAGACTCCTGACAGGATGATGGCTACTACCTTTTCCCACACAAAACGAATAAAAACTGTGTTTGTGCTCAATTTGCAAGACACCAAAGCTTCGACAGTAACAACTCCTGACTACTACTGAAAGTTCAAAAATAAACAATTAATTTACAAATATATACTGAAAGCAAGAACCTACCTATATAGGATGCTAATACCTTCTAAATTTGCAAAGATTTTCATAATTATTATTTTTACTATAAACTCTTGCTTAAAAATGCGGTGGCAGCACTCTCACTGACAGAACTTACTGTAAATTCATGCAAAAAAATAAAATAAAAATAAATATAGAAAGAGAGAAAGAGATGGAGACGGTGATGGGGTGACAGATAGAGGGTGAGCACGCAGAGCTTCAAGCATGAACCAAACATGCAAGAAAGTACCATGTGTGCTCACTCTCTTCTGTCACCTCCACTTACCCTTCGACTTAATTTAACCCATGAAGCCCCCAGGTGGCTCTCTTTTTGATTGCTAATTGTTGCTCTATTGGAATGGAACATTGGTTTGTTGTGTGAAGAAGTTGGAGGCCTGTTGGGGTTTATATAGCACGAGAAAGAGGACAGCTGCATCACGTATGGAATAAATGTGGGTTTATCTCTTATTGGTCACTCACCCTTATTTTAAAAAAGTAAACCACCATTACCTAGTTTAAAGAAAAAACAAGTATAAAGACCTTATCTTTTCATTTTCATCACTTAATTCCAATACAATTTCTAGCCATATTCATTTATTCAATTACTGTTACCAATGCGTCTTGTTATTCTAAATTTCTAACCCTTCCAATCCTCATGCTTTCTCCTTTATCATCCTCCCCATGCTCTGATCAATTTGCTTGTCCATATTTAATGGCTTCTCGGTTTCAAGATTAAATTTTTGGATCTTTGCACGTTCTCTGCACAGAGAGAGAAAGAGGAAGACATGTCAAATTTCACTTCCCTGGACCTCGATCATTTGTATAATATTATACAAATTCACCGCCCCGCCATGGATGTTTATAAATCACAATCACAAAACACTGTTCATCATTACATTGTATTGTTTTAATTCTTAATCAAAACATTAAAGCTACCCAAACATAGCTGTCAATGTCTTGTTAAATCCTAATCTAAAGTACGGATTTAAAGTACATATCTCTCTAATTCATAGTTGAGTGTGTTTATAATTCATATTAATTGTATAATTAAACCAAGGTTGAGTAATATGAAACTTTTTTTTTTTTTTAAACCTGCATTAATTTTTAATCTGCAACAATGATTAAATATTCATAGAAATTGAACATACTCTCTTGCCGTGTATCTATGTCTCTTAATTATAAGGTAAGAGAAATTATGAGTAAACGACTTTTTCCTACCCAATTATGGGGCAATGACACTTTCCTACCCGCAGACTTTTAAAATATAACTTTAGCATCCAAATTTATATTGCGTTTCTGATTCTGGTATTGTTGTGATCCCATACTATAACCATTCTCTTCCTCAATCATCACTCACCAAAACTCCTCAAACCTTACTTCCGTCAATCACTCACAATTGAGCAATTAAGGTTTGCGTAGTTGCCCCTCTCAAGTCAATTTTTAATCAATCCCAACCACCAAAATCCAATATTTTACCACCAAAAGACTCATCAGTTTCCTTTCTTCAAAAACCCTAATAGTCTGGACCGAGTTTGCTCTCTGTTCGCGACCGGAATATAAATTTGAGTAGTAAAATGATATTTTAAAAGTATGTGAATGAGAAAGTATCATTAAGTCATTGTCTAAGTAAGAAAAAGTCCTTAACTTGAGAATTTATCCACCTTGAGGCTTTGGTCAATTGTGAGAATTTATCCACCTGAATTTAAAAAATCTTTACATAATCAATCAATTGAAAGAATTTTCTGGTTTAAAAACCAAAATAACCTTCAATGTGATACTGTCCCAGTTTTTAAACTTAGATTTTGCTCTTGATTGCCTATTTATCCTTAATCGTTTGTTATAATCAAGGGGAATATATCCTTGTACTTTAAACTGCAGGACTTGGATAGTAGACCTAAACCCGGGGAAGTAAATCAATTAACTCTGTGATGATCTTAACTCTTATACATGCATAATATGACTTGACTAGTGTCTGGTTGTAGCAAAAATAAAAATAAATAAATAAAAGTAATTTTGAATAAATTATAAATAATGTAACCCTAGCAAGGAAGTAGTAAAGATAGATACCCATTGGTTTGTGCCAATAAGCATGCAAACTATGAAGTGTAGTGGCTGGTCCCTTAGCTTTGGAAAAAGTGAAAGCAAAAGAAAAGAAAAATTGTTAATGAAATGATCAACCAATCGGAGTTGAACAGAGCCTCACAAACGCATGCCCTCCCAAAGATCTAATACGGCGCTAAAGCAGCTTAAAGTATATATGCTTTTATATTAATAAAACAATTGATGCTTTAGCCATTAAATAAATTGAAATTATGCAAAGAATCATTGACAATGTTCTAACCAATCACTGCAAATGCGTGGTTTCCGGGACGTCATGCCTTTTCTACATTCCTTATTGAGTATTATAATTGAGATTTGATTTGATTTCTTGCGTAAAGCAATTAATTAACAAACTTAATCCCCCACTTAATTGGTTAATTACTTGTCGTTTTATCAATCATCCATGCAGCACAATCCCAAAACCCTATTCATGATTCTTGTTGTCATCGTGAAATCAAGTTATCATCATCAGTTGGGTTGTCTTGTAGTTGAAATGATGGTAAGTGATGGATGATATGGAAAGTATAACATAGAACATTCCCATTTGGGAAGTGGAAATTTTTTTAATCTCATTAGACTTTCCCTTTCAAGGGTGGGGAAATGGCGATGCTTTCATACACGTTAATTCCCAACACAACTTTGAATCAAGACAATACATGAAATTATTTTTAAATTAAAAGGAAGGAAGAAAGAAAGAGCTAGAACCACTTGTACCACCAATTATGATAAGCATCTTCTACTCTTTCAACACTTACTTTTTTCTAGTAACAATAATGGCAGTGTAAAAGAAGTCTTTGGCCTGGCATGTTCTATTCCTATCTCTTCCACTTTCGGCAAGAAGAAACGTGGAAATATATTGGGCTGTCAAGTGGCGTTATAGGGTAATTAAAAGATATATATATATATATATAAATCTATGTGATGGTTTAAAGCCATATCCATCGGAGCTTGTTGGCTGCATGCCAACCATAATTTTGTAGTTGTTGCCTTAGCCACTGCCTGTAGCTCAAGTTTGTTCTCTTCTATCTAAGGGTTCTATCACAAAATATAAAAGAATCCAAAAGATTTGAGATGGGTTTAGTGATAATGAGAGAATCCATGGATGTGGTCCAAATCTGTCCATTATATGTGGTTGGGGGAAAGAGTTTTTCTTTGAGTCATGATCCAAACAATAAAGATATATTGTATCTTTATTTATTTATTTTTTCCTTTTCCTTTTCCTTTTCCTTTTGTGTTATTAATAAAATAAAAAAGATAATGAAATTGTTTGCTTTTTTCAGTTGGGGAGGAAAAAAAACATATGCTTTAAAAATATACAATAGAAAATTATGATATTATATATCTGAAAAAGGAAAATGAAATGGTTAAATTAATATTGTTAAAATGGGGATGTTCCCACATTGATGAGGCAGTTGTGTGTCGCAGCATGTGAACATGTGCTTCATCACATGTTTTTATCTAACTTTGCAGTATGCATACCATTGCAATTGGCTTCATGCAGCGGTTCTCATCTGCCCCAAACTTCTTATCTTCCTTATAACAACAATTCATTTTATATTATTTTATTCTATACTGCAGGTCCTGTTCGTGCTATCTTCCAGCTAAAGCACAAGTTTTATTTACAGTATCCTTTTTAAACATAGATGTCAAATAAATTTTTAATGTTAAAAGGAATTTTTATGAAAGAAAAATACATTTTGGTTGTTAACATGGATAATTCTACTCTAAGAAGCAATGTTTTGTTAGGGTTTAACTAGAAGAGAGGGGAGGAGGAGGAGGAGGAGGACGTTTGGTGAGAAGATCGGTCAAACAGCTTATTGAATAATTCTTTTTTTGTCATGTATTTTACATCATTTCATCCTAACTCAATTGTTGTATATCTCTTTAAATTCATACATGCTATGGTATTTTTTTAATCTTCAAACATATAAACTTAAAACCTCTTTTACAATGGCAAACCTAGGATTTTTGCTGAGGGGCGCCTTCGTGGCTTTGCCATTGTTTGTCAATCAACTAGTGAAAATTTTTAAAAAACTATCAAATCTTGAGAAAAGAAAATAATATAATGTTAAACAGCTGAAAAGAAAGAATGCAATAACACAATATTTTCCTACTTGAATAAATTTATGAAAAACAAAACCTTAAGCAAATGTGTTGAAAATAACATTCAATTCATAAGGAAACATAAGAAAATTTTTACGTGAAAAAACATTTTCAATGTGAAGAGAGCAAAAATCCCTAAACCCTAAATCTTGACCTAATTTGCTTTCAATTCAAATTCTTCTCTTACCAACTAATGTTATT
Organism: Pistacia vera; assembly: GCF_008641045.1. Lineage (NCBI taxonomy): Eukaryota > Viridiplantae > Streptophyta > Magnoliopsida > Sapindales > Anacardiaceae > Pistacia > Pistacia vera. The sequence goes on from NW_022196235.1 coordinate 155,456, forward strand.
GATGTCTTATGAAAATTTGTGATGAAATTGGAAGGAAAGAAGCAAGGGCTGAATGGAAAAATGAGTTGAGTTTTATACACTTTTAAAGTAATGTTTTATAAGAATAAGTTCTTTAAAAAATTAAATGGTAAACAATTCTGCTTGCTCTTAACACTAGATTGTAATGCTTAAAGTTCAATAAATGATTCAAATTGAATTATAATTTGATTATTTTTTTTATTTGTCATGTCATTGTCATTAATTAGAGGATAAATTTGTGAAAAGAGTATAACATAATCATTCAAAATTTATTAAAATTTAGAAAAGATAATGATAATTATTAAGTAGATTATTAGTTTATAATTATATAAATTATTAATTTTTATTTCTATTAAAAAGGAGTGTACGTTACAACATTGAATATTTTATTAATAGAGAGAATTGATGTCTGGTAAGTAATTAATTAGGTAGAGGGATGAAAGACAGAAAATGTAAGTATAGATGAAATGACAGTGAAGTCAGGTCATAGAATTAAAAATCACTGTTAATACTTAATAGTGATTTGTGTGGTATATTATATGGACTAAATTGGGGAAAAAGAGCAGGATAGAAAGGTCAAATTAATAAAGACAGTTAGAATCCCAAAGGATAAAGAGATATTTTAAGGAAGACTTTTCCATAGAAAAAATTTGAGAGTAGACTTGGGCTTACCCTCAAAGGGACTAGGTTTACCCCTACTCTTTTATATGTGCACATTGAGCAAATCTTTGATGGAACAGATGTATTTATAATTACCCAATGAGAATACGTGTCAGACATATAAACTACTGTGGTGCACCCTTATTAGGTGGTTGTAGGTGCATCCATTGCATCGAGGAATTATTCGTGTACATCAGTTTAAGGTTTCAATATATATATATACAGAGTAAAACCTCTCTATAGTAATATTCTATATAGGAATAAACAATATATAGTCATAAAAAATTTTATTCCCAATTTGGGATAGTTATAAATAAGAATAAATTCCACATTGTAATAAGTTATAATTTTTCTAATTCATGTCTTAAGGAAAGTTGTCTCCATATAGTAATAATTATCTGTATATTACAAAAAAATATATGGTATGTTACATCAAATGTTTAAGATGAAATAAAATATTTATCTGAAGTTGTTTGGGACAATAATTTATGTTTTAGAGTTGTTACCACATCTTTTAACTTACGGGTACATTACTCGCTAGCAGACATTTTCTTGTCAAAGCCAAAACATTTCTAGCTTCTCAAGCATATTCAAAGCTTCTTGACATAAAACTTTTTGTATTTCCATACTATCATCCTCATAATTATTTCCTTTCTATTCTTGTTTAATTGTAGAAATAATTTCTTCTTTTATTAAAGCATACATGACTTATTACTTATTTGGATGATTAAAGAAGACATTAATATTCATTCGATTAGTGTAGTGAAGTTGTCGAATCTGATCACTCAATTCTACAGTGACTCTTTGATTCTCCTCATTCACTTCATTTGTAATTTGCAATTCATCGACATCGGGGGTCCTAATTTTGTAATGCTTAAAACAATTGACAATTGTCTGTGGCTTCACATCACTTGCCATGCAGCAACTGCATTTACAATTCCATCAAAGACAATTATCTTTGTTGGTTTCAAAACACGATCTTCTATCCGTTTCAAAAGTAGGCAATTGAAACGCTGAATTGAAACTCTAATACTATTAAAACATCCTAATATTGTACTACTAAAACATGAATTATGAAATAAAATTTGTTTTTAACTACACCTCTATTAAGTTATAACTTCCTCATGATAATAAAATTAGTTAGTCCTATTATTATGACTATAAAGAGGTTTTACTGTATATAAACATCATGATATAATTAATATAAGAGCCAAGTTTAATTCTTATTTGTAAAATATTAGTTCAATCCAATGAGTAAAGTTAAGCATGAATTAATATCAAGATGTCCTGATTAGAGAATTTTTGTATATATATATACATAAAGGATCATGTTTAAATTTATCAAGTGGATAAAAATAAAAAAATAAAAAATTTATATTTAATCTCATAATAATATAACTTTAATTTTTATAAGGGTTAATTTTATCCTACCCCTGAAGAGATTAGTACCGTATGAAAAACACCCTTGCCTTTGTGAAAAAAGTATGTAACTTTAACACCTAAGGCCGTTTTTGTCTGCCTACTGATCTTTTTTTTTTTTTCCTAATCTTGTTGTTTCTTCTTCTTCCATTTTTAAACTTCGTTTGGCGTTTGGTTCAAATAATATTATATTAATGAAAATATTTTATTAATGAGAAGATATATTATCTTGAAGATTATTAAGAATATTATATTAAATATGTTTGATTAGATTGAAATAAATTGATAGATATAAATAATTAATATTTTTAGTTAGGAGGAATAAAAAAATTATGGGAGAAACTTTTTATTGAATTGTCATTCTTTTTTAATAATAATATTATTAAAATAATATATAAAATATTTTATTATTAATTAGGAATAAAATTGTTAACAAAATAAACATTACTAAGTAATATTTTAATAGCTAATAAAGGGGTGATATTCATATTACTCTCGTATTATTATTCATTTAAGAAGATTATCAAAAAAATTTTGTTACTTGGCAACCAAAATGACAATAATATAAGATTAACGAAGTATTACCCCAACCAAACGCACTCAAAGAAGTTTCTTCTTGTTTTGATTTTTCAAATCTCATAAATAAAATCTATTATGTTTGTTGTTGCTCTTGTACCTATCTACTTCTTCTTCTTTAGATTTTTTAGATCTCATAAATAGATGTATGCCATGAGTGACGCCTGAAGCCTCGTGGTAGTCACTGGTAAAGTGGCTCGGCCATCGCTGCCAACGACTCACTCTCCATCCCTCCCTCTCTTTCTAAAACACAACACACACCCCAATACCTACTTCTATTGTTTCAACACCTCTATCATCGATTCAGCACCAAGCATTTTTAGTATTTCTGTTCTTCATCTTCTCCATTGATCAATTTAAAGACTATGGTTGTAATTATGGGTATGGTGGTTTAGGGAGATAAAGTGATAAGAACAAGGAAGATGAATATACAAAAGACTAGAAAGTCTAGGGAAATTCTTTAGATTTGAAATTTTAGTCCCCATAAATACAACCAAGTTCCTTAAATCACTCCCCTCATCTCTCCCTTGATTGCTATGATAATATCCCATCAAATAATAAAATAGTAATTTAAAATGATAAAAGTGTAGGGGCCGGGCAGGTTCCTATCGTTGAATAGAAGGAAATTGATTCTGAATTATTTCCCAATCTTCAAGGAAAGACTTGGAATATTGTATGAGAACTTGAGTGACACCATGTGGTCTGCGATCCAAAATAACTGCTGGTTCAAGTTTAATTCTTCTTTCTTCAGTTATTAACGACAATTCTCTCTAGACAACAACATTATCACCTACCTTTTTCTTCAACATTATCATAACATGAGATTTGGGCTTGATGTACGTAATGAGCTTTGAACCGAAGTTTAACTTCATTTAAAGATTTAGTATAGACCAAAATCTGGGCTTAGGTTTGTGATGGGTGAACCTAATAGGGAGTGTTTGTCTTTAAAATACAAATGAAGTTAATAATTCTATTATAATAAGGTTAGATCCGATCCTCTTTCCTCTTCCTGTTTATACAACTAGACACATTGAAAGTCGTATTATACGGATTAAAAGTAGGCTGAGGAACATCTTTCCTTTATGTGGATTCGTGTGCACATTCTGTTTTAGTAATTGATCCATTCAATCAAAGATCCGCAATATGTTCTTCTGATTTGATGTGTGTTTTGGATAATTCATTCAAGCCCAAAGTCTTTTTTTTTACCATATGTATCATTTTCATTCACTATCGAACCTAATAATTCTGCAACAAAAATCAATTTTTACATCCACGGTCTTGCTTCTCAAGTTAAAACAACTTATTATACAAACCCAACAATGGTGATAAATCTTCCTAGGTAGACTGAAGGATTCAAACAAAGGGGTAATGAGCTAACTTCATTCCAAGAAACATAAAACCAAGTAAAAATTTATTCATGTGGTAGCTTCTTTGTATGAATCACCTTTACCTCTCTTTATATGATTTGTATTCCTCCTTGATACATAATACAAATCCCTCACGAAAGAAATCAATCTTCTGCACAAATAACAATTCTTCTTAGGCTACGAAGCAAATCTTTTTATGTAAACAACTCTTATTCAACCCCAGTCCACTATATAAAGGAAATGGTTTTCATACCTTGATAAAGTAACGATTAAGAACCATGGGCCTGCCTTTTTTGTTCTGCTGTCTTAGGCCTCCGTGAGTTTTGCACGCTGGTTGTCAGGACTGTCTAGGCTGTTCTTTTGCTTCTGTTGTGTTTTGTTTGGCTCCTGGGAATTTCCAGGATGCATAAACTCTTGCAGAGACTCTTTTTGGGGTCTCATTCTCTCATTCTTTCATTCTTTATACTATTTTCATTTACCCAAAAAAATAAAAAAAAAATCATGCCAGTTAGATAAATAAAACATAAAATATTTCCCTCTGTTGGTTAGAGATTCATACTGATAACTTGTCATAAAATCAAAAGTAAGCAAAGATACAAAGTAGGCAGACTAAGAAAAGAGATACAGAAAATATATGGAGGCCTCAATATATAGACTCGCCACTCAATGCTTTCATTAAATACAGTAAAGAGATAAATATTTCACGTTTTATCCTAATACAATTTATTTAAATTTTAAATTGTTTATAATTTAATAAACAGTAAATTAACATTTTTTATTGTAATATTAATTTATATTATTTAATTAATATAAAATTCTTATTATTATTTAAATAACAATTTTATGAAAATTAAAAGATTTGAAAATATTGGAACCAATCAACTGCGGATTGGTTAATGTCCTTCATTCTTCTGGTGACACACCAGTGGTGCATAAAAGGCCACCAACCAGTAACTTATGAGTTCACGACATGTTCCCACCCAAAAAATGACTAATTCATACCCACCCATTTTTTAAAAACCCTTTTACTATCAAAATATTATGATTTACGAAAATATTCTTAGCCTCTTCCACTGCCAACTGGGAGTTAGGTGCTGCAATTAATCGAGCCGGTGGTGTGCGGCCTTGGGGCAGCGAGGTTAGCGTGATCTGGGAGAGAACGATGGCCGGAAAATACACAACACCAACAACCAATCAAAAGCCACTGATCCAGCACTACAAACACTAATGATTTGCGGAGGAAACCGCCACAAATCGCGACTATCACATGGTGGAAAGAGCTGGACATAGGCTGCAAATGGCGTGCACAGAGGGTTGGGGGAGGGGTGGGTTTTGAACAGTAGAGGGTAGGGAGTCGAACGGTGGTGGCAGGGGGCATTTTGGGTGACTAAATCGGCCGAAAAAAGGCGGGAAAGATGGCAAATCGTACAAAAACTTAGGCGGCAATTTCAGACGATTGGCAGGTGCATTGAGCTCGAGGTGAACGAATTAAGGGTGAGAGAGGCTCGAGGAAGAGGATGGAGGAGGCGGTGAGTTTCAGAGCTCTGTCATACCTGCAATCAGCTGTGACCGAAAAAAGTGTTTAGTTTATTGCTCCTAATTCCAGCATTAACAAATTTAAAATAATGTTCATGAAATCCACATCAACGTCCCCAATCGTTCATTCCGTACATCACTTTACTTCTCGGTGAATAAGGTGCCGATAAAACATACATGTACCTTCTCCTCGGTTCTGTTGGATATTCACACTCCACACAACCAAAAAGCTGCAAAACAGTCGACATACATTTTCAGATAATATTAAGCCTGATAATTAGTGGCCCTCCTTGTCCCTACGTGGTGGCTCCTACGTTAAGACAAGATTCATTTTGATTTTGAAAAGAAGAACGAGAGAGTTATAAAAAAATTTTACATTTTAATATCGAATTACTTGATAAAATCATAATCATTTATTAATATTAACTGATAAAAAATAAATGATCAAAATTTAGCTATGTTATTTAGTGTACAAATTTGATGTACACCCATCAATAATTATAACATTACTCTTTTAAAAACTCAATCACGAATATCAAATCACGTAATATATCGTGTATTAAAAACGTAATTTTATAAATAGTATATCATGTAATAAAATATAATTTAAAAAATTAATAATAATTAATATATCCTCAAAATTAATTAACAAATTTTATGATATTATTAGTTTTAAATTATGATATTTATAATCAAAATTAATTAGAAAATTAAGAATTTATATCATTTCTCTCAACTATTCATATCATTTTTAAGATCAATATCAATATATATATATCCACTTGTATTATTATTATCATGTAAAATAGTCACTATATCTTCCACATCACTTCCTTTATGCAAAATGAGTAAATTTATGTGGGTTTTAGTGAACCGGATTAGATGATCTCAGATCCAACTCAAAAATTTTGTAAGGCATTCAGCTCAAATTAATAAAATGATATTTTTCACCTTCTCCGCGTATTCATTTAACATCTCCCTGAATATTAATATTAATGTTATGGTACTAGAAGAATTAATCATAATTATTCGAGAAAAAAGAAAAAGAGAAAAGTGCACCTGAAACCAGTGGGATTTTGAGGCCAAAAATGAAGGTTTATTGCATCTTGTGGGAACACCCAAAGAGAGAGGCGATCAGACCAGTCGAGGACTTGATTTTCTGAGACGATCATGTTGCTACCATAGCCTTCAATTTGGTTAGTTGGTCGTACGTATTTTTGCTTCTCTTCCATTGGGAGCACAAAGAATTGCTTCCCGAGTTCACGTACCTAGTCGAGGAATGAACTTGAAATCCCATGACCGATCACCTGACAATCATATATATTCGAAAGATTAATCAGAATTTTAAGTATTAAGGAGCACTAACTTAGTATATTCACCTGTTTTAATGACAGAATAAATACAATAACTTGGTATATTAAGGAGCACTAACTTAGTATATTCATCATATAATCTTTGTAAATGCCTTGAAAGAACAATTTATTGTTTTAATTTGTCGCATTATTTTCACTACATCCAAGTAAAATTCAATATATATGAATAATACCATAGATTCTTTACGGTGATCGATCCACCAAGAATCAAAGTTTTGATAATTGACATTACTTGCAACTTTAAATGAGGTGCAAATAAACCTGGTTTCACTTCTGAAATATAATAAATTAATTCTCAAGTCATCAGAGTTCAACTTACTAGCAAAAGAATATAAATAAATACAAAACAAATATGTAATTTAACCTGGATGCATCCTGCAGAGGTGAGGGCTGATCTGAGCTTCTCTAGCTTCTTGTGTACATGAGCTTGAGAAGCAGATGAAGATGGTGATAAGAGACTGATATCAATGACAGGAAATGGGCCATTTGGAGGACAAACATCTATAGAACCAAAAACGGATTGTTTAAGAACATATGGTGGTGGTGGTTCATCACCATTAATGGCCGTTTCTGGAACACTCTTGGAGAGTGAAACTATCTCTGCATGTTGAAGAGCCATTGTTGTACAGTTGTCACCTCTCACTATGATGTGTCAATGCTATTATGCTGGTGCGGTGGTGCCTGACTGCTACTACAAATTTATAAGGGTTTCTGGGGCTGCTGATGTGAGCTAACTTGTACTTTCCCTTGCTCAGGAAATGGCAGGAACTAAAATTTTGGTTGCTTATATTAGCTAGATAACCTTATATGAATTCTTTGATACATTTAATTTTTACTTTTCATCAATAAGATAATGCTTGGATTTATTATTGGGTACAATCATAAAGGTTCCCAAACTACACATATCAAATTAACAGATGGTTGTTTTGCTCTAAGGAAGATTAATTTGTAAACTAGTTTGGTTGTTCCGTCTTTTATATTATGAACTAAGTTTGATTGTTTTTTTTTTTTTCAGGGTTAGTGTACTGAATTACATCTTATCTCCACCATTAATTATTTGTGGTTTAATACGAAAAAAAAAAATGATATAAAACATCTATTATTAGATGAATATGATATCTACAGAACACATTTTAAAACCATCGCATCTAATAAAATTACTGGTACCCTAAACTAATGAACAATTACTTGGTTGATTAATATAAGGAACTTTGAGACCTGATATAACATTTTCCGGTTTAAAACAATTTGTTTGAAGGGACAAAGCTTGTTTTTCTTATTGTCTTCTAAAACACAAACCAAAACTAGAGTTAATTTGTTTTTTACTTATGGACTTCACGCAGTCAGCAAGTACTTATGTTTGTGGGATCATAATTTTTTTTAACGAGATACTTATGAATCACGTAACTGCAGCACGTCAAGTTAACCTTATGTTTAGAAATATAGTTTATGATGAGGTGGAGAGTGATTCTTTTGAATTCTTATGTTTTGAAGATGCAACTGAATCTTATACATACTTCCAAAATGTTTATTTTAAAGGGAGAAAAATGCAAGATTGAAGTCGGAAATGGAATATTACATTTGCATGCCAAAACAAATGTCTACGTGATGATCAACTGATGATAGTTAAATCTTCTCTTAGAATTAACAATTATTTGTTACTTATTTTTCAATGGAAGCCTGTGTATATATATATATGTAATGTCACCCAGTTTGGGGTATTCAGCTGAATGGAATTATAATTTTATATAGGACGGCAATATGATGATTCAAGTTTTGGAATCTTTAACCTTTCTTGCCTCCGGTTATATATCCGGTGTGAGAAGACGGTGGAATGGGAAGAGGACATGTATAGTGTGACAAGCACAAATGAATTGTCTCCATGGTATTGTTGGCAGGAGCTTTGTTGGATATTTTCGAGGAATGAATTATAATTTACAGGGCTAAATTTATAATCTCCTTTTTGATGTGGATTCATGAATGGTTTTGCAAATACTGAGAAAGAATTTACTTTTACTTAATCAATTCAAGGTTTGGAATCATATGGAGATTATTTGTTTTTTTTTTTTTTTTTCCTGTTTAACCTGTCTCGATAATCATACACGCTAGCCATTACCAAGTACATTGACACATTGTAAGTATCAAGTTAACCATTCCAAGAATTGCAGGAAAAAACAATGCATACTAGATGTTTATGAATTGTTGAACCATACTATAAATTGGCTTTCTGTTCAACCTTTCTTGATTGTCTGCTTCTCTGTGCTGAAATTTATATTTTTTTTCTGGCATCTGATTATTCATCCTGAGCAGGAAAATGATTGTATTAACCTTTACTATTATAGAACCCAATATGCTTAAGATATGGTTGCTCCCATGTTTCTAATTAAACGAGTATTAATTGTTACCATCCGAAACAACTCTCAAAGTAAATCTTAATATGGCTCAAGTACTCTTGCAGTTTTGGGTGATACGATTGTGTAAAGCTGTTTTTAAGGATTGATACTAATACATAACTTATTCATCATATAACACAGTACAAACATCAGCTTGAATATATAGAATAAATCCAAATGACTGCCATGGTATTCTGCTTGTTACATATAGTTTCTGCAGAGAAGATATATCTTGTTTTCATTACATTCATCTAATTATAAAGACCAACTTCAGTAAGAATCAGTGCTACAAAGGATAGATAAATGTTAATTTGTCTCCATGAAGCTGAGTCTTTCTACTGATTAATGATATTGTTTCCGACCAGGGAAGATGAATGTTTATGTGCCACAGAATCTAACAAACATAATGAAATCCACATTTTTCGCTGCAACTGAAACATCGGCTGGAGATTTCCAATATTCAGCTGTAACTTCAGCAAGTATCATTCATCACATTTTACATATGAAAATTATTATTGTAAAATAGTTAAGAAATTTAGTAAAGATGGAAAGGCCTCCCGGACACTGTAACACATTTATTTTACATCCATCTTAGCTAGCTAGAATTGAAGTTGTCATTATATCCCTTTCAACATAATCAGTTATCTGGGAAACAAACAGAGGTAAAGACTAAACTCTAACAGTTTCAAGTGCTACCAACCCTTTCTGATAGCACTCATAGTTGATAGCACCATAATCTTTCACATTGCGATATATCCTCGGTCTTTGCTCGTCTATCAAATCCTCCACCGGTCCTACCTCTCTTTCCGGCTCTGGTTCAATGAATGAGGCTAAAGACATTCTCAACCTTTCTGTGTTTGTCACCACCCTGTGCATTGGGCTCTTGTACATGCCATTAGTCATTATCTGCACAAGTTCAGACCAATTATAAAATAAGATTGCACCTATTCATGGCAGAAAAAGAAGATAAAAATATCAAATGAAATGGTGTGAATTCTGATTTGCTGGTGTGAATTCATCTGGGATCATTAACAAAATCCTCACAAACAAATAAAGCTCACATCAATGAGAGTACCCTCATTTACACCTACAAGTTACGACCACAAGAAACTAACAAGAATCAATCATATTTAAGTAATAAATAACTAATCATATAGAAAAGATGTGTTAGCATCCAAAGGAGATTTATTTTATATCAAAATTGAGAAGAAGAAATACTTTTGTCAACATAGAGCCTCTTCAGTTGATAACGGATTTTCTAAAGCAAAATTTCCCTACATAAAATATTAAATGTAGCCCAAAAACCTTTAATTTTCGTTGGCCTCTATGGTAGAATCAGTGGGGGCCTAAGAGGCGGTGGTTTACCCTGTGACAGAGAGTTCTAAGCTCTTGGTCTCTAAGGGTTGGAGCATTCAATTATTGAAACATGCATGATGCTAGAGATACAAGCTGCATGGTTTTCTATATATAGTAAAAAAATATCTTAATTTTCTACACCAGACGGCTAGGATACAACACATAGCACACACACATGCATTTTTATTGCTTTATTTCATATCTTCTTTGTATTTCATTTACAAGAAAAAAGATTTAAGAATCACACGAACCTTCAGCTTCTGAAAAAGTTATTCATATTAAATAGGCAGTGAGTCAAATGACCAAGAGACTAGACAAAATTAGTAAGAGAAAAAAGAAGTCTATGTTACCTCAGCATGTTCAGCAGTGAATTGATGTATGCGAATGGATCCTAATTAAAGTTATATTTACATGATAAAATGCAATCTATGTTAGTTTACTACTTCAAAACTTACAATGCGACATTGGAAACCAAATAACAAGAAGTAATTACCAGAGATTCAAGATGTCTATCAATAGAAGAAACTTCCTCTCGAATTGCAAGCAATGCATCAGCTGCAGCTATAAATGCTCGGTAATTCCCCACCGCTACCTCTTGCATTTGCCTCTGAATCCTCTCCGCATCTACTCGAAGAAGCTCAGGCTCCTGTCAATGAAGAAAAATAACAAATGCACCGAAACAATTAAAACTCAAACTTAAAAATGAAACTAAACTAAAATCTGAGAGAGAGACCTTGTGGAGGCGATCGAGAGTGAAGGAGAGGAGCTCAGAGACATAAGGTTGCTGAGACACGGAGGCGAGAGGGAGGAGATTCGCCACCGTCGACGTTTCCATCTTCGGCTTCGGGTTTCGGATTTTGGAGAAAAAAAAATTCAGATCTCGATGTTCTGCATTGTTTTGTAAAGCTTTCAGTGGTGATTAATCCGTTTTGTCTGTTTGATTTTAAAACAGTTGTGTATTGAATCTGAGATTTTTGGCCCGCTCGGACTTGCCAGTTGAACTTGAACCGAGCCGATGGGTCCATATAAGCCGGGATAATTATTTTTATCCCTAAGGTTTGGCCTGAGTAGAATTTTTTAGTAACATTTTAGTCGCAGAGTCAAGTCAATTAATAGAATAACCAAAGTTTGTTAAATGTTAGGATAGCAAAAAAACCTGGCGGGGTTGGATACCCCGAAAAACCCGATCCCGCTGGACAAGATTCCCAACAAAAGTATAGGGATGGAAAAATTATGTTCCTAAAATTGGGGTTAATAATTAGCGGTGTCAACCCACCGGCCAGTGATAAGGACCAAAATGTTTCTAATATAGACTACATAAACTCTTATTATTGTAAGGTTTGAAAGCTTATACAACAAGGTTTCTCATCAATATTTATATTGAAATATATAAAATGAGAAATACAAACATGTTCTTCATTTCTATACAAATATAAATGAAATTAAAATCTTTCTATTTTCCAATTGTTTCCATATAGCTAGAGTGGTTTTATTTCCTTTATTTAGGCACAAGTTAAGTATACAAGTTTCAAGAGTAACCACAGAGATGCTTTTCTTCCAACCTCTGAAATGAACTTCCCTACTAAGCCATTAACTCATGCCTAGCTTTTGCTTTTACACCTGCTGCCCAATTGATCTCATGAAAACCTAACTATTTCTTAATCTCAAAGATAGATAGATAGATAGATATAGTCTATTTAATTCCCATATTCATTGCCTGAATATTATGAAATAATAATTTATCCTCCATAATCAAGAAGTTTACACTTACATTATTAATTTCTCCATAACCATCATCATGAATATTTTTTAATAATGTAGCAGAACAGTTTCAAGACATTGCTTTCCAATTGCTGATTGAAAACTGAACCAAGAAATTCAAAGAAACAAGACAATAATAATAATAATCTCTAAACCTCTAAGACAAATAATCACTTTAATTTCTGAACATTCAACTACTACAAACAAATAATTATAAGCTGAGATATATGAACAACCACATAGAAATTAATTAATACACAGAGGCTTTTCATTCTCTACCACCCTGCTGTAAGACCCCAACATATCCACCTCCCCCAGAATAAACCCAAAATTTTGCTGCTTTCTTTCTCAACAATAGTATAACACAACACAGTAGAACAATATTACAAGTAAAATGGAAGCACAATGGGAGGAAAGAGAAGAGGCCTGGGAGGCATAGAAGTAGTAGTAAGGATATGGATAGTCATGGGGTCCATTTGTTGGTGGTGATTGACCTGATGGAGGTGTGTTACCATACTTAAAAGGAGGTGGGGGAGTTCCCCAGTAAGTCCATGAATTGCCTGGTGGTGGCGCCGACTGTGACAGCGGTGAGGGTGGCGAAGGCGGTGGTGGAGAGTGGTAGTAAGACTGCGGCGGAGAATGGTGAACTGGTGTCGGTGGTGGTGGTGATGGTGATGATGATGATGTTGGTGGAGATGAATACCCTTTTGATGGAGGTGGAGGTGAACAAATAGTTGGACATGTTGCACAATCACTGATGCATAATAAACCAGAGTCAGGATCTCCCACTTGGTCATCAGAATATGCCACTCTACTAAGCATCAACATCCCCATTATTCCAACCTTCAAGAGTGCAAGACTATTGACATGATGATCCATTTGGGTTAAGTGTTTGATATGGTTTCTTTCTGAATGGTGACTCAAAAACTCATCATGCTTACTGACCTCTGACTATATATATATATATATAACTTTTATGATGATTAATCATTTTTCCAAATAAGAAAAAAGGCAAACAAATTGGGCCTACCCTTGACTGTTTGATGGGAGTGAGGCAAATAAGACCCAGGAAGGAGAGAGCTTTACACTCTACATGCGTGTGTATGGCTCTTTGAAAAAATTTGATGCAGATGCTTATCTTTACAATGAAGTGGTTTGTATTGCTGTAAAGGAGAACATTTACTTCCTCTCTTTTCGCCTCTCATCCGCAAAGGATTTTTAGACATCCAATACTACTTTGTATTATAAGTCTAAAATCGCCATTTATTACTTAAAAGACTTTTTATAAACAGGAAGAGACAGCATCGTCAAAGACTTCTAGCACACTTGCTGAAGATTGCCAGAGTCTGCGGGGCTCTAGTTTCAGACTGGGTATCGGTAAGCGAGATCAGAGGATTTTTGAATTGTCAAAAAACAAATAAATGATAGTTTAACTCGCATATTTTTGAGATTCTGGTAGTGGTGATCTGATGGGTATCTGTTTGTGTGTGTGGAATGTGGATAGACATAGCATAAAACATTGGACCAAATGGGACCAGAAAGTCTAAAGTCTTCTGCACATTTCTTGTACAGATTTTGAAAAAGTTTACCACTTAGAACATCACTTGTTTCAAATACTGATCTCTGTCGCAAAGCTAGAATCTTCAATGTATTTTGTCAAAGATCTACCCTATCAATGTCTAATGTAAATCTTATAATATTAAAACAGTAAATTTTATGTCACAAAATTTCAATATCAGAAAAGAAGATTGAATGATTTGGGGGACCCAAAATGTGGTGCTAATGGGTTAAATAACATACCGGTGAAACACTATTGATGATGGATATGAATATAATTCATTATCTCCTTGGAGTTTGGAGCTAATTAAGTGTATTTGTATTATAATTTCATTTTCATACGGAGACTAGACTTATAGGGGGAATCCAAAGTCCTTCTTTCTTTTTATTATACCTTTCTCTAAGCATAATCCATCTTCATGGGAATCAATATGATCATCTAAGTAGCAAACTTTGTGCTTTTTCTCTTTAGTTTATACTTTTCTTTAAGGTATGGGCTTCCGAATCCCCTTTTCCATGGCAGGTTTTTGGGGAGTTCTTACTTCTATTAGGATATTCTATAAGAGCATCTTTAAAGCACTCTTTATATGACTTAATAAAGAGTTTATCTATAGAAATAAAAGTCCAACAAACTCTTTATTTTTTAAATATAAATTAAAGAGTGAGTTTGACTCTTCACATTTAGAAAGTCAAATTTCACTCTTTATCCTAATTTTAAATAATAAATTACAAATTTTCATATATTTTATTTATGATTTATCTCTCTTATTAAGTTTCTTTCCTAAAAAAACATATTCTCTCTCCTAAAATTTAAAGAGTCTATTAGATTTTAATCAAAATTTTGTTCTTTATATTTAAAAATAAATGAAGATGCTCTTTATTTATATAAAAAATACTCTTTAAAATAAAGAGCACCATTAGAGATGCTCTAAAATAGTTATCTCAGTAAGAACATCTCCAACGGTGCTTTTTATTTTAGAGAGCATCTTTTATATAAATAAATAGCATCTTCATTAATTTATATATGTAAAGAACAAAATTTTTATTCAAATCCAATAGACTGTTTAAATTTAAGAAAAATACTCTTTATTTTCAAGAAAGAGACTTTATAGGAGAGATAATTAATAAATAAAATGCATAGAAACTTGTAATTTATTAATTAAAATCAGGATAGAGAGTGAAATTTGATTCTCTAAATGTGAAGAGTCAAACTCACTTTTTAATTTATATTTAAAGGATAAATATTTTGTTGGACTCTTATTTTTAATTTATATTTAAAAGATAAATAGTTTGTTAGACTCTTATTTTTATAGATAGACTCTTTATAATAAAGAGTTTAGGTTATATAAAAAATCATTTAGCGATGCTCTAAGATTGGAAGATCTTCTTTCTATTCAATATGATGCAATACAACTTACTAATGGAAGAACAGTGTATTCCACTCACGTCGACGTAGCAATACTCTTATTGGCCGATTGATTGTGTTTTTTCTGCACTATTAGAACCATAATATTATTTGCTTTTCAATAATTATTGAATATAATTTTTTTTTTCACCTTAACAATGCCAATATAATGATTATCACAACTGATAATATTTTACACTCTAAAGAGAGGCATCTCACAATAAGATAGAAAAGGATATGATCAGTTCCAATAATTTAAGAAGTGTATAATTTTGATAATCAGAAGAATAACAATTCATGTTGCAAGAACAAGGAGAACAAAAGTTTTGCAGAAGCAAATTTTTACAAGCACTGAAAGGAAAAGGAGACTGAAAATATACATTTTCTCCTCTAAACAAAAATTAAAATAAATTTAAGCACGCACAACATGACAACATCCTACACTTTGGTATTATAAACATTAAGATTTCTTTGATTGTGTAGGTCACCTGCATATGTAAGATGGTGTTGGACTTCTTGTCATCTAACAGGAACAGATTTCTTATTGAAAAGATAAGTAGCTAGGATGTTGGATTAGTAATTCTCGAAAACGCGTTGTATTGCCTTCTTAATCTGAGTCTAAGGCTAGGTTGAATCTGTCGAGTGGCTTGTATTAGATATGGTTGGATGTGAACTTGTCAAAGGAGAACGCGGTGCAGAGTTGCGACCATGAACACTGCTGTATCCATGGTGGTTGGCAACACTAAGTTGGAGTGATTCACCCGCCCTCTTTCCAAGCTCTCTTAACCGGTTAAGTTCTGGTACTATAACTGTCCCCAGATCAGGTCTGTCCTTCTTCCTCAGTTCTGCACAACCTATAGCCAATTTCGCGAAACTTAGAGCATCTTCAACAGGCCAGTCAGGAACTACTGGATCAAGCATCTCTTCAAAAGTTCCTTTCTCAATGGCCCTCCCAACATGGTGAGCTATACCCATTGGAGGCTTCGCCGTGATGATTTGAAGCAACATTATCCCCAGTGAATATATATCCGATCTCGTAGTCAACATTCCTGTCTGTTGATACTCAGGATCTATGTAACAGAATGTTCCTGCAGCTGAAGTCATGTGATATTGTGTGACACTATCGGCAACAGAAGGCGGAACTAACCTTGCAAGCCCAACATCACTTATTTTGCTCACATAATTTCTGTCTAAGAGGATGTTAGCCGGCTTCAGGTCCCTATGCACAAGCGGCTCTGGTTTTGCTTGGTGAAGAAACAGAAGGGCAGTGGCAATCTCCGCCGCGATTTTGAACCTTTTCCTCCATGAAAGTGGAGGGCTGTTGCCTCTTCGCAACAATCGATCTTCTAAGCTCCCATTGTGCATGTATTCATATACCAAACATCCATAATCAGGACAGGCACCAAGAAGAAGCACCATGTTTGGATGTCTAATGCAACTTAGAACCTCAACCTGAGAAGAGAAAAATTGAATAATGTAACTTCTTACATAATAAAACTTCATACTGAAATTGAATGGCTTCAAGAAAATGAAAATAATAGCTTACTTCTTGTTGAAATTGCTTCTTGCCTTGAGCAGCATCAGGTCTTAAAACTTTGATAGCAACTGCGGTGTGATCTAGTTTGCCTTTATACACAGGTCCATATCCACCTTCACCAATTTTCATGGAGTCTGCGAAATTACTTGTAGCTTGTTCGATCTCCTCTATATTGTATCTTCGGTACCTGGTATCATTATGTGCCAATGCATTCAGAGCGCGGTTCTTCTCTTCAGCCTCTCTCTTAGCTTTCATCTCTGCATGCCTTCTTCTCTGTGCTTCCATCTCTGCTAGCCTCTGCGCTTTCTCGGCTGCTTCAATTGCAGCTTGGCACTTAGCCTTCTCCATCTCTGCAACTGCAAGAGCTGCCTCTCCGGCTTGCCTAGCCTCCTCGAATTTCTGAGCCTCCTCTATTTGCCATTGATGAAGCTCGTTAGCCTGCATATGAATAGTCAGTGTATCAAACTCGGAATAGGGATATCGCGGAAGCACATAAAATATTAGGAATCAATAAGATTGTTGGTATATGTAATTACCTTCTTTTTAGCATTGAGTGCTTCTCTGCAAGCTGAGCTGTACATTTCCATGGTCTGTTTGAGTTCCAGCTTTAATCTTCTCATCTCGGACTCGATTTCACGCTGCAAGTAATACATCGGAAGGATATTAGGATCATAAAAGTCCTATGAGTAAACCCTTTTTACAGGAATTCACTACTTACTGAAGATGCTGAAGTTGCAGGGCTAAGATTGACACTTGAGAAATCTAGATTATGAGCTGACATATCCATGGATCCCACAGCAGGTGGCCCTGAATACTCAGAATTGTCGGAAAAAGAATCACGGCTCATTGAACTCCTTGATCCACGAGGAGCATATTCGATACTTTCCATTGACATATTCGTTGGAGAACTTTTCTGTCTATCCCGTGATGCTCCTCTCGGTTGTTCGTTGTTTTTCTCCCATGATATTCTATCTGATGATCCTGAAACCCTAAACATTCCTTTCATTGCTTGTCCCCTGCTTCAATAAAACATCAAAACAAACACATTCAATATACAGTAACAAAGTACTTAATGTAACCCGCCAATACTAGCTAGCTACCTGGAGGCATCGTCTCCATCGCCGCGATCGCGATCGGATGGGAACTGAGGTGGAATTCCGGCAGACGGTTGCCTTGGAGGGGCGGGAGTATTAGCAGCAGGCCGCTGAGCGGTCCGCACTGAGATGATCTTCCCTTTGGAAATTACATACACGGAACAGAAATCCGGAGCTGATTTCAATAAACTAGCTGATACATCATAACTTTTGAACTTCCTGTAAGATTCATAACAAATTAGAAACAAAATTTAGAGAAAATGGAACTGAAAGATTAGTTTCTGAGCGTGTTAAGAGAGAACCTGGCAAGCGCATTCCTTGTTGATGCCCCAACAACAATGTTGTTGAGTACATTCTTGCAGACATAATCCAGGAGTGCTTTAGGAATATCATTATCTTCAAGAACAACTTCTTTTAATAAAACCTGAATTATGCATTTTTTATAATATTAAAGTTTTCTATTAGAGTTATTGTCGATTAAACGAAGCTTGTTTTAAAAAGTAGGTAAGTTTCATGTGAATCAATAAATGGACAAGATTTTATCACTTTGTATAAATAAAGGTGACAATTTTTTACATTTTTTATCATACAACAGACACTTACAAACATTACGTACCCCTTTTCTAGCACAATAACCACGGAATGGAGTGAAAAGCTGTTGCATTTCGGCATCAGAATCAACATCAGTAGTTCCATTGGAATTCTCTGCAAAAACAATAACAATGAGGAAAACTTACAGTACATATTGTAGTAAGATAACTAATAAATAATAAGACAATAAATGAGAGAGGGTACCTACGATGTTGATGGTTATGGTTATAATTATGATTTTGATGACCGTGCTTGTGCTTAACGTGAAGCAAGATGATAAGCGGGTTGCTTATAATAAGATGATCGATCGCCCAACGAACGGCATGAGGGCTGTTCTTGTCTTTGTCAATGGCGACGGCGGTGGAGTTAGGCGGTATGCTCTCATCGTACGTCAAGTGTTGAGGATTAACCATAGCTTAATGTAATCAAAAATTGAAATTGCATTAATAATTTCAAGTTCCAACGAAGAAGGTAACAGAGAAATTGTAACTTGAAAAACGGAGGCAGCTTGAGGTTGGCCATTCACATATTTAAGTCGTTCCAACTTGTTTTAGACATTTGACCTGGTCGTTCATTTTCATCCACTTTTCACAATCACCCCTTCTGTTAATTTTTGTTATAACTAAGTTGAGGACATATCAAGAGATTCAATAACAAATTAATCATCTTAATTTTGACCTTAGGATAAGGATAATATTAAATTAATTGGATAAACAATAAATTTTAGCTATATATGAACTAGGTCAATTATGCTGCGTCCTATTCTGAACTTGCACACCCCATAATTCCTAGGTTTATTGGCAATTTTTATGGAAGGAGTGTATCGTGTTTTAGTTTGAATCATTAATTTTTATACCTCTATTACATAATTTTATTATCTTTAAATATCGGAGTTGCTTGATATTTTTAACAATTTTCAAACATATTAACTAAATTGCTATTTATATATTATTAAAATGATGATGTAATTCAAGGATCTCTCAAGTGATTCATAATTATTAACTGGTTCACAACTTATATGGATTATAAGATTTTGAGGAGCCATATAAATTAAAATTCCCATGTTAAAATTTTTAATAAAATCTAATGCCATATTTACTCTTCGTTGTTTATATATGTCAAATGATTCATAGAGAAAGAAATAATATGAACAACCCTTCTAAATCTCAATTCAGAGTATGCGTGAATGCAACCATTTGAACTAATTTTCTGATAAAACCTTTATGAGAATCATAAACCTCACCTCATATTTGATAAAATTATCACTTGTCTCCTTCTGTCCAAATTAATTAGCAGTAAACACTAATGGACTAAAGCTAAAAATTTGCATGCTTTGATTTTTATTTTTATTTTTATTTTAAGAAAGAAAAAGAATATATGCAACAAGTAAAAGAGTCTTCGATATTGTTCTTCGGCTTCATCACACTGATGAACTTGGTCTACCTTTTGACATGATCATCAACGACAATAGACAAGTGAAATCACTAACTCGCACCCAATGGTTGAGAGTCATAAACCTTTGTCATTGAATGGTATTTCCACATTCATTATGATCTAATCTAATCCGACAACATACAAAATTTTGTTCATATTCATCTTATTGTAGTATTAATGCGAGTGAAATACATTTTAGTCTCTATAATTTTGGTCTATTATAGTAAAGGACACATTTTTTACTAACAAAAAGGTCCTTCTACTTAACATATGTTAGTGTTATAGGGGTGTATGCAAGCCGAGCCGAGTACTTGGCTGCTTGAGCCTAAGCTTGACCGAGCTTGAGGTGTTGGGTTCAGCTCGAGCTCACCTCCAAAATGGTGCACTCGAGCTCAGGCTTGAGTTCATCAACCACTCCAGTGGGTTTGGATCGAGCAGCTGCTGAGCTCTAATCGAGCTCGAGCTCAAGGAATCTACATGAAGAAAAACCCATAATATTTGCTTCTTTTCATCTCTCTTATTTCATCAAAATAACATTCATTTCCACAATTTATATAAAGAGAGAACCCAAAAGAACAATACTAAAACCATCACTATACACCCCAAACCAACAATGTTAGTGTATGCCATAGGAACCAATCATGTCGTCGGTTCCAAGATATTATGTTTTGTATATATATGTTAATGTATATAGTTTATATATACATTTTTATCTTATTAATAAAAGAAAGTGTTCTTATTTCACATGTGGTTTATTGTTTCATTTATATATATGTATTATATGTGAAATGTCCGAAAGATACAAATCTTTAGAAGATCAAAATCATCAAAGTACTCCCTATATAGGTAATATTAATTGGGCAATAATATTACATAGTAGACATGCTGAATGCCTCCGTAGAATATCATGTGATGGTATTAGTATGGATGATTATAAAAGTTATATCACTAGGGCATGAGCATGGATAAGCGGTTAGTAAACTGTTTATCGAATATGATCATTTATGATGAATCATATAGACATTTAAAATGTAGTCAATGATGCATCATAAGATCGTACTAGTGTATTATTAATCTTTAGACCTGAGATATCACGGTTGGATTCTGCATAAATGCATATAGTTCATATGGTGTATAAACATGAGGCTAATAATGTCATGTGTTAATAAGCCGATTTGGTCATGTGTTGTTTAATTATGTTTGAAGATAAGTGATAGTCAAGATTGAATCCGTTGACTTGATATAGATTGATATCAAGTTCCTAGACAAATGTCAAGATACATTGGAAAAAGGAAATCGCCAGCCGGGGTATATAAAATGTTACCTGACAGGTTGTTTCATGGTGACATGTTCCATATGTATCGATTGTCAATTTGATATAAAATTAAGATAAATATTTTGACATACCATGAATCCATTCTTAATTGAGATTAGACAACGGAAGGATTTGATTATATAGCGCATATGATTATAAAAGGGTTCGTTAGAGTATATCTTCATTGTGACTTAAGCGTTATGAAATATTACTAGATGCCTACCATAATCAGTATGAGTTTTGTTCATAAAGAGTTATGACAAAACATATCGGAATAGACTATAATATTAGGCCCACGGCTAGGCCACAGTGAACCTAAGAGGTCACACATTAAAAATAAGAAGAATGGAGACATAGCCAAAGAGAGTTGATTATCCAAGATTGGCTAGCACCTACCAAGGGTAATAAAGTTATTTATATTATTATCATTGAATTAGATTCGATGGAGAGTTATATTAGTTACTATAAATAATTTAAGAGTTAAATTGCTAATTAGAATTAAATAGAATTCCAATTCATAATTAATCATTTTCTTTATATTAAATTGAATTTAACAATGGGTTGTAATTGTAAACATATGAACAATTTAAGGGTTAAATTATTATGTTAACAATTTAAGAGTTCAATTGTTAATTGTGATTAAATGTTAATCCAATGTTTTTATTTAAAGAAGTTTAATAACTTCATAATAATTATGGAATTATTTACAATTCCAAAACAATTATGAATTTGTTTAAAGAAGTTCAAAACAATTATTAAATTGTTTACAAAGCTAATATATAAAAAAAAAATATATATCAATTTTAAGATAGAGATCAAAATTTCTAAGAACCCTAAATGTCTCTCTTAGCCTAATTCTTCTTTTACCTTAGTGTGGATACTCTTTTATTTAATTTTCTTGAAGTTAAAAGTCTCTAAGGTTATTAAGAACTTAAAGTAACAAGTTATACTTTACTTGTTTTCAATTTGATTGAAATTTTTTGCAAAATAATAATATACGTATTATAGAATTGTATTGCATTCCAACTTTCAAGCAAACCTACTCAAAAAGGACAAGTCAAAAGCACAAACCAACTAAAAGAAAATTGTAGCAAGACACACTACAAGTGATCAACAACCATTAAGCAAATAGAGCCCCAACAGGCACAATCCCAACTCAAAGGAAACTGCAGTAGGGCGCACAGCAAACCAAGAGGACCAACAACCAACAAGCTGACTGAACTCCAACTTGCAGAAATAGCAGCCACCCTCCAGCCCAGCCATAAGACAAAAAGTAATAGCCTTAATTAAGGAGAAAACCAACCCAAACTATTAAGCTGGCCTTTAGATACTCAAGTAACGAATCAAGTTGGTGACAGAATCAGGATCTTAGAATGACAAAGACAAGTCACGATAGGGACGAGAACGGCACCAGTGAAGTCATCAGCGAGAACGACAGATTGACAGAGGTTGGAGAGATATTACGTTTTTTTCTGTTATAATTTCAAAATTTCCAAATCGTTTTGGGTATCTTTCGATTTTGGGTTTGTTTGTCATTTAAAAAACTTTAAAATTACCTATTGCCCTTATTACTGTCAAAACTATCAAAAACACCCTTCGAGCTCGCTGAAGCTCGTGAGCTTTTCAAGCTGCAAGCTAGAGCGATCAAGCTCGGCTCGACACTATAGTCAAGCTGCTCAAGCTCGAGCTGAGTTTGAGCCGAGCTCGAGCTACTCGTTAGCGGCTCGGCTATCACCGACTCAGTGTTGAACTAATAGTTAAAGGATATATATGACTTTCCGTTTTATAAAATATGAAAAAGCAACTAAGGAATTTTGTTTAATGTAAAAATAGATAAATATATAAATATATTCCATATAATTTGTTATAATTAGAATCAGAATGCCTAAATCTCAATTTCTTCAAATTTCTCTTCATCGAATATCTTTCCAGAAAACCATACTCAACGCCACTTTAACATCAAATCCTCACCATCCACAGTCATTACAAACTTCACAAAACTACTAATACACTAAATCATACCTAGCACAATTGAAGAAAAGATTTCAGAACATCACCATTCATCTAGAAGGTAAATAAATTTTACATAATTTAAATCAAATTTTGGAACGTACTCCTTCCGTGGGTATCTTGAGAGAAACTGGAAGAACAAAATGAGATTTAGCAAAGAATGGGACTATTGTTTGGTCCGACGGAGGAGACCAGAGCCTCGTTCAACCTATTGCTCAAAGGTTTGGATAAAAATATGATAATGAGTCGGCCCAAATTTGTACATAAAAAAACCCCAAAGGAATAACAACAGAGAAACACAATAAAGTTGCTAAACTTCTAAGGAAACAAACTTGACCAGCAATTATCTAAAGTAATAACACAACTGAAATTAAACATTATTTTTTAATATCTGGCCAAACTCATAACAACTAGAAGACGTGCTGCATGGTTGCGAACTGGAAGGAACCATTGGCTACAGAAACTGTTGAGAAGAGCAAACAAAGGCCCACATCTTTCATGCCCAAAAATTCACGTGCGAGACATGCACACAAACAACTCCTCCCTTAAATGGGCTCTTGTCCTCAAGAGCAAAAAATTGGAAATTGCTGATTTTTTTCAACAAAAAAATAAAAATAAATAAAGGGTGGGAGATTCTTGTTGTTGAGCTGCACAGATGAATTTGAGATTTATGATGCCACTTTTATTGACGCTAGAGGAAAGCAGTAGAATGGATTTTCTGGCCTTTTCTTAGAGGTAAAGAGGGGGGACGAGAGAGTGAAGAAGATGATAGGGCGCAGAGTAGGAAGAGATGAAGGAGGAGAGCATGAAGCAGGGAAAAGAAATGGAGGAGGCGATGGGTAGGGTTTATTTTGGATCGGACTTTAATTTATTTTTTATTCAATTTTTTTTTAATCTAAAGAAAAGAAGTAGGGGTATCTTGGACTTTATAGAAAAGATGAGTAATACTATGTTCAATAACCAAATTGTACTAATCCAAGTACTAACAATTGAAATTTTAAAAACTCTTTTATTTTTTTTTAGTTTTTTGGAGGAACTGACGTGACAATAAGAAAGGTCAGTCATGTCAGTTAGTACTTGGGTTAGTATGATTTTGATTAGTGTATATAACATTATTCCAGAAAAGATATTGTATTAACCAACAAAATTCGATGACGTCCGTTAGTTTCAGGGACGATTTTGCACGTAAAAATTCATTTTTTCCTTAATTAGTAAGAGTATAACCAAGGGACGTCTAATATTTACCTCGTATTAATGCATGAAAACTAACAGTTCATATTAATTAGAAATTGGTTAAGTTGAAGGGCAATTATGTGATTTCACTATTTTAATCTGTGGTGATAATAAGTTGTTTTGGTCAAGTCAAAGTCAAGCGGACGTAGGTGATAATTTTTCAAATGTGAGGGAATGTTCTGATAGTTTCTCATACGTAGAGGATATGCTTACGACAAATAAAACCCTTTGTAGTAACAGCAGCGGCGACATTAAGTAGTTCGCACATAAATCTCCACAACGACGTCGTACTCTGCAATCCGCAATCAGAAATTCAGAATTCAGAAAGCCACAAAACCGGCAACAGCTTCACTGAAATATTGATTGAAACGAAAGACGGAAGTTAGGGAAGAAGAATGTCATCGATATACGTGTTAGAGCCGCCGACAAAAGGAAAGGTGATAGTGAATACGACGCACGGGCCACTTGACATCGAGCTCTGGCCCAAGGAGGCACCAAAAGCTGTGAGGAACTTCGTGCAGCTCTGCCTCGAAGGCTATTTCGACAACACCATCTTTCACCGCATTATCAAGGGCTTTCTCGTCCAGGGTGGCGACCCTACCGCCTCTGGCACAGGTTTTTCTCCTTCTTAATTTCTTTGTTATATTAGGCTATCAATTGGGGGATTTTGGACTCAATTTGAAGTTCAAAATTAGGTTTGGAAGATTAGTTTCGAAGTTATAAAAGATTAGTAACTGGCAAAGAAAATTGTTTTTAATTGCTTATAAAGTTGTTACCATGAGATATGTAACTAACGAAATAGGAAACTCAAGATTGGAGAAAAGTTTGATGTATGCCTTTTAGATAAGAAAAGCTCTCGAAGTCAACCTTTTTTTCATTACTGGGTTTTTATTTTGAATTAGTTTTTAGGGTTCTATCTGAAAACTATTCTGGGAAGGATTTTGACCAAATGTATTTAAGAATGGTATTGAAGTTTTTTTTTATGAAGATACGAGGTGTGATTAGGATCTTAAATGTTGAAGAGTAGTTCTTCCTGCCTTCGATGGATTGATGCCTGACTAAAACAGTAATATCATCAAATATGACTTACGCTTATGTTGTTGGCACGGACAAAAGACCGCTTGAAGCAATAAATAAGAATACACTTAAGTTCATCAGGACCGGCTGCACTAATAACATGAAGAAGAGTAAGTAGGGCTTCTCAGACTACTGATTATTCAGTTCCATATTATGAAAATAATTCCAAGGATACAGTAAAGCCCAAATTTATAGGGTAATTGGAAGAGAATCTACCATTAAATGTGTATCTAGTAGTTGGTACGATAGAATGGGTCACAAATAAGGAAATTAAATCTGAGCAAAATTACATAGCGTCGATTTGGTGTTCCTTCACAGACTTCACAAACAAAAATTTGTGGATGAGAAATGAATTTTCATAGTAATAAAGGTAATGTGAGATATTGAATTATTTAAGAATTAAAGTCACAACTTAACTTTTGTCGGTCTGTTCGGTTCTAAAACAATATTCTACTTCTACAAATATACCTTTGTAATTATTGGCTTGAATTATAGATTGTGACTTAAAACAAATGATTTTTTCTTAAATCTTTTTCGGGGGATGAATTCTGGTTTTAAGGAAATAGAAAATTATATTTGGTTGCTTACTTTGTGCAAGCTTGCTTTTGCAGATATCATTCATGTCAGGGTCTTTGTTTATTGACATTGTGATTAAAAATATCGGCAGGTGGTGAGAGTATATATGGAGGCCCCTTTGCTGATGAGTTCCACTCACGTCTAAGATTCAACCACAGAGGGCTAGTTGCATGTGCAAATGCTGGCACCCCACATTCTAATGGGAGTCAATTTTTTATATCTTTGGATAGATGTGATTGGCTTGATAAGAAGAATACTATTTTTGGAAAGGTAATGCTGATTTCATTTCAAAATGTTATTCACCAATTATTTGGGGTGGCTACTGAAATCATTTCCTTGTTTTCAGGTCACTGGAGATTCAGTATTTAATATTTTGAGGATAGGTGAGGTTGATACTGATAAGGATGATCGGCCTTTGGATCCGCCACCAAAAGTGCTCTCAGTTGAGGTATGATTCTTGTAGTATTTCCTTTTTTTGGATGCCTAACAATTTCCAGAACTGTTTAGAGTTCGGTGATAACGGCAACCATATCATTGATTATGTAAAGAAATTGCAATATTTTTGTGTAAAACATATTAATACAATACAAAAACTTAGTGCTTGTATGCAAATTAATGAGTTGAACCTCTTTTTCTTAAATTCTTGTTTTAGGTATTATGGAACCCTTTTGAAGATATTGTTCCAAGAACGCTATCAAGGCCTTCTATCCAAACCACAACTGGTGCTGAAAATAGAGACACAAAGAAGAAAGCTGTGAAGTAAGTTTCTTCACCCATCATGTGGAACATCATCTTTAGGAGCCACTGAAATTAACATTATGCATACTTTGTATTTCTCACTCTTATTTTTTAAGGTGCATGTGGTATATTTGGACAATGCAGAAAGCTGAACTTGCTTTCATTTGGAGATGAAGCCGAAGAAGAGGAGAAGGAATTGGCAGCTGTAAAGCAAAAGATCAAGAGTAGCCATGATGTTTTGGATGACCCCCGTCTTCTGAAGGATGATAAAGGATTGGTAATGATCAATTATCTAACATGTGTGCACTTTTTATGATTAACAAACTGAATGGTATGGTAGATCACAAATTTGTAGATCTAGTTAATTTTTTTTTTTTGTTTATAGGAAACAATTATATGTACTGATATTAAAAAGAGTTACAGCAGTGGACCAGATGTCCAGAACAGATTCTTAAAAGGACATAAGCTGTACAATATAGATGTGAATCAATCTCTACAAAAACCCCAATGACAAGTTAATTGATCACCCCATTAGATGAATAAAGTAAAGTTAAAAATTGAGAAAATCCTTAGAGAATGCGATGCTAAGAACTGAATCCTTTAGAAGACGGGGGTCATCCAAAACGATGCTAAGAACTGAATCCTATTACATAAATCACTAACATCTTCACCAATTTTTCTTCGAAAATGCAAGCATTCCTTTCTTTCCATATCACCCAAAGGATTGCAAAAATAACACAACTCCATAGGGTCTTGGCTTTCTTTCCTCTTTGAAAAGCAACAGTTTTCTCTACAAGCAAATCTCCACAGGTTTTTGGGATAGCCCAGCTTTGTAGATCGAGTTAATTTTATTCCACAAATTGCTAATTCATATAAGGACATAAAAAGAGAGAAACTTTGGCACTTTTTTCTTGTAAATTATTTTTCCATATATAAAATCTTTGCACTTCAGTCCTTGAAATACCTCTTTGATAATTGCTATTGCTATATGCTCATCAAGTTTACTACTGTTTTTATTACTACAAATAAAATATGAACATCTCATGTCGTAACCAATATGATCAGAAATTTGTTACGGTTCACATATGTAACACATTGAATTCTACAATGCAGGGCACTTCTGGAGACAAAACGAGAGAGGTGCAGTTATCCGTAAGAGAAGCTCTGAGCTCAAAGAAAGAAGAGCCAGGAAAACTTATGGAAGCTGAATCCTTTAATTCCCCTGATAATAGTGATGAAGATGAGTCAAACTTTGACGCAAGAATGCGCGGGCAGATACTTAGAAGACGACAAGAGCTGGGAGATGCCCCAATCCCACCTAAGCAAAAGCCTCGAAAGGGTACCTCATTATATTCGACACTTTTTTGTTTTTAATACCATACTTCCGTGTTTACTGTCAAGATAAATATTTCCTCATCACATGTACTAAAGGGTCGTGTGACTTAAAGAGTTTGGAATTTGTTTGTTGTTTGAGTCACAAGATCCCCAACCCTTGCATAAAGTATAACAGACTCCCACCATGGAACTACTGAGTAATTGTATAGGAATAACCACAGATGTTTATGACATAGGTGTGGATACCATTGCAACTTGCTGGAGAAAATATTTTGTTTTCTGCAATTAAATGGTACTTCAACATTGGTATTTCATGGTGTCATATCATCTATCTATTGAAGTGGTTTTCTTATGTATCACTTTTATGCATCCAAATCAGTGCTGCAACATACTATTGTTCTTTGATACTTGAAACCTGACTGAGTTCCAAATATCTTTTACTGGTAGCATTTTAAACTTATTGAATGGTATGGCAGTTTTTTAACATTTTGAAAATTTAGAAAGAATAGCTTGGATATATTTATTAAAAGAAATAAAAAAGCTTAGATATCGTCATAACTTCTTTGTAATTGCTCTTGATATTAACATGAGTTGTCTTTGATTATCTTTTTTTTTTTTTTTTCTTTTTTTTTTTTTTGGTTTGCAGGGAGCTCAAGCCCAAAGTATAATGACATGTCTACTCGAAGGTAAAGATACAAATGAAGTATTTCAAAGTTTCATTATTTTTTAAGCTCAATTGTGTCCAGATTGCTTGCTCATTTTCCTCTTGGAATGTTGATTTAGTTTGGAATTTACACATACAAATTCTTATTGCAGACTAATTTTTACTAATTGACGTGGCATTGTTGTATTTATTCTTTGCTACAACCTGTCTGGAGCAGCAGCAAACTCTAAGAAAACTTTTGCTTGCTTAATTTACCTTTGTTTTATGGATAGAATTCGCACAAGGTTTATTCCTGAAAACATCCTCAAAGCATGATTTTAACCTAGTAACGATTATTGAGTTAAGAAATATAATTAATTTTTGGTAAACAAGTGAAAATCTTGTGGTTAGACAAACTGGGTACAAGAGATAAAAGATCCTCTATATGGGCTTGCTTGGCAAACCAAAAGAAACTTGATTCTGTATCCATACCTGGTAGGATTAGGAGGGTTTTCAATCATTAGGAAAAGTACTTAATGAAGGTAACAGTTTCTGTTCCTAGCAATTCATGACATAGAGAACCTTCCACTTTAGAACATTCTCCCTCTTCCTTAAAATTTGACACAGTTAGAATCCAAATACGTCAACCGAAGAGTGAAATTTCAAATTGCTGCCAGCTCACTGAAATTTAGTTAACCTTTGCTATGGATTAGGAAAATTGATATGGAAATTAGGAGGATTTTCAATCATTAGGAAAAGATCGAGCAACTTTTTGATTAAATCCTTGTTTGATAAATATTATCTTTAAGGTATTAAGTTTGGATACAAAAGTTAGTAGCTTTTACAAATTGAGCATCACTTCCTTCTTTGTACAACTTTGGCCTCTGTACTTTTAAAGGTATAACAACTTTATGATTTCAAATAATGAACCAATAATGTGAACAATTTTTTTTTTAAGTTTTTACTGAAGACATTTTGTCGTATTTAATTTGTTTATTTGCATTGTGGACTGTAATACTTTCTTCCTGTGGCTGAATCTGCTTTTTTTCTAAATTAATATTTTTCCTGTCTGATTGAACCTATTCCTTTCACTGAGGTTAACAAATTCAACACTCACTACTATTGTTGTTTTTCTCATCAGATCTAATGCAGAAAGCATTGATGATGAACAACCAAGGGTGGAAAAGTTGTCCTTGAAGAAAAAGGGCATAGGGTCGGAAGTCAGAGCTGAACGCTTAGCCAATGCAGATGCTGACTTACAGCTCTTGGGTGATGCAGAACGAGGAAGACAATTGCGAAAGCAAAAGAAACGCAGGCTTCAAGGACGTGAAGATGAAGTACGTTATATATCACAGATCATCTTTGTTTTTCATCCGTTATATGCTTGTGAAAGTTTGTACCTCATCCTAGTTTTCTCTTGCTTATCTTCCATTCTTTCCTTCATTTTATGCTGTCAGCAGTGGCTGTCCCAAGTGATCCATCTGGTTGAAATATCATAATATAGTTTAATCAAGAATGATGGAAATCGAGAGAAGATGAAAAGAGGCAAAAGCCAATGCATTAGCTGCATAGGTGTATCTGGAAATCATGCACATTAAACATTTTAGGTATTTAAGCTGAAATTTTAAATGAACCAGAAAATTTAACCAACATTATTTAAAATGTAATAAAATGAATATTAACATTTTTCTTGTGTGCTGTTTATTTAATATTCCTCGAACCATTTCTTTTGGAAACAATTCATATTTAACAGTTGAAATTTCTACATATTTAAAACTAATTGTTTCCTGGTGAGAAAAAGCCTTGAAACCTAAAACTGAAGGTGAACTTTTGGATGCCAAATTTAATTAATTTATCATATTGCTAAGACTTGGACAGAGGAGGTGAATTTACGGAATATTAGGACATTTCTTCATACTGTACTGAAATCCTCACCCACTCCCCCTTTGTCCCCTTAGCAATTTTAAATGCAATCCTTTGTTATATTATCAAATTGAGGTTAATGACTTATCCCATATAAATGATCAGTGGAATAAAGATATCTAGAATGAAGGAAAGAAAATAAATTTTTGGGGTTAGTTTGCGGTGTATCCATGCATGAAAACAATAATCTTTTATGTGTACCTATTTATTGTAACATACTTCTCTTTTATATGTGTTATTTACCATTTTTGTTAACATGTGCTTTGCTATTGCTACTATCAGGTTTTAGCAAAGCTTGAGATGTTCACAAAGGCCATCTCTGAGAAAGCAAATGCCTCAAGCAACAAATCGGAAGGCGGTGAAGATGAGGATGTTTCTGATTGGAAAACTGTAAGGTTAAAGTTTGCACCTGAGCATGGCAAGGTAAGCTTTCTCTATTCCTGACATCTCCAATTCAATTCGTTTCATTTATCTGCAGGCCTCACGCCAATTGTATGTGCAGACATTTTACATTTGCTATTGTCTGGAATTGACCAAGGAAAAAATGAAGTCTTAAACATTGCAAATTTCCTTTTATTTGTAACTTAAAAAATTATGATGATAAGCATAAACAATTGAAATTAGATAATTCATATAGCAGTTTTGGAATTGCATCTTCATATGCAGTGGAACTTGTTCTATAATTACTTATTTTTGGGAATGGTTTTACAGATTAATTCTCTTTCATGTCCAGACCCCCCACACTGGACTTTATTTTTTATTTTTTTGGTGAATCATCATGCAGGATAACATGTCCCGTAAGGATGATCCAAATGACTATGTTGTGCATGACCCCCTGTTGGAGAAAGGGAAAGAAAAGTTCAACCGAATGCAAGCCAAACAAAAGCGGCGAGAACGGGAATGGGCTGGCAAGTCTCTTACTTGACTTATCTTAGCAAACTTATACGAGCTTGTGAATATTAAAGGCCGAATGAAACTGATGAGTTGGTTCACATGGTGGTTTGTCTAAAACCGTGCAAAGGTTCTTCAAACCATTGAAGCCAGTTTCCAAGAAAATAGGAGCTTGTGTTTTATTTACTTTAGTTTTATTCAGCCCAGAGCAACTTTAACTGAAAAAGAGAATTGCAGCCCTTTTGGTATGTAACTTTATACTCTACTCTTTTTTTTTTTTTTTTTAAATTTATAATATGTTTAATAAGTAGGTAAGAATGAACGAAGTAGAAGACCAATTTATAATTTGGTATTCAAATAATTTGACTGCCGTTCCCACTGGTTCAATCAGTGTGAAGAGTTTTGGGAAATAGCCAGCCCCATTAACTAAAATTTTGAAAATGTTATTATTAAACAATTTGACCTAGAACTTGAGAAAGAGGCATATTTGTGTGTCATGAGAATCAGTCAAGGCAAAGAGATTGACACGACGTGAGCGTCTGTAGAAAATCACATGGTATGGTTTGAGTTGGTGCCTCTTCTTGGATCATTCATTTCACACACCACGCGTCATTTTGTTAAAGAATGAAACCATTTCTAGAATCACTCCGCAAAACTTGAAGTTAAGTTAACGAATTGACAGCTATAAATTCCAGTTGATTGTGGGGAGAATGGATTCCTGGTTGTTAAGCAAATATTATCACTTAGCTTTACAAGTTTACTAATTATCAATTAAAGACTTAACAGTTTACTTATAAATTATAATTATATTATATCTAATTAATAACAGTTATAATTTTAGTTTTAAATTTTTTAAAGGTTTTTTGTTTTTTTATTAAATAATAAACATAGAACACGTTAATATCATTTATATTTTCTTTCCCAATTAACAAGGCAAAATGGTGATGCTTTTTGCTTTGATGTTGTTCACATTTCAATTTTGGTGTTGGTCAAAAGTAGCGTAAATTGTTGACATTTGGAGCTAAAGTCTCATCGTAACAAACACACAGATTAACTTCACTGCGAACTTAAACCATTTTGTCAACTTCTTGTCTCCCGAAGTGGGACCCCCTTCAATTTTCTTATTTTTGCTTTGCTCACCGTCTCATTTTATGCGTCAATATGTTTTCTTTATAAATAATTACATTTACCCCCCTTGGTTTGGGTCCTGATTTTGTAGACTTCCCTGATTCTAATCAAGGGTAAGTAGTTAGAACTAGTTTGTTTTTTTGCAATAAAATTAAAATTAATTGACGCCTATTAGTTTAAGGGGTGTTTTGTAGTGTTTAAAAAGTTGAGATTTGAACTGGGACCAAAAATCTAGGGGATTAAGTCTTTGTCTTTAGTATAACAAAGACTCCTCTCTAATGAAATTACTTAATGAAAAGTCTGAAAATATTCAAAGGTAAATAAGTTTGACTTTACTTTACTTCATGACTTTATTGTATTTTTACTTCTTGTTGAAGTATATAATATTCTCTTTTTTCACTTTATTATTTTATAAATTAAATTAAATATAATAGGCAGCATGGCATGGCATTTTTGAAATGTAGCGTATATTCGCTCAGCTCAACAGATTACTTGATAAAGATGGCATTCTTTACAACCAAGTAATTCAAATACTACTCTCCATCCACACCTTACCATTTCAAATCTTCATTATTATTTTGTTTATTTTTTTAAAGTTTTATATTGTATTATTTTAGCATTTTAGTAGTTTTTATTTTTATTTTTAATGACCAAAGTGTTTGGATCAGTTTACGTACACCTAACTAAATCTTCCCGACCTAAAAGTTGTTTACCACCCTCACCCTATTAGGTTGTCGTTTATGTTACTTGGCTTTAAGATTTATTATATAAACATGATTGTTTCTCAGTTTCATATTATAGGTGTCAATTAATCATATTTCTATAAAGTTTTGATACTCAGTTGGAACAACTCATTCACCTTTATTCAAAATTTCTAAAACAATTCAGAAATGTTGCAAAATTCTATCATATGACCCACAACTAAGTGACCAGTTTGACAAATCCAACATACACTTCTCTCTCTCTCCTCTCTCTCTCTCTCTCTTTATATATATATATATACTCACTTGAGATCCAAGTTGAGATCAAATTTGGATAATTGAAATACATAGTGTTGATCGTGATTTTGACACAACGATTCGCACGTGCAAATTGTTATATGATTAGAAATTACTGTAAATTATTAATCAGATACAAAAATTGAATAATAATGAGAGAGATGATTTTTAAAGTGTTCGATGCTTAAAGCAAATCCTATCTACTGTTTCTTTTATATATGAGAATTACAAGAGATCGCGTATAACAAACCGAACAGAGGTACAATGATAAATATTCAAGAGAATATCAAGCAGTATCTTTCTATAGGTTATCTTGTTTTGAATAAATATTACAATCAAAATGAGGTTCAGTATCGAATCCGAAAATGAGAAGGGGAGTCCTCTATTTATATAAGATGAATTAAAGGTAATGATTATAAATCTGCAAGTGGGTGGTGACGTGAAAGTCTTTCCTTCTCCCATTAGCTGATAACTTAAGATATCCTCAAATTATCTGGGGCTTGGAAAGTTGCGGTCCTCAATCACTTAAGATAAAACATAAATCTGTTAAGTCTGACAGTCATCGATGAGCAACGTAGCTCTTGGATAGATAAACCTTCCTAAACTCTGATTGGTCTTTGCTGAAAGAGATCAACATCCCTCTGATTTTTTTAGATATACACATAGCATCACCTTCTCGAGGATCAAAAGGGGTGGTTTATTAATAGCTAGGGCAATAATAATTTTGAAAGAATATGGGTAGTAAGTAGATTTAGACATTCCAAAAGAAGTTGAGAAAAATGAAAGATCCATCCGCATCCGCATCCGCGTAATCAAAGTCACCGTCCAACAGCACCTACCCCCACCACCCCCACCCACATCATCCATTATTAAAGAAGTACTGCACCTGCCGTGTTCACACTACACACGTTTTTTTTCACTTATCCATTGAACTCAACTATGTTTGATCTTTGAACTTTTATATCATTTTCCTTGACATATGCCAAACCAAACAACACTTCATCGACCTCTTTTTTATTATTATTATCAAACTTTTCCCTCCCCCATTTCCGTATTCCAAATCTTTGTGTTCACACTTTGTTCACACCGTTAAACCCAATTTCATAGACTTTCTTGTTTTTTCTTTACCCCTTTTTCATTCCTTATATCAAACTCTCCCTTCTCTCAATCCAACAAAAAACCATCATTTCTCTTCTTTTCTATTTGTGTTACGTTTTCATCTTTGCTTCAATCTTCAACTTTCTTCGAATTATGAATGACCACCACCACAGCAACCATCATAGTATCAGGAACGCGAGGCGAAAAGATGAAAGATCATCGCGTTAAAAGCGATGTTTGAACATGAAATAAATCATTTCGCGAAGATGATGATGGAGAAGAGGAGGAAGAAGAAAGACTTAAAGGGTATTATTACTTCATTGATATTGTTGGAAGAACACGAGAAGGGCATTGAAGAAGAGCAGAACAAGCCTCTGCTGAAGCTAAATCACTCTTCGACACAATCAAAGAAGAAGACCAAAACCATGTTGGATATTACTCCGATCTTCAAATTACTATTCAGAAGAAACTGAACATATAAATAGAAAGAAGACACGCGTTCTCGCCTCTTCCGTTGCCACCATCGCTGCCGTTGCTGAATCAGATAATCTACAAAAGTCTGTCAACAGAAGCGGTGGGCCGGGCACGGCCCGCACAGGCGTTTGTGGGTCAAAGACCGGTCAAAGGCTTGGTGGGATGAGTGCAATAGTCCTGATTACCCAGAAGAGGAGTTCAAGAAATGGTTCAGAATGAGAAGGCAAACTTTTGATATGATAGGCGAAGAGCTGAATTCTGTTTTGCCAAGGAAGATACAACTTGTGCGAATGCAATTCCTGTGAGGCAAAGGGTTGCCGTTTGTATCTGGGACTTGCCACTGGTGAGCCACTTAGACTCGTGTCAAAAAGGTTTGGTTTAGGCATTTCAACTTGTCATAAATTGGTTCTTGAAGTTTGTACAGCTATTAGAGTGTGTTAATGCCAAAGTATTTACAATGGCCGGATGAAGAGGGTTTGAGGAAGATTAAAGAAGAGTATGAAGTCAGGTCCGGGTACCAAATGCGGTTGGTTCTATGTAACCACACAATTCCTATTATAGCGCCTAAGATTAGTGTTGCACTTATTTCAACAGAGAGCAACTGAGAGGAATCAGAAGACTTCGTATTCGATTACGGTACAAGGTGTTGTGGATCCGAAAGGGTTTTTTACTGATGTATGCTTGGTTGGCCTGGTTCGATGCCTGATGATCAGTGTTTGAGAAGTCTGCCTTGTATCAAAGAGCAAGCGGGGGTCTTTTGAAGGGAGTGTGGATTGTTGGAGGTTCAGGGTATCCCTTACTGGATTGGGTGTTGGTACCTTATACACAGCAGAATTTGACATGGACCCAACATGCTTCAATGAGAAAATCGGGAGATTCAAAGGGTTCTAAGGATGCATTTGCGAGGTTGAAGGAAGGTGGAGGTTTGCAGAAAAGAACAGAGATTAAATTGCAGGACCTGCCAGTGGTTCTTGGGCATTGTGTGGCTGCATAATATATGTAATGAGCATAGAGGATGGATCGAAGCTTGAAATTTGACCTTGTTGACGATGAGATGATCCGATGTTCCTGAGGTCAGCCACTCATGAAGGCTAGAGATGCCATTGCTCATAATCTTTTGCACCATGGCCTTGCAGGCAATGCATATTTATAGTTGAATGATTTGTGTTTGTTCATTTGATGAGAATATGATTCTTTTGTTAATAATTATCATAGTTGTGTATTCATCCTAATTTGATGAGGGCTATCTAAACATTACAATATATATTTTGCCCTCCTTCAAATTGATGAACATTGCTATCTTACATAGCTTTAAGTTTATACCCAAAGAGACAAACAATGTGCCTAGGTTCCATACTCCACAAGAATAAAAAGATGAATGATTTAACATATATATCTTCTTTTGCTATGGTTTATAAGTGTTAATGTCAAATTGTTGAAATGTTATGTATTATCATTCTGTGATTATTTAGCTGCATATATACAATGATCCCAGAAACCCAAACTAATGTTCTTGTATATCTGTTTGAAGGAAAGTTTTTATGTGTTGCAGAATAACATTTTGCTTTATACCTCTTGCACTTATATTATTCTGTTATTTGACTCATCAACACTCAAATTGGCATGAATCTTGCTGTTATAAAATGGGTCAACATTCCCAAACCTAAGAGTTGGATTATTATATGGTTTAAGTTCCTTCTCACTGTTTGAAAATTAAAACAAGCACACTTTGAACATGTAACAATGAATATTTTAATTTTCGATAGGTTTCTCATAACTGAAAAAATGTGCATATGTTTGATTAAGCATTAATGAAATGGGCAATCAATCATCAAGAGTCGTTAATAGGGGAATCATGTCTTCTCTATTTAAACCACTAAATTATAACTGCACTTTTAACATAAAACCATATAACAAAATGTAAACCACATCTCATCAAACTCTGAAAATGTCAACTACCCCTGTTTGCCGCACTGCAAATTTTTGTTAATTAATGATAAATGAAACTGCATGAGGTCCACTTTCCCTTGGTTTTTGTTTGTTTATTTATGTTGTTTCAACTGTACTACCAGAAAACTATATATATTTGGTATGAGTAAGCAATTTGGGCGATAATGAATGTAACTAATGCTGAAAATAGCCT
The DNA here is from genome assembly GCF_008641045.1 of Pistacia vera. Lineage (NCBI taxonomy): Eukaryota > Viridiplantae > Streptophyta > Magnoliopsida > Sapindales > Anacardiaceae > Pistacia > Pistacia vera. The sequence continues at coordinate 193,115 of NW_022196235.1, forward strand.
ATATTTCACAGAGGACAAGGATAGAAAATGACACCTTTCGATGTGTAGTGTGAAATCATCAATATTCTCCTTTCTCAAACATATGGAACTCACAGCAGCATTCAAATCACAACCACTCACAGAATTTTCCAATCTGAATTGTTTAACTTCTGGAAAATCCACACAAAATGTCATGGAAATAATATCAGTGCTGCTACTTAACTACCCTCTGTTTTCATACCCAAAATTCATCCATTTCTTTCTAATTGAAACCATGATGCAAGATCATTATAACTCAACTGCTTTAAAGATTTCAATTTTCATACCCTAGCTTATCTCTCTCTCTTAGTAAGACGAGATTTTTTAATCAGTTTGATGATTCTTAACATTCAATTTTCAACCATTTGATGGCTTCATGTCAATCATATTCTTGCAACCAACACTATAAGATTTCAATTTTTATGTGCCACACAATTACATTCAAATGTGATTTTAAATATTTTAAGATTATTTAAATATTTTTTTTTAACATCATTAGTAACGAATTAAGGCAGGAGAAAAACTATGTGATAAAGTGGGAAGGTTAAAAATTTGAAGATGGAATTAGGACGCAAAAATAAAGGCTTTTTCAATTAGAGGTCCATTCCATCAGTTTGGGGAGAAATGGACATAAATTTACGCAACCAACCAATGCCTAAGGGTGGAGCATCAATAGGAATGTACAAGCTTATTTAATCACCCAACGTAATTTTATATGAAAAATGGCTACCAAAACCACAGAATGGCTCAAAACTATAACTATACAATTCAAAATGAGGACGGCTGTTTCTATACCATAACAAATCCAAACCAACTAAATGGATTGTCGTCCAACCATGCACAAGTACTCACCGTGGAATCCCAATCCGCTGCTCATCACCATCAGATGGACGGAAAGGGAACTGTGCAAATTGGATCCTCAAAGTAGGGGACTCAGGTTTTTTATCATCAAACTTGTAACCTGTAGAGAAAACCCACATTTACAGACTGTCAGAGATCTATTCCCGAGTAAAATGATTAATCATTTGAACAACCTCAAGCATCAATCTTGATTAACAAAATTAGTGCCGAGAGTTCAGCATGCATATCAATTGAGTAGTTTCTTTTCCAATAAAAGAAACTATTTATCTTAAGCCTATGCAAGTAAAAGATAAATAATAAATTAGTTGACACCTGCTGCCATAATGTAACGAACATGAAATTTTGAAAGAAGTGTAAATGCAATGTGTTGTGTTATAATCAACACTGAACTATATTACATATAAAGAGTATGCTAGCGATGAATTTACTGGCATATGGAAGTATCCTTTTCCCATTGTCCCTAAATGAAAGTAAAGAGAAGTTCAAAGAATTTTCCAAAAATATTTGATAGAAACATCAAAATAATTTCTTGTATTACCCTACCATTAAGAGCTTCCATAGCAGTCACAGCACACTTTGAGTCCATGAACTCCACGAAGCACAAAACCATAGCCTTATCTCCACTCTGTAACACACTTATTTATTGAGAAAATTACAGAACTCTGAAAACATAAATCTAACAGAAATAGCACAGAATGTAATCATATGAGCATCAAGAACTAGAAAATGATGACAAGTTGATGGGCCAGAATTGATTCATTGGAATGTATACCATAATATGCATTGTAAAATCTTCACATTAGTTGAATCTAATAGTTATCAATTTTGTAAAATTCAATATTATCTTTGGATGTGGCATTAAAGACCTAACCCAGACCCCATACTCCCTGAGACAAATCCTGGACAGATCCAAAAGCTTGTAAGTAATTGAATAAGTGAGGCTAAATAGAGCAACATAGCAACAAAGAATACATATAACTACTCTAAATCGTTGGGTAAAATTTTCAGTGTATAGCTTTCAGGTCAACTTGAGTTGAGTTAATTACGATGCTATAAACAGAGGGTACAATATACCACCATCAAGATTCCGGACACTCAAAACCAGAGTCACTAATCATTCCATCCTCCACAAAAATTGCTGACGTTAGATGAACATAACATTCTCAGTCATTCTCCAGATAAACCATATGCACTGAGACTTGAAACTATATTTGACATAAATGAATAAAGGAATCTCTCAGTTTGACAATGTAAGCCCTGCCTCCAAACAAGTATAATAGGTTTATTGTACTTACACGTCTGGGCTCCTTGTGAACAACTTTGATTTCCCTATAGCCAATAAAGGGACGGAAAAGATCTTTTGATTATATGTCAAGGAGACAGAACAAAGCAATTGATTAATGGATTTTCAAGAACATTTCATTACTTTTTCATTACGTCACAAGGCATATCTCATTCTGGTGCAGCAGAGCCAATGCCTGAAGATGATGGAAATTTTTCGATTCGAAACTCATATTATATGTACTGATTTTTCACATTTCTAAGAAGTATCCAAATGACCAGTCATGAAATTAAAAGAAGCACCAGGCATCTCAAGATGTCACACATCAACAGGATAATGCACACATACATACACATGTACGCACAAAAGCACACATAGGAAAAAAGGATACGAGCTACTTCTCTTCTGGTACAGTCAGTTGGGAGTCCATCAACAAACAGAATGTTTGATTCTCCTTTTATTAGCAGGGAACCATTAACGTTTCTCAAAGAATTGGGCATTTCAATCCTACCAGGAATAGGTGGACCAATGCCTAGTGCAACATCCCGTCTTTGAACTATTAAACTTGGATCTTGTGGAGGAGATGAGTAGCCCTTTACACTAGCTCCTGCTGTGATTGCACCCATAACAGGCTCAGGATGAACTCCAATCCCTGCAGTTTCATCCAAGCCATATGGCGAAGGCCGCACTGCACTTATCTGGAAGTAAAAGCACAAAAAGGAAAAGAAATCCCCTCATTACGTACACCAATTGTAGAATAACTAAAAACTTTGTCTACAGTGAAATTTTTACTTCTCTCTGTGGAAAATCAGAAGCAACTCGCAAATCACTAGAGCCCAAAGGTTGATGAGAAACAAAAGAGGGTGCCTTAGGAGTCAAGTAGCCAGGAAAGCTAGACCTTGCAACACTGCCTGTTACAAAAAGGATTATCAATGGGAATATCTATGCTAAAACCAATTTAGAAACAGGAAAAGATGGAGAGGAAAGATAACTAGTCATACATCAAAACAGTAATATGCTGTCTACATCTTTTTCATGCAAGGTTATTCTACTATTCATCAACTTAATTATAAACAGCAGCAATCTTCCCAAGACATGGCACTAAGAGGTATAAATAGTGCAAAGACAGATGTGAAGACTAGAAACCATCTATCAATAAAGCACCAACATGTGCGTAGCAAAATATCAAATAACCAAAGGACCATTGACGTGAGACTGAACCAACGTAAGTTCATTAAAGTAAGAAAAGCAATGGTTCAGGCAAAGGAACACAAGCACTCATAGGATCCATCTAAAGTCAAGAACTTCAATATGAGCAAATGTTAATTCAGTCATTCCAGTCAGAGCTACAATCAGTTCAGCCACCCGTCCATCATATCTTTACACAACCAACCTTGAGAAACAAGGTGAAATTTTCCAAAGTAAATTGAACAAAGGAGAGATGACACTGTTGACACAGTGAACTAATCAACCAAGCAGAAAATGAAGAGAAGTACCTACATACGATTCTTCAACAGGAAGGAAACGTTTGAAAGCATTAGGATCAGGCATCCAAAAATTCAATTAAGAAACCTAAACATCAGACAGTAACTAGAGAAAACAGTTAGACACCAATGTTTGGCTTAATAAACAGTAAAACATAACAAACAATAATGAATTCTAAAATTACAAACGCGATTTTCATCATCTAAAAACTTTAAAGATCGACTATCACATTACGAATACAAACTAGGCAATCATCTTAATAGCTGTACTACCAAATTTGTAATACATAAGAATTAAGAATTTTGTATAGACAAAGCATAAGCATCTATCAAGTAATTAGATATTAAGACGTAATAGTCTTGGCAGCATTTAGACCTCACTTTTCACTTTATTTTCTCACATTTTCTCGGCAAACAAACAAAGAATTCGAATGTTAAGGTTTAACTGTTAGTCTACGGTGCGCAAATAGAGTTTGAGAAATTAAAGCTAGGGAAAAGAAACGAACCTCTGTCTGCGGAGGCATCGTATCGATAATAGGGATCACTCATGGCTTCTGTCAGTCTCGCCTCCTCTCTCGCCTCCTCAGTTTATTTACCGGTATTTGAGGTCGCCGGATGACGGGATGCGGTAGTGGCAGTTCTTTTACGGGTAAAAAAATGAACACCCTGAGATATCAGACTTACGAATCCCCCAATGTTTTGGAAACTATCAATAAGATCCTCAATTGTTGGTGAGAAAGTTAGGTTTAATTACCCCGAGGAAACACTCACTATAATTTATCATCACATATATAAATTGAACAAAAATTACAAAAAGAACTTAATAAACATTTAATTCATTGAATAAAATTTCATAATTTTTTTATAAATTTAAAGAGTAAACAATATGTTCCCACCCAAAGATTAGCAAAATTCCAGTTCCCACCCCTAGTTTTATTTATTCCACTTTCTCACCCTTAAATTAACAGAAAATCATTTAATGTAACGGTTAAAGGGTAAAGTTGTCAATTAAATCGCATTAAATCTTAAATAAAAATGAAAATTTTAAAATAACCCTTTACATCTCAAATTTCTCTTACAAGCACCCATCATTACTCCCCTCCCTTGTGGCCGCCAGAAAAATCCAGACCTAGCTAGATTCCAGTGCCATTTGACATCAGCGCCACCACTACTAGCTTCCCCCACTCATCCCTGACAAAACCCACCATCCCCCAGCCTCATCGACCTCCATTTTGGCCGGATCTAGGCCTTTTCTCCGCGATTTTCCCCTTCCTCGTGGCTACCGGATAAATCAAGATCTAGCCGGATTCTGGCGTCGTTTGACATCATCGCCACCACCACTAGCTTCCCCCACTCATCCCCAACAAAACCCATCCATCCCCCAGCCTTGTCTGCCTCCATTTTGGCTGGATCTAGGCCTTTTCTCCTCGATTTTCCCTTCCCTTGCAGCTGTTAGAAAAATCAAGACCAAGTCGGATTCCGGCATCGTTTGACATCACCGCTACCACCACTAGTCTCCCCCACTCATCCCCAACAAAACCCAACCATCCCCCAGCCTCATCCACCTCCATTTTGGTCGAATCTAAGCCTTTTATCCACGATTTTTCCCTCCCTCGTAGTTGCCAAAAAAGTCCAGATCTAGCCGAATTCCGACGTTGTTTAACATCACCATCACCACCACTAGCTTCCCCCACTCATCCCCGACAAAATCCATCCTTCCCCCAGCCTCGTTCGCCTCCAGTTTGGCCGAATCTGAGCCTTTTCTCCCAATTTTCCCCTCCTTAGTGACTACCGAAAAAATCTAAATCTATTTGGGTTAAAAAGTAATTTACTAGTAAGGGCAGCTTGGTAATAACATTCTCCATATTGGGTCAAAACCCAAAAATCATTAAACAATGTTAACTTAAGGGTGGGTATCTGAAATAAATGAAACCAGGGGTGGGAACTTGGATTTTCACTAATCTTTGGGTGGGAACATTTTACTCATTTAAAAAAATTGAAATGACAATGGTGTTGGGCACCACCAGCGGTGGTCAACTACTGGTAAATAGAAAGTCAACTATTGTTAAGCGGTGGTCAAGTCAAAATTTGTTCCACTAGTGTCAAATTTTCTCCCATTAAGACCGGAACAAGCTAATCTATAGGAATCCATTTGAATCACTGGATTCCGACTCCAATATTAGCCGCAAAATGTGGTGGACTATTTCACCACCTTCTGCGGCCAAAATAAGTGTCAAAATATGGTAATTCAACACCTTCTGCAGCCAAAATAAGCTTCAGAATATGGTAATTCAACCAGATTCTTGTAGGTCGGGAAAGTATGACCCAGACTAGGCAAGAGGTGGCAGTTGACCAGTGATCAACAATGGTTGATTGATGCTAGCTAATAATTAATATTTATCATAATACATTTTTAAATATTTTATTAAAATACAAATTAGTACGAAGGAAAATTTGTATTTTGACTAAATACAAAAATCATTATGAAAACTTGATTAAAAATACAAAAAATAGATTAAACATATATATTAAAATTTATGGATGGATGATCCATAATCCAATCCAATCTATCTTCAGATTATAAGAATGGATTGGATTGGAGATTAGATTAGACTGGATTGGATCTATCTAATCCACAATTTTTGTCATCCCATACAAATAACCTCTTGAAGTGAGCTCTCCTTAGGACACATTTATAAGACAAATTTTATTGTTGGGGTTCTTTTGTGCTAGGGGTAAAATAGTAAATATAACTGATATGAAAACAATTATAGAAAAATTACAGAAGTAACAAAATAACTGATCAAATAACATTATTAGTTTTTAGTCCAAGAGCATAGCCTAAGTCTCATAATTTTTAAATATTCGTTGTTTTTTCGAAACTTTTTGAATCTGAGTACAATGACAAGTAAATTTAAGACCTTCCCATGTAATACCCCATATCGGTGAGCAGTGTCCCTAAGGAATTGGTTTTGGTGTAGGGTGCAAAGTGTAAGAATTCAAAGCCTTGGTGGGAGTAAAATGTTACAATTGAAATGATGGAGGGCCAAATAAAATTTGGTAGAATTAGTATAAAATTGGGTTGTTCACCCAAAATGGAGAAGAATCGATAAGGAGATAAGGAAAATAGAGAAAGGAGAAAAGAGAAGAAGACGAAGAAGAAGAAGAAGAAGAAGAAGAAGAAGAAGAAGAAGAAGAGGAAGAAGAAAAGAAATAAGAGAGAGAGTGATTTTGAGCCAAGGTAAGTGTGAATCATGCTTGTATTCATCCCAAACTCTAGCTTTCTCCCAATTTCCTTGTTTATTGTTGGGGAAAAACCTTAATTTTGGTGTGTTGAATGTGGGTGTATTGTGTATGTTTGTTAATGGAGTTAAATTTAGTGTGAGAGGATGGATTGGGGAGTGAGGAAAATGGGCTAGAGTAGAGATGTTGAAGATGGGTTTTGAGGTTAGGGTTATTTAAGTTTTAATTAATAAAATTGAGTTGATGTTGTTGTAAATGTGTTGTGCATGTGTGAAAGGTTGATTTGGGGTATAGTTTTGAGAGAAATTGTTGAAACGACATTCCCTTCTGGAAGTCCACTGTAAGAAGGGCAAAATTTCTCTTTACCAAGTATTAATTCGCCTGAATGTGGACCACTTTCGCGTCTACGTCCAGAGCCCCAAAGTCTTGTTTCTGTTTGGTATTCTCCTCTCTCAGCTCGTGGAATCCTCTAGTAGAGTCCATATCAATCTTCTGTTTAGTCATGTGTAAGGTAAGCAGAAACTGTATGAGAAAAGAAACAAGAGTTAGCCTTTTTTTTTTTTTTTTGAAAATCATAAAAGTTAGGAAATCAACTAATACTAAAAAGTCCTCGACAAGAACAAATTGTTTTACCCGGCTTTGCAACTGAAGTGCAATAGCCGCTAGATCCGCGGGTCGGGAAGCCACGAACTCCTCGAAGGCTGCAACAAGTTGGCATTCCAGCAACGTATACACCACCGACTGCAGGTGCTTCGACAGTTGCCCCGTGGAATTCAGCACATGAGGGTCTGATCCTAGAGGAAGAAGCACCTCGTCGACTCGTTGCTTGCCCACTCTCATTTGGGCAACTACGACCTCCCTTTCTCCTCTGCGCGAGCTCTCGAGGACCGCCGAAGTGCCAGGGACACTCCTCGAGGGCACCCCCAAGTGGAAAGCCTGGTAAGGCTGCAATCCCTCGGGCAACATCCCGAAGCCCTCTGGCTTGGACTCTGACTCTTCCTTGGTAAGTAGCTGTTTCCTCTTCTTGGCCTTCTGGCCCATGGTTTTCTGCTTTGCAACGTGAGTAGCCACGGGCCGAAAAGCCTCTCCACGTCGCTCCATGGATGTTCGCCTTTCGCCACCAATCTGTACCCCTCCTATGGGGATATTGCCAGGGGTCACCTCGACTGGCTCAGTCAGGTCGACCCGGGGAAATATGAACCCCTTAGTTCTCTTCGATGGCTTTGGAACCCTAGATGGCATAGTCACTGCGCGCCATGGAAGCATGTTAGCGAAAAGGTCACCTCTGCAAAAAAAAAACCAAGGCGTTGTGGATCCGAAGGGTTTTTTACTGATGTATGCATTGGTTGGCCTGGTTCGATGCCTGATGATCAGGTGTTGGAGAGTCTGCCTTGTATCAAAGAGCAAGCGGGGGGCTTTTGAAGGAGTGTGGATTGTTGGAGGTTCAGGGTATCCCTTACTGGATTGGGTGTTGGTACCTTATACACAGCAGAATTTGACATGGACCCAACATGCGTTCAATGAAAAACGGGGAGATTCAAAGGGTTGCTAAGGATGCATTTGCGAGGTTGAAAGGAGGTGGAGCTGTTTGCAGAAAGAACAGAGATTAAATTGCAGGACCTGCCAGTGGTTCTTGGGGCATGTGTGTGCTGCATAATATATGTGAGATGAGCAATGAGGAGATGGATCGAAGCTTGAAATTTGACCTTGTCGACGATGAGATGATCCCAGATGTTCCTGTGAGGTCAGCCACTCAATGAAGGCTAGAGATGCCATTGCTCATAATCTTTTGCACCATGGCCTTGCAGGCAATGCATATTTATAGTTGAATGGATTGTTGTGTTTGTTCATTTGATGAGAATATGATTTTTTTCTTTGTTAATGAATTATCATAGTTGTGTATTCATCCTAATTTGATGAGGGGCTATCTAAACATTACATATATATATTTGCCCCTCCTTCAAATTGATGAACATTGCTAGTCTTACATAGCTTTTAAGTTTATACCCAAAATGACAAACAATGTAGCCTAGGTTCCATACTCCAACAAGAAATAAAAGATGAATGAATTTTAACATTATGATATCTTCTTTTGCTATGGTTTATAAGTGTTAATGTCAATGTTGAAATGTTATGTATTATCATTCTGTGATTATTTAGCTGCATATAGTTCACTGACATGATCCCAGAACACAACTAATGTTCTTGTATATCTGTTTGAAGGAAAGTTTTTATGTTTGCAGAAATAACATTTTGCTTTATACCTCTTGCACTTATATTATTCTGTTATTTGACTCATCAACACTCAATTGGCATGAATCTTGCTGTTATAAAATGGTCAAATTCCCAAACCTAAGAGTTGGATTATTATATGGTTTAAGTTCCTTCTCACTGTTTGAAAATTAAAACAAGCACACTTCATGAACATGTAACAATGATATTTTAATTTTCGATAGGTTTCTCATAACTGAAAAAAATGATGCAATATGTTTGATTAAGCAGTCATGAAATGGGCAATCATCATCAAGTTAGCTTAAGTAGGGAATCATGTCTTCTCTATTTAAACACTAATATTATAACTGCTACTTTTAACATAAACCATATAACAAAATGTAAACAACCATCTCATCATAGACTCTGAAAATGTCAACATACCCCTGTTTGCCGGCACTGCAAATTTGTTGTTAATTATGATAAATGAAACTGCATGGAGGTCCACTTTCCCTTGGTTTTTGTTTGTTTATTTATGTTGTTTCAACTGTATCTACCAAGAAAACTATAAGATATTTGGTATGAGTAAGCAATTTGTGCGATAATTAATGTAACTTAATGCTGAAAAGATGCCTATATTTCACAGAGGACAAGGATGATGAAATGACACCTTTCCAGATGTGTAGTGTGAAATCATCAATATTCTCCTTTCTCAAACATATGGAACTCACAGCAGCATTCACAAATCAACAACTCACAGAATTTTCCAATCTGAACATTCGTTTAACTTCTGGAAAAATCCCACAAAAGTCATGGAAATAATATCAAGTGCTGCTACTCTAATCTACCCTCTTTTTCATACCCAAAATTCATCCATTTTCTATTCTAATTGAAACCATGATGCAAGATCATTATATAACTCAACTGCTTTAAAGATTTCAATTTTCATACCCTAGGCTTATCTCTTCTCTCTTAGATGAAGACGAGATTTTTTAATCATGTTGCATGATTCTTAACATTTCAATTTTCAACCATTTGACTGGCTTCATATCAATCATATTCTTGCAAACCACACTAAAGATTTCAATTTTTTTATGTGCCACATACAATTAGCATTCAAATGTGAATTTTAAATATTTTAAGATTATTTAAATCATTTTTTATTTAACATCATTAGTAACGAATTAAGGCAAGGGGAAAAACATGTGATAAAGTAGGGAAGGATTAAAATTTGAAGATGGATTTAGGACGTCAAAATAAAATGGCATTTTCAATTTATGAGGTCCATTTCTCATTTTGGAGAAATGGACATAAATTTACGCAACCAACCAATGCCTAAGGGTGGAGCATCAATGGAATGTACAAGCTTATTTAATCACCCAAACGTAATTTTATATGAGAATGGCTACTCAAAACCACAGAATGGCTCAAACTATACAATTCAAATGAGGACGCCTGTTTCTATAACATAACAAATCCAAACCAACTAGATGGATTGTCGTCCACACCATGCACAAGTACTCACCGTGGAATCCCAATCCGCTGCTCATCACCATCAGATGGACGGAAAGGGAACTGTGCAAATTGGATCCTCAAAGTGGGGACTCAGGTTTTTTATCACAACTTGTAACCTGTAGAGAAAACCCACATTTACAGACTGTCAGAGATCTATTCCCGAGTAAAATGATTATCATTTGAACAACCCTCAAGCATCAATCTTGATTAACAAGATTAGTGCCGAGAGTTCAGCATGCATATCAATTGAGTAGTTTCTTTTCCAATAAAAGAACTATTTATCTTAAGCCTATGCAAGTAAAAGATAAATATAAATTAGTTGACACCTGCTGCCATAATGTAACGAACATGAAATTTTGAAAGAAGTGTAAATGCAATGTGTTGTGTTATAATCAACACTGAACTATATTACATATAAAAGTATGCTAGCAATGAATTTACTGGCATATGGAAGTATCCTTTTCCCTTGTCCCTAAATGAAGTAAAGAGAAGTTCAAAGAATTTTCCAAAAATATTTGATAGAAACATCAAATAATTTCTTGTATTACCCTACCATTAGAGCTTCCATAGCAGTCACAGCACACTTTGAGTCCATGACACTCCACGAAGCACAAACCATAGCCTTATCTCCACTCTGTAACACACTTATTTATTGAGAAAATTACAGAACTCTGAAAACATAATCTAACAAAATAGCACAGAATGTAATCATATGAGCATCAAGACTAGAAAATGATGACAAGTTGATGGGCCAGAATTGATTCATTGGAATGTATACCATAATATGCATTGTAAAATCTTCACATTAGTTGAATCTAATAGTTATCAATTTTGTAAATTCATAATATCTTTGGATGTGGCATTAAAGACCTAACCCAGACCCCATACTCCCTGGACAAATCCTGGACAGATCCAAAAGCTTGTAAGTAATTGAATAAGTGAGGCTAAATAGAGCAACATAGCACAAAGAATCATATAACTACTCTAAATAGTTGAGTAAAATTTTCAGTGTATAGCTTTCAGGTCAACTTGAGTTGAGTTAATTACGATGCTATAACAGAGGGTACACATACCACCATCAAGATTCCGGACACTCAAAACCAAGTCACTAATCATTCCATCCTCCACAAAAATTGCTGACGTTAGATGAACATAACATTCTCAGTCATTCTCCAGATAACCATATGCACTGAGACTTGAAACATATTTGACATAAATGAATAAGGAATCTCTCAGTTTGACAATGTAAGCCCTGCCTCCAAACAAGTATAATAGTTTATTGTACTTACACGTCTGGGCTCCTTGTGAACAACTTTGATTTCCCTATACCAATAAAGGGACGGAAAAGATCTTTTGATTATATGTCAAGGAGACAGAACAAGCAATTGATTAATGGATTTTCAAGAACATTTCATTACTTTTTCATTACGTCACAAGGCATATCTCATTCTGGTGCAGCAGAGCCAATGCCTGAAGATGATGAAATTTTTCGATTCGAAACTCTATATATGTACTGATTTTCACATTTCTAAGAAGTATCCAATGACCATCATGAAATTAAAAGAAGCACCAGGCATCTCAAGATGTCACACATCAACAGGATAATGCACACATACATACACATGTACGCACAAAAGCACACATAGGAAAAAGTACGAGCTACTTTCTTCTCTGGTACAGTCATTGGGAGTCCATCAACAAACAGAATGTTTGATTCTCCTTTTATTAGCAGGGACCATTAACGTTTCTCAAAGAATTGGGCATTTCAATCCTACCAGGAATAGTGGACCAATGCCTGTGCAACATCCCGTCTTTGAACTATTAAACTTGGATCTTGTGGAGGAGATGAGTAGCCCTTTACACTGCTCCTGCTGTGATTGCACCCATAACAGGCTCGGATGAACTCCAATCCCTGCAGTTTCATCCAAGCCATATGGCGAAGGCCGCACTGCACTTATCTGGAAGTAAAAGCACAAAAGAAAAGAAATCCCCTCATTACGTACCCAATTGTAGAATAACTAAAACTGTCTACAGTGAAATTTTTACTTCTCTCTGTGGAAAATCAGAAGCACTCGCAAATCACTAGAGCCCAAAGTTTGATGAGAAACAAAGAGGGTGCCTTAGGAGTCAAGTAGCCAGGAAAGCTAGACCTTGCAACACTGCCTGTTACAAAAGGATTATCAATGGGAATATCTATGCTAAAACCAATTTAGAAACAGGAAAAGATGGAGAGGAAGATAACTAGTCATACATCAAAACGTAATATGCTGTCTACATCTTTTTCATGCAAGGTTATTCTACTATTCATCAACTTAATTATAACACAGCAATCTTCCCAAGCATGGCACTAGAGGTATAAATAGTGCAAAGACAGATGTGAAGACTGAAACCATCTATCAATAAAGCACCAACATGTGCGTAGCAAAATATCAAATAACCAAAGGACCATTGACGTGAGACTGAACCAACGTAAGTTCATAAAGTAAGAAAAGCAATGGTTCAGGCAAAGGAACACCAAGCACTCATAGGATCCATCTAAAGTCAAGATTCAATATGAGCAAATGTTAATTCAGTCATTCCAGTCAGAGCTACAATCAGTTCAGCCACCCGTCCATCATATCTTTACACAACCAACCTTGAGAACAAGGTGAAATTTTCCAAAGTAAATTGAACAAAGGAGAAGATGACACTGTTGACACAGTGAACTAATCACCAGCAAAGAAATGAAGAGAAGTACCTACATACGATTCTTCAACAGGAAGGAAACGTTTGAAAGCATTAGGATCAGGCATCCAAAATTCAATTAAGAAACCTAAACATCAGACAGTAACTAGAGAAAACAGTTAGACACCAATGTTTGGCTTAATAAACGTAAAACTAACAACAATAATGAATTCTAAAATTACAAACGCGATTTTCATCATCTAAAAACTTTAAAGATCGACTATCACATACGAATACAAACTAGGCAATCATCTTATAGCTGTACTACCAAATTTGTAATACATAAGAATTAAGAATTTTGTATAGACAAAGCATACATCTATCAAGTAATTAGATATTAACGTAATAGTCTTGGCAGCATTTAGACCTCACTTTTCACTTTATTTTCTCACATTTTCTCGGCAAACAAACAAGAATTCGAATGTTAAGGTTTAACTGTTAGTCATACGGTGCGCAAATAGAGTTTGGAAATTAAAGCTAGGGAAAGAAACGAACCTCTGTCTGCGGAGGCATCGTATCGATAATAGGATCACTCATGGCTTCTGTCGTCTCGTCCTCTCTCTCGCCTCCTCAGTTATTTACCGGTATTTGAGGTCGCCGGATGACGGGATGCGGTAGTGGCAGTTCTTTTACGGGTAAAAAATGAACACCCTGAGATATCAGACTTACGAATCCCCCAATGTTTTGGAAACTATCATAAGATCCTCAATTGTTGTGATAAAGTTAGGTTTAATTACCCCGAGGAAACACTCACTATAATTTATCATCACATAATTAAATTGAACAAAATTACAAAAAAACTTAATAAACATTTAATTCATTGAATAAATTTCATATTTTTTTATAAATTTAAAGAGTAAACAATATGTTCCCACCCAAAGATTAGCAAAATTCCAGTTCCCACCCCTAGTTTTTTTATTCCACTTTCTCACCCCTTAAATTAACAGAAAATCATTTAATGTAACGTTAAGGGTAAAGTTGTCAATTAAATCGCATTAAATCTTAAATAAAAATGAAATTTTAAAATAACCCTTTACATCTCAAATTTCTCTTACAGCACCCATCATTACTCCCCTCCCTTGTGGCCGCCAGAAAAATCCAGACCTAGCTAGATTCCAGTGCCATTTGACATCAGCGCCACCACTACTAGCTTCCCCACTCATCCCTGACAAAACCCACCATCCCCCAGCCTCATCGACCTCCATTTTGGCCGGATCTAGCCTTTTCTCTCGCGCGATTTTCCCCTTCCTCGTGGCTACCGGATAAATCAAGATCTAGCCGGATTCTGGCGTCGTTTGACATCATCGCCACCACCACTAGCTTCCCCCACTCATCCCCAACAAAACCCATCCATCCCCCAGCCTTGTCTGCCTCCATTTTGGCTGGATCTAGCCTTTTCTCCTCGATTTTCCCTTCCCTTGCAGCTGTTAGAAAATCAAGACCAAGTCGGATTCCGCCATCGTTTGACATCACCGCTACCACCACTAGTCTCCCCACTCATCCCCAACAAAACCCAACCATCCCCAGCCCTCATCCACCTCCATTTTGGTCGAATCTAAGCCTTTTATCACACGATTTTTCCCTCCCTCGTAGTTGCCAAAAAAGTCCAGATCTAGCCGAATTCCGACGTTGTTTAACATCACCATCACCACCACTAGCTTCCCCCACTCATCCCCGCAAAATCCATCCTTCCCCCAGCCTCGTTCGCCTCCAGTTTGGCCGAATCTGAGCCTTTTCTCCCAATTTTCCCCTCCTTAGTGACTACCGAAAAAATCTAAATCTATTGGGTTAAAAGTAATTTACTGTAAGGGCAGCTTGGTAAAACATTCTCCATATTGGGTCAAAACCCAAAAATCATTAAACAATGTTAACTTAGGGTGGGTATCTGAAATAAATGAAACCAGGGGTGGGAACTTGGATTTTCACTAATCTTTGGGTGGGAACATTTTACTCATTTAAAAAAATTGAAATGCAATGGTGTTGGGCACCCCACGTCGGTCAACTACTGGTCAATAGCAAGTCAACTATCGTTAGGCGGCTGGAACAACTCATTCACCTTTATTCAAAATTTCTAAAACAATTCAATGAAATGTTGCAAAATTCTATCAATATGACCCACAAACTAAGTGACGCAGTTTGACAAATCCAACATACACTTCTCTCTCTCTCTCTCTCTCTCTCTCTCTCTTTATATATATATATATATATATATATAATCTCACTTGAGATCCAAAGTTGAGATCCAAAATTTGGATAATTGAAATACATAGTGTTGATTCGTGATTTTGACATCAACGATTCGCACGTGCAAAGTGTTATACTGGACTTAGAAATTACATGTAAATGATTATAATCAGATACAAAAATTGAATAATAAATGAGAGAGATGATTTTTAAAGTAGTTCGGATGCTTAAAGCAAATCCTACGTCTACTGTTTCTTTTATATATGAGAGATTACAAGAGATCGCGTATAACAAACAACGAATAGAGGTACAATGAATAAATATTCAGAGAGAATATCAAGTCAGTATCTTTCCTATAGGTTATCTTTGTTTTGAAAATAAATATTACAATCAAAATGAGGGTTCAGTATCAGAATCCTGAAAATGAGAAGGGGAGTCATCTATTTATAGTAGATGAATTAAAGGTAATGATTATAAATCTGCAAGTGGGTAGGTGACGTGAAAGTCTTTCCTTACCTCCCATTAGCTGATAACTTAAGAAGTATCCTCAAATTATCTGGGGCTTGGATAAGTGTGCGGTCCTCAATCACTTACAGATAAAACATAAATCTGTTAAGTCAATGACAGTCATATTCTTTCTGTTATTGAGCAACGTGGTAGCTCTTGGATAGCATAAAACCTTCCTAAACTCTGATTGGTTCTTGCTGAAAGAGATCAACACCAGCTCTGATTTTTTTAGATATAACACATAGCATCACCTTCTCGAGGATCAACAAAGGGGTGGTTTATTAACCTAGCGGCAATAAAATAATTTTGAAGAGAAGTAGGGGTAGTAAGTGAGATTTAGACATTCCAAAAGAAGTTGAGAAAAATGAAAGATGCCATCCGCATCTACAGATGCATATGCATCCGCGTAATCAAAGTCACCGTCCAACAGCACCTACCCCCACCACCCCCAGCCCACATCATCCATTATTAAAGAAGTACTGCACCTGCCGTGTTCACACTACACACGTTTGTTTTTCACTTATCCATTGAACTCAACTATGTTTGATCTTTGAACTTTTATATCATTTTCCTTGACATTTATGCCAAACCAAACAAACGAAACTTCATCGACCTCTTTTTATTATTATTATCAAACTTTTCCCTCCCCCATTTCCGTATTCCAAATCTTTGTGTTCACACTTTGTTCACACCGTTAAAACCCGATTTCATAGACTTTCTTGATTTTTCTTTACCCCTTTTTCATTCCTTATATCAAACTCTCCCTTCTCTCAATCCAACAAACAAACCCATCATTTCTCTTCTTTTCTATTTGTATGTACAGTTCATCTTTTGCTTCAATCTTCAACTTTTCTTCGAATTATGAATGACACCACCACAGCAACCACTCATAGTATCAGGAAACGGAGGCGAAAAGATGAGAAAGATCATCGCGTTAAAAGCGATGAGTTTGAACATGATAAGAAATCATTTCGCGAAGATGATGATGGAGAAGAAGGAGGGAAGAAGAAAGACTTAAAGGGTATTATTACTTCATTGATATTGTTGGAAGAACACGAGAAGGGCATTGAAGAAGAGCAGAACAAAGCCTCTGCTGAAGCTAAATCACTCTTCGACACAAATCACAAGAAGAAGACCAAAACCATGTTGGAGTATTACTCCGATCTTCAAGATTACTATTCAGAAGAAACTGAACATATAAATAGAAAGAAGACACGCGTTCTCGCCTCTTCCGTTGCCACCATCGCTGCCGTTGCTGAATCAGATAATCTACAAAAGTCTGTCAAGCAAGGAAGCGGTGGGCCGGGCACGGCCCAGCACAGGCGTTTGTGGGTCAAAGACCGGTCAAAGGCTTGGTGGGATGAGTGCAATAGTCCTGATTACCCAGAAGAGGAGTTCAAGAAATGGTTCAGAATGAGAAGGCAAACTTTTGATATGATATGCGAAGAGCTGAATTCTGTTATTGCCAAGGAAGATACAACTTTGCGGAATGCAATTCCTGTGAGGCAAAGGGTTGCCGTTTGTATCTGGCGACTTGCCACTGGTGAGCCACTTAGACTCGTGTCAAAAAGGTTTGGTTTAGGCATTTCAACTTGTCATAAATTGGTTCTTGAAGTTTGTACAGCTATTAGGAGTGTGTTAATGCCAAAGTATTTACAATGGCCGGATGAAGAGGGTTTGAGGAAGATTAAAGAAGAGTATGAAGTCATGTCCGGGATACCAAATGCGGTTGGTTCTATGTATACCACACATATTCCTATTATAGCGCCTAAGATTAGTGTTGCAGCTTATTTCAACAAGAGGCATACTGAGAGGAATCAGAAGACTTCGTATTCGATTACGGTACAAGGTGTTGTGGATCCGAAAGGGGTTTTTACTGATGTATGCATTGGTTGGCCTGGTTCGATGCCTGATGATCAGGTGTTGGAGAAGTCTGCCTTGTATCAAAGAGCAAGCGGGGGTCTTTTGAAGGGAGTGTGGATTGTTGGAGGTTCAGGGTATCCCTTACTGGATTGGGTGTTGGTACCTTATACACAGCAGAATTTGACATGGACCCAACATGCCTTCAATGAGAAAATCGGGGAGATTCAAAGGGTTGCTAAGGATGCATTTGCGAGGTTGAAAGGAAGGTGGAGCTGTTTGCAGAAAAGAACAGAGATTAAATTGCAGGACCTGCCAGTGGTTCTTGGGGCATGTTGTGTGCTGCATAATATATGTGAGATGAGCAATGAGGAGATGGATCGAAGCTTGAAATTTGACCTTGTTGACGATGAGATGATCCCCGATGTTCCTCTGAGGTCAGCCAGCTCAATGAAGGCTAGAGATGCCATTGCTCATAATCTTTTGCACCATGGCCTTGCAGGCAATGCATATTTATAGTTGAATGGAGTTGTGTTTGTTCATTTGATGAGAATATGATTCTTTTGTTAATGAATTATCATAGTTGTGTATTCATCCTAATTTGATGAAGGGGCTATCTAAACATTACATATATATATTTGCCCCTCCTTCAAATTGATGAACATTGCTAGTCTTACATAGCTTTTAAGTTTATACCCAAAGATGACAAACAATGTAGCCTAGGTTCCATACTCCAACAAGAAATAAAAAGATGAATGAAATTTAACATTATGATATCTTCTTTTGCTATGGTTTATAAGTGTTAATGTCAAATGTTGAAATGTTATGTATTATCATTCTGTGATTATTTAGCTGCATATATGACAATGATCCCAGAAACACAAACTAATGTTCTTGTATATCTGTTTGAAGGAAAGTTTTTATGTGTTGCAGACATAACATTTTGCTTTATACCTCTTGCACTTATATTATTCTGTTATTTGACTCATCAACACTCAAATTGGCATGAATCTTGCTGTTATAAAATGGTCAAATTCCCAAACCTAAGAGTTGGATTATTATATGGTTTAAGTTCCTTCTCACTGTTTGAAAATTAAACAAGCACACTTCATGACCATGTAACAATGATATTTAATTTTCGATAGGTTTCTCATAACTGAAAAAATGATGCAATATGTTTGATTAAGCAGTACATGAAATGGGCAATCATCATCAGAGTTAGCTTAAGTAGGGGATCATGTCTTCTCTATTTAAACACTAATATTAACTGCTACTTTTAACATAAACCATATAACAAAATGTAAACAACCATCTCATCATAGACTCTGAAAATGTCACTAACCCCTGTTTGCCGGCACTGCAAATTTGTTGTTAATTATATGATAAATGAAACTGCATGGAGGTCCACTTTCCCTTGGTTTTTGTTTGTTTATTTATGTTGTTTCAACTGTATCTACCAAGAAACTATAAGATATTTGGTATGAGTAAGCAATTTGTGCGATATTAATGTAACTTAATGCTGAAAAGATGCCTATATTTCACAGAGGCAAGGATGATGAAAATGACACCTTTCCAGATGTGTAGTGTGAAATCATCAATATTCTCCTTTCTCAAACATATGGAACTCACAGCAGCATTCACAAATCACAACTCACAGAATTTTCCAATCTGAACATTCGTTTAACTTCTGGGAAAATCCACACAAAATGTCATGGAAATAATATCAAGTGCTGCTACTCTAATCTACCCTCTGTTTTCATACCCAAATTCATCCAATTTCTATTCTAATTGAAACCATGATGCAAGATATTTATAACTCAACTGCTTTAAAGATTTCAATTTTCATACCCTAGGCTTATCTTCTCTCTCTCTAGATGAAGACGAATTTTTTAATCATTTGCATGATTTTAACATTTCAATTTTCAACCATTTGACTGGCTTCATATCAATCATATTCTTGCAACCAAACACTATAAGATTTCAATTTTTTATGTGCCACATACAATTAGCATTCAAATGTGAATTTTAAATATTTTAAGATTATAAATCTTTTTTTATTTAACATCATTATTAACGAATTAAGGCAAGGAGGAAAAACATGTGATAAAGTAGGGAAGGATTAAAAATTTGAAGATGGAATTAGGACGTCAAAAATAAATGGCATTTTCAATTTATGAGGTCCATTTCATCATTGTTGGGAGAAATGACATAAATTTACGCAACCACCAATGCCTAAGGGTGGAGCATCAATAGGAATGTACAAGCTTATTTAATCACCCAAACGTATTTTATATGAGAATGGCTACTCAAAACCACAGAATGGCTCAAACTATACAATTCAAAATGAGGACGCCTGTTTCTATAACATAACAAATCCAAACCAACTAGATGGATTGTCGTCCAACCATGCACAAGTACTCACCGTGGAATCCCAATCCGCTGCTCATCACCATCAGATGGACGGAAAGGGAACTGTGCAAATTGGATCCTCAAAGTAGGGGACTCAGGTTTTTTATCATCAAACTTGTAACCTGTAGAGAAAACCCACATTACAGACTGTCAGAGATCTATTCCCGAGTAAAATGATTAATCATTTGACACCCTCAAGCATCAATCTTGATAACAGATTAGTGCCGAGAGTTCAGCATGCATATCAATTGAGTAGTTTCTTTCTTCCAATAAAGAAACTATTTATCTTAAGCCTATGCAAGTAAAAGATAATAATAAAGTTGACACCTGCTGCCATAATGTAACGAACATGAAATTTTGAAAGAATGTAAATGCAATGTGTTGTGTTATAATCAACACTGAACTATATTAAATATAAAGTATGCTAGCAATGAATTTACTGCATATGGAAGTATCCTTTTCCCATTGTCCCTAAATGAAAGTAAAGAGAAGTTCAAGAATTTTCCAAAAATATTTGATAGAAACATCAAAATATTTCTTGTATTACCCTACCATTAAGAGCTTCCATAGCAGTCACAGCACACTTTGAGTCCATGAACTCCACGAAGCAAAAACCATAGCCTTATCTCCACTCTCACTCTGTAACACACTTATTTATTGAGAAAATTACAGAACTCTGAAAACATAAATCTAACAGAAATAGCACAGAATGTAATCATATGAGCATCAGAACTAGAAAATGATGACAAGTTGATGGGCCAGAATTGATTCATTGAATGTATACCATATATGCATTGTAAAATCTTCACATTAGTTGAATCTAATATTTATCAATTTTGTAAAATTCATATTATCTTTGGATGGGCATTAAAGACCTAACCACCCCCATACTCCCTGAGACAAATCGGACAGATCCAAAAGCTTGTAAGTAATTGAATAAGTGAGGCTAAATAGAGCAACATAGCAACAAAGATACATATAACTACTCTAAATAGTTGAGTAAAATTTTCAGTGTATAGCTTTCAGGTCAACTTGAGTTGAGTTAATTACGATGCTATAAACAGGGTACACTATACCACCATCAAGATTCCGGACACTCAAAACCAGAGTCACTAATCATTCCATCCTCCAAAAAATTGCTGACGTTAGATGAACAAACATTCTCAGTCATTCTCCAGATAAACCTATGCACTGAGACTTGAAACTTATTTGACATAAATGAATAAGGAATCTCTCAGTTTGACAATGTAAGCCCTGCCTCCAAACAAGTATAATAGGTTTATTGTACTTACACGTCTGGGCTCCTTGTGACAACTTTGATTTCCCTATAGCCAATAAAGGGACGGAAAAGATCTTTTGATTATATGTCAGGAGACAGAACAAGCAATTGATTAATGGATTTTCAAGAACATTTCATTACTTTTTCATTACGTCACAAGGCATATCTCATTCTGGTGCAGCAGAGCCAATGCCTGAAGATGATGGAAATTTTTCGATTCGAAACTCAATTATATGTACTGATTTTTCACATTTCTAAAGTATCCAATGACCATCATGAAATTAAAAGAAGCACCAGGCATCTCAAGATGTCACACATCAACAGGATAATGCACACATACATACACATGTACGCACAAAAGCACACATAGGAAAAAGTACGAGCTACTTCTCTTCTGGTACAGTCAGTTGGGAGTCCATCAACAAACAGAATGTTTGATTCTCCTTTTATTAGCAGGGACCATTAACGTTTCTCAAAGAATTGGGCATTTCAATCCTACCGGAATGGTGGACCAATGCCTAGTGCAACACTCCCGTCTTTGAACTATTAAACTTGGATCTTGTGGAGATGAGTAGCCCTTTACACTAGCTCCTGCTGTGATTGCACCCATAACAGGCTCAGGATGAACTCCAATCCCTGCAGTTTCATCCAAGCCATATGGCGAAGGCCGCACTGCACTTATCTGGAAGTAAAAGCACAAAAGGAAAAGAAATCCCCTCATTACGTACACCAATTGTAGAATAACTAAAAACTGTCTACAGTGAAATTTTTACTTCTCTCTGTGGAAAATCAGAAGCAACTCGCAAATCACTAGAGCCCAAAGGTTGATGAAACAAAGAGGGTGCCTTAGGAGTCAAGTAGCCAGGAAAGCTAGACCTTGCAACACTGCCTGTTACAAAAGGATTATCAATGGGAATATCTATGCTAAAACCAATTTAGAAACAGGAAAAGATGGAGAGGAAAGATAACTATGTCATACATCAAAACAGTAATATGCTGTCTACATCTTTTTCATGCAAGGTTATTCTACTATTCATCAACTTAATTATAACAGCAGCAATCTTCCCAAGACATGGCACTAAAGTATAATAGTGCAAAGACAGATGTGAAGACTAGAAACCATCTATCATAAAGCACCAACATGTGCGTAGCAAATATCAATAACCAAAGGACCATTGACGTGAGACTGAACCAACGTAAGTTCATAAAGTAAGAAAGCAATGGTTCGGCAAAGGAACACCAAGCACTCATAGGATCCATCTAAAGTCAAGAACTTCAATATGAGCAAATGTTAATTCAGTCATTCCGTCAGAGCTACAATCATTTCAGCCACCCGTCCATCATATCTTTACACAACCAACCTTGAGAAACAAGGTGAAATTTTCCAAAGTAATTGAACAAGGAGAGATGACACTGTTGACACGTGAACTAATCAACCAAGCAGAAAATGAAGAGAAGTACCTACATACGATTCTTCAACAGAAGGAAACGTTGAAAGCATTAGGATCAGGCATCCAAAATTCAATTAAGAAACCTAAACATCAGACAGTAACTAGAGAAAACAGTTAGACACCAATGTTTGGCTTAATAAACGTAAAACATAACACAATAATGAAATTCTAAAATTACAAACGCGATTTTCATCATCTAAAAACTTTAAAGATCGACTATCACATTACGAATAAACTAGGCAATCATCTTATAGCTGTACTACCAAATTTGTAATACATAAGAATTAAGATTTTGTATAGACAAAGCAAAGCATCTATCAGTAATTAGATATTAAGACGTAATAGTCTTGGCAGCATTTAGACCTCACTTTTCACTTTATTTTCTCACATTTTCTCGGCAAACAAACAAAGAATTCGAATGTTAAGGTTTAACTGTTAGCTAACGGTGCGCAATAGAGTTTGAGAATTAAAGCTAGGGAAAAGAACGAACCTCTGTCTGCGGAGGCATCGTATCGATAATAGGGATCACTCATGGCTTCTGTCAGTCTCGCCTCCTCTCTCGCCTCCTCAGTTTATTTACCGGTATTTGAGCGCCGGATGACGGGATGCGGTAGTGGCAGTTCTTTTTACGTAAAAAAATGAACACCCTGAGATATCAGACTTACGAATCCCCAATGTTTTGGAAACTATCATAAGATCCTCAATTGTTGGTGAAAAGTTAGGTTTAATTACCCCGAGGAAACACTCACTATAATTTACATCACATATATAAATTGAACAAAATTACAAAAGAACTTAAAAACATTTAATTCATTGAATAAAATTTCATAATTTTTTTATAATTTAAAGAGTAAACATATGTTCCCACCCAAGATTAGCAAAATTCCAGTTCCCACCCCTAGTTTTATTTATTCCACTTTCTCACCCTTAAATTAACAGAAATCATTTAATGTAACGGTAAAGGTAAAGTTGTCAATTAAATCGCATTAAATTCTTAAATAAAAATGAAATTTTAAAATAACCCTTACATCTCAAATTTCTCTTACAAGCACCCATCATTACTCCCCTCCCTTGTGGCCGCCAGAAAAATCCAGACCTGCTAGATTCCAGTGCCATTTGACATCAGCGCCACCACTACTAGCTTCCCCCACTCTCCCTGACAAAACCCCCATCCCCAGCCTCATCGACCTCCATTTTGGCCGGATCTAGGCCTTTTCTCCCGAGTTTTTCCCCTTCCTCGTGGCTACCGGAAATCAAGATCTAGCCGGATTCTGGCGTCGTTTGACATCATCGCCACCACCACTAGCTTCCCCCACTCATCCCCAACAAAACCCATCCATCCCCCAGCCTTGTCTGCCTCCATTTTGGCTGGATCTATGCCTTTCCTCCTCGATTTTCCCTTCCCTTGCAGCTGTTAGAAAATCAAGACCAAGTCGGATTCCGGCATCGTTTGACATCACCGCTACCACCACTAGTCTCCCCCACTCATCCCCACAAAACCCAACCATCCCCAGCCTCATCCACCTCCATTTTGGTCGAATCTAAGCCTTTATCCACGATTTTTCCCTCCCTCGTAGTTGCCAAAAAAGTCCAGATCAGCCGAATTCCGACTTTGTTTAACATCACCATCACCACCACTAGCTTCCCCCACTCATCCCCGACAAAATCCATCCTTCCCCCAGCCTCGTTCGCCTCCAGTTTGGCCGAATCTGAGCCTTTTCTCCCAATTTTCCCCTCCTTAGTGACTACCGAAAAATCTAAATCATTTGGGTTAAATAATTTACTAGTAAGGGCAGCTTGGTAATACATTCTCCATATTGGTTCAAAACCCAAAAATCATTAAACATGTTAACTTAAGGGTGTTCTGAAATAAATGAACCAGGGGTGGGAACTTGGATTTTCACTAATCTTTGGGTGGAACATTTTACTCATTTAAAAAAATTGAAATGACAATGGTGTTGGGCACCACCAGCTTCGGTCAACTCTGGTCAATAGCAAGTCAACTATCGTTAAGCGGCGTCAAGTCAAAATTTGTTCCACTGTGTCAAATTTCTCCCATTAAGACCGGAACAAGCTAATCTATAGGAATCCATTTGAATCACTGGATTCCGACTCCAATATAGCCGCAAAATGTGGTGGACTATTTCACCACCTTCTGCGGCCAAAATAAGTGTCAAAATATGGTAATTCACACCTTCTGCAGCCAAAATAAGCTTCAGAATATGGTAATTCAACCAGATTCTTTAGGTCGGGAAAGTTGACCCAGACTAGGCAAGAGGTGGCAGTTGACCATGATCAAACTGGTTGTTGATGCTAGCTAATAATTAATATTTATCATAATACATTTTTAAATATTTTATTAAAATACAAATTAGTACGAAGGAAAATTTGTATTTTGACTAAATACAAAAATCATTATGAAAACTTGATTAAAAATACAAAAAATAGATTAAACATATATTAAAATTTATGGATGGATGATCCATAATCCAATCCATCTATCTTCAGATTATAAGAATGGATTGGTTGGAGATTAGATTAACTGGATTGGATCTATCTAATCCACAATTTTGTCATCCCATACAATAACCTCTTGAAGTGAGCTCTCCTTAGGACACATTTATAGCAAATTTTATTGTTGGGTTTCTTTTGTGCTAGGGTAAAATAGTAAATATAACTGATATGAAAACATTATAGAAAAATTACAGAAGTAACAAAATAACTGATCAAATAACATTATTAGTTTTTAGTCCAAGAGCATAGCCTAAGTCTCATAATTTTAAATATTCGTTGTTTTTTCGAAACTTTTTGAATCTGAGTACAATGACAAGTAATTTAAGACCTTCCCATGTAATACCCCATATCGGTGAGCAGTGTCCCTAAGGAATTGGTTTTGGTGTAGGGTGCAAAGTGTAAGAATTCAAAGCCTTGGTGGGAGTAAAATGTTACAATTGAAATGATGGAGGGCCAAATAAAATTTGGTAGAATTAGTATAAATTGGGTTGTTCACCCAAATGGAAAGAATCGATAAGGAGATAAGGAAAATAGAGAAAGGAGAAAAAGAGAAACGAAGAGAAGAAAAGAAAGAAGAAGAAGAAGAAGAAGAAAGGAAGAGAAAAGGAAATAAGAGAGAGAGTGATTTTGAGCCAAGGTAAGTGTAATCATGCTTGTATTCATCCCAAACTCTAGCTTTCTCCCAATTTCCTTGTTTATTGTTGGAAAAACCTAATTTTGGTGTGTATGTGGGTGTATTGTGTATGTTGTTAATGGAGTTAAATTTAGTGTGAGAGATGGATTGGGAGTGAGGAAATGGGCTATAGTAAGTGTTGAAGATGGGTTTTGAGGTTGGGTTATTTAAGTTTTAAATTAATAAATTGAGTTGATGTGGTTGTAAAGGTGTGTGCATGTGTGAAAGGTTGATTTGGGGTATAGTTTTGAGAGAAATTGTTGAAACGACATTCCCTCTGGAAGTCCACTGTAAGGGGCAAAATTTCTCTTTACCAAGTATTAATTCGCCTGAATGTGGACCACTTTCGCGTCTACGTCCAGAGCCCCAAGTCTTGTTTCTGTTTGGTATTCTCCTCTCTCAGCTCGTGGAATCCTCTAGTAGAGTCCATATCAATCTTCTGTTTAGTCATGTGTAAGGTAAGCAGAAACTGTATGAGAAAAGAAACAAGAGTTAGCCTTTTTTTTTTTTTTTTTTGAAAATCATAAAGTTAGGAAATCAACTAATACTAAAAAGTCCTCGACAAGAACAAATTGTTTTACCCGGCTTTGCAACTGAAGTGCAATAGCCTAGAATCCGCGGGTCGGGAAGCCACGAACTCCTCGAAGGCTGCAACAAGTTGGCATTCCAGCAACGTTACACCACCGACTGCAGGTGCTTCGACGTTGCCCCGTGGAATTCAGCACATGAGGTCTGATCCTAGAGGAAGAAGCACCTCGTCGACTCGTTGCTTGCCCCACCTCATTTGGCAACTACGACCTCCCTTTCTCCCTGCGCGCTCTCTCGAGGACCGCCGAAGTGCCAGGACACTCCTCGAGGGCACCCCAAGTGAAAGCCTGTAAGGCTGCAATCCCTCGGGCAACATCCCGAGCCCTCTGGCTTGGACTCTGACTCTTCCTTGGTAAGTAGCTGTTTCCCTTCTTGGCCTTCTGGCCCATGGTTTTCTGCTTTGCAACGTGAGTAGCCACGGCCGAAAAGCCTCTCCACTCGCTCCATGGATGTTCGCCTTTCGCCACCAATCTGTACCCCTCCTATGGGGATATTGCCAGGGGTCACCTCGACTGGCTCGTCAGGTCGACCCGGGGAAATATGAACCCCTTAGTTTCTTCGGTGCTTTGGAACCCTAGATGGCATAGTCACTGCGCGCCATGGAGCATGTATCGAAAGGTCACCTCTGCACAAAAAAAAAAAAAAAAAAAAAAAAAAAAAAAAAAAGTGTCCTAAATGTGAAGATACTTACGGGCCAGGGGTTCCAAAGATGCTTTTGGGTTAAAGAAACCATACTTTCGCAAGTTGGCAGTAGTCACGAGCAGTCTTGCACCATAACTTTGTTCGGGTAGACGACCGAACGTCACAATGCGGTTAAAGTCTGTCAGAGCTGTCAACCTGGTCATCTTAGTTTCTGCAAAGAGACAAAAAATTTGTTAACTTCACTTATCAAAGAGGAGCCGAAGAAAAAGGGGCGACATGCAGAGATGACTTAGTCTCCATATAGTGTCCCATACGATGACGTGGAAGAGCAAAAGAAACCGTAATTTACCTTCCTTAACCCCTAGAAAAACCCTAAAAACCATTGAGAATGAATTCCCAAGAATCCGTGCCCCAAGTTTTCACTTTAAAAAAAAAAAGTTTTCTCTTTTTACCACTGTCCAGAAACATGCATCGTGTAGGTTTACTAGGCAGTTTATACCCACCATTACTGTAAAGTCAAGCTTGTAACAGAAATAAAAGAGGAAAAATGAAGAAGAGTCCTCCTTACCTCTTGACTGCTAAGGATGAACTTCTTGTTGTAATGACAAGTGCGCATCAACTGGAAGAAGAACAGACTGATTTCACAAGTGCAAGAGCTTTGCTTTTCTCTCTTAAAATGTGAGTTATGTGATAAAACTTGAAGCGAACTTGGGATTTTATAGGGGCAAAGACGACGATTGGTTTCCCTAGCAAGCGACGCTTGGGCGAGATACGTTTCTCGCCATTGATTATGACCACATGTCGTTAATCCACGTGAAGAGTAACCTTCATGCTTTATGGATGCCAATTGATGTTTCCTTCCATTGGAGTAACCAAGAGTCTACGCGGTTATCTCATCCGCATTTAATGCGCTCTCATCCACATTTAATACTCTGAAAGGGAATGTCGTTTCAACATGGCTTACATTTAACGCACATGGTTGGCACTTATTGCGTAAGAGACACGTCTGTCAGAATAAAGTTTACTTTATTGACCAGACCAACTGTCAAGCGTAATGGATAACATCTGAAGAGGTCGTTCGAATAAAACACTCTTCTTCATGTATCGATTTTGAGATGATGCGACCCCTTGTTTTTAACAAAAATATGCTAAGTATTTTCAGGTCGTGAGTGACAGATGAAGTCCAAAGCATGTTGGTATAACACTAAGCAGGGTCCGACCCAGGTAGCTGAACCTGTAGGGGAAGGCTGCATCAGGTCGCTTGTGCTATTCTTAGAGACCTATGCTGTGACCTCCTTACGGCTCGTTGGTCGGGTTGAACCACTAGTTTCACATCATCTTAACTGACGTAAGCTCGCATCAAAATTTTAATCAAGGAGAACAATGCTTTTCAATTTAGTTCTTCAGTTCTTGTTTTCATTTTCCATTCAGGCCGAACATATATGAAAATTTTTGAGAAAATGAAGCTTACTAAAAATAAAATTACTTTTCGATATTAATAATAATATATTGGTTTAAATAATTGATCAGTTTACAATTTTTGCTTTATGAACACAACCTATTTTATTGGGATTAAATTTACAAAAATAAATTTGGTAGAGTTTCAAAGATATGAACCGGAGATCAAAATGAAGAAATTTAATTAAAAAAAAATAGATTTCTCACTTCCTTGTTCTCCTTTAGTTTGCTAAAGGAAGAGTTTTCTTTATAAATTAATTTTATCCTTTAAATGGGATTTAAAAAAAAAAAAAGGGCTAATTAATATTACTGAGAAAGAAATTACTTAAATATAATTTTTAGGGCCCACAACTAATGTTCTTGTATATCTGTTTGAAGGAAAGTTTTATGTGTTGCAGAAATAACATTTTGCTTTATACCTCTTGCACTTATATATTCTGTTATTTGACTCATCAACACTCAAATTGGCATGAATCTTGCTGGTTAAAAATGGTCAAATTCCCAAACCTAAGAGTGTGGATTATTATATGGTTTAAGTTCCTTCTCACTGTTTGAAAATTAAAACAAGCACACTTTGAACAGTAACAATGAATATTTTAATTTTCGATAGGTTTCTCATAACTGAAAAAATGATGCAATATGTTTGATTAAGCAGTAATGAAATGGGCAATCAATCATCAAGAGTAGTCTAATAGGGGAATCATGTCTTCTCTATTAAACACTAATATTATAACTGCTACTTTAACATAAAACCATATAACAAAATGTAAACAACCATCTCATCAAGACTCTGAAAATGTCAATACCCCTGTTTGCCGCACTGCAAATTTTTGTTAATTAATGATAAATGAAACTGCATGAGGTCCACTTTCCCTTGGTTTTTGTTGTTATTTATGTTGTTTCAACTGTATCTACCAAGAAAACTATAAGATATTTGGTATGAGTAAGCAATTTGTGCGATAATTAATGTAACTTAATGTGAAAAGATGCCTATATTTCACAGAGGACAAGGATGAGAAAAGACACCTTTCAGATGTGTAGTGTGAAATCATCAATATCTCCTTTCTCAAACAATATGGAACTCACCGCAGCATTCACAAATCAACAACTCACAGAATTTTCCAATCTGAAATTGTTTAACTTTGGGAAAAATCCACACAATGTCATGGAAATAAATCAAGTGTGCTACTTAATCTACCCTTGTTTTCATACCCAAAATTCATCCAATTTCTATTCTAATTGAAACCATGATGCAAGATCATTATAAAACTCAACTGCTTTAAAGATTTCAATTTTCATAACCTAGGCTTATCTCTTCTCTTTAGATGAAGACGAGATTTTTTAATCATGTTGATGATTCTTAACATTTCAATTTTCAACCATTTGAATGGCTTCATATCAATCATATTCTTGCAACCAAACACTATAAGATTTCAATTTTTATGTGCCACATACAATTACATTCAAATGTGAATTTTAAATATTTTAAGATTATTTAAATCATTTTTTTTAACATCATAGTAACGAATTAAGGCAAGGAGGAAAAACATGTGATAAAGTAGGGAAGGATTAAAAATTTGAAGATGGAATTAGGACGAAAAAAAAATGGCATTTCAATTTATGAGGTCCATTTCATCAGTTTGGAGAAATGGACATAAATTTACGCAACCAACCAATGCCTAAGGGTGGAGCATCAATAGGAATGTACAAGCTTATTTAATCACCCAAACGTAATTTATATGAGAATGGTACTCACACAGAATGGCTCAAAACTATACAATTCAAAATGAGGACGCTGTTTCTATAACATAACAAATCCAAACCAACTAAAGGATTGTCGTCCAACCATGCAAAAGTACTCACCGTGGAATCCCAATCGCTGCTCATCACCATCAGATGGAGGAAAGGGAACTGGCAAATTGGATCCTCAAAGTAGGGGACTCAGGTTTTTTATCATCAAACTTAACCTGTAGAGAAAACCCACATTTACAGACTGTCAGAGATCTATTCCCGAGTAAAATGATTAATCATTTGAACAACCTCAAGCATCAATCTTGATTAACAAATTAGTGCCGAGAGTTCAGCATGCATATCAATGAGTAGTTTCTTTTCCAATAAAAGAAACTATTTATCTTAAGCCTATGCAAGTAAAAGAAAAAATAAATTAGTTGACACCTGTGCCACAATGTAACGAACATGAAATTTTGAAAGAAGTGTAAATGCAATGTGTTGTGTTATAATCAACACTGAACTATATTACATATAAAGAGTATGCTAGCATGAATTTACTGGCATATGGAAGTATCCTTTTCCCATTGTCCCTAAATGAAAGTAAAGAGAAGTTCAAAGAATTTTCCAAAAATATTGATAGAAACATCAAAATAATTCTTGTATTACCCACCATTAAGAGCTTCCAAGCAGTCACAGCACACTTTGAGTCCATGAACTCCACGAAGCACAAAACCATAGCCTTATCTCCACTCTGTAACACACTTATTTATTGAGAAAATTACAGAACTCTGAAAACATAAATCTAACAGAAATAGCACAGAATGTAATCATATGAGCATCAAGAATAGAAAATGATGACAAGTTGATGGGCCAGAATTGATTCATTGGAATGTATACCATAATATGCATTGTAAAATCTTTCACATTAGTTGAATCTAATAGTTATCAATTTTGTAAAATTCAATATTATCTTTGGATGTGGCATTAAAGACCTAACCCAGACCCCATACTCCCTGAGACAAATCCTGGACAGATCCAAAAGCTTGTAAGTAATTGAATAAGTGAGGCTAAATAGAGCAACATAGCAACAAAGAATACATATAACTACTCAAATGTTGAGTAAAATTTTCAGTGTATAGCTTTCAGGTCAACTTGAGTTGAGTTAATCGATGCTATAAACAGAGGGTACACTATACCACCATCAAGTTCCGGACACTCAAACCAGAGTCACTAATCATTCCATCCTCCACAAAATTGCTGACGTAGATGAACATAACATTCTCAGTCATTCTCCAGATAAACCATATGCACTGAGACTTGAAACTATATTTGACATAAATGAATAAAGGAATCTCTCAGTTTGACAATGTAAGCCCTGCTCCAAAAAAGTATAATAGGTTTATGTACTTACACGTCTGGGCTCCTGTGAACAACTTTGATTTCCTATAGCCAATAAAGGACGGAAAAGATCTTTTGATTATATGTCAAGGAGACAGAACAAAGCAATTGATTAATGGATTTTCAAGAACATTTCATTACTTTTCATCGTCACAAGGCATATTCATTCTGGTGCAGCAGAGCCAATGCCTGAAGATGATGGAAATTTTTCATTCAACTCATATTATATGTACTGATTTTTCACATTTCTAAGAAGTATCCAAATGACCAGTCATGAAATAAAAGAGCACCAGGCATCTCAGATGTCACACATCAACAGGATAATGCACACATACATACACATGTACGCACAAAAGCACACATAGGAAAAAAGGTACGAGCTACTTCTCTTCGGTACTCAGTTGGGAGTCCATCAACAAACAGAAGTTTGATTCTCCTTTTATTAGCAGGGAACCATAATTTCTCAAAGAATTGGGCATTTCAATCCTACCAGGAATAGGTGGACCAATGCCTAGTGCAACATCCGTCTTTGAACTATAAACTTGGATCTTGTGGAGGAGATGAGTAGCCCTTAACTAGCTCCGCTGTGATTGCACCCATAACAGGTCAGGATGAACTCCAATCCCTGCAGTTCATCCAAGCCATTGGCGAAGGCCGCACTGCACTTATCTGGAAGTAAAAGCACAAAAGGAAAAGAAATCCCCTCATTACGTACACCAATTGTAGAATAACTAAAAATTGTCTACAGTGAAATTTTTACTTTCTCTGTGGAAAATCAGAAGCAACTCGCAAATCACTAGAGCCCAAAGGTTGATGAGAAAAAAAAGAGGGTGCCTTAGGGTCAAGTAGCCAGGAAAGCTAGACCTTGCAACACTGCGTTACAAAAAGGATTATCAATGGAATATCTATGCTAAAACCAATTTAGAAACAGGAAAAGATGGAGAGGAAAGATAAATAGTCATACATCAAAACAGTAATATGCTGTTACATCTTTTTCATGCAAGGTTATTTTACTATCATCAACTTAATTAAAACAGCAGCAATCTTCCCAAGACATGGCACTAAGAGGTATAAATAGTGCAAAGACAGATGTGAAGACTAGAAACCATCTTCAATAAAGCACCAACATGTGCGTAGCACAAATATCAAATAACCAAAGGACCATTGACGTGAGATGAACCAACGTAAGTTCATTAAAGTAAGAAAAGCAATGGTTCAGGCAAAGGAACACCAAGCAACATAGGATCCATCTAAAGTCAAGAACTTCAATATGAGCAAATGTTAATTCAGTCATTCCAGTCAGAGCTACAATCAGTTCAGCCACCCGTCCATCATTTTACACAACCAACCTTGAGAAACAAGGTGAAATTTCCAAAGTAAATTGAACAAAGGAGAGATGACACTGTTGACACAGTGAACTAATAAACCAAGCAGAAAATGAAGAGAAGTACCTACTACGATTCTTAACAGGAAGGAAACGTTTGAAAGCATTAGGATCAGGCATCCAAAAATTCATTAAGAAACCTAAACATCAGACAGTAAATAGAGAAAACAGTTAGACACCAATGTTTGGCTTAATAAACAGTAAAACATAACAAACAATAATGAATTCTAAAATTACAAACGCGATTTTCATCATCTAAAAACTTTAAAGATCGACTATCACATACGAAACAAAATAGGCAATCATCTTAATAGCTGTACTACCAAATTTGTAATACATAAGAATAAGAATTTTGTGATAGACAAAGCATAAGCATCTATCAAGTAATTAGATATTAAGACGTAATAGTCTTGGCAGCATTAGACCTCACTTTTCACTTTATTTCTCACATTTTCTCGGCAAACAAACAAAGAATTCGAATGTTAAGGTTTAACTGTTAGTCTACGGTGCGCAAATAGAGTTTGAGAAATTAAAGCTAGGGAAAAGAACGAACCTCTGTCTGCGGAGGCATCGTATCGATAATAGGGATCACTCATGGCTTCTGTCAGTCCTGCCTCCTCTCTCGCCTCTCAGTTTATTACCGGTATTTGAGGTCGCGGATGACGGGATGCGGTAGTGGCAGTTCTTTTAGGGTAAAAAAATGAACACCCTGAGATATCAGACTTACGAATCCCCCAATGTTTTGGAAACTATCATAAGATCCTCAATTGTTGGTGAGAAAGTTAGGTTTAATTACCCGAGGAAACACTCACTATAATTTATCATCACATATATAAATTGAACAAAAAATACAAAAAGAACTTAATAAACATTTAATTCATTGAATAAAATTTCATAATTTTTTTATAAATTTAAAGAGTAAACAAAATGTTCCCACCCAAAGATTAGCAAAATTCCAGTTCCACCCCTAGTTTTATTATTCCACTTTCTCACCATAATTAACAGAAAATCATTTAATGTAACGGTTAAAGGTAAAGTTGTCAATTAAATCGCATTAAATCTTAAATAAAATGAAAATTTTAAAATAACCCTTACATCTCAAATTTCTCTTACAAGCACCCATCATTACTCCCTCCCTTGTGGCGCCCAGAAAAAATCCAGACCTAGCTAGATTCCAGTGCCATTGACATCAGCGCACACTACTAGCTTCCCCCATCATCCTGACAAAACCCACCATCCCCCAGCCTCATCGACTCCATTTTGGCCGGATCTAGGCCTTTTCCGCGATTTTCCCCTTCCTCGGGGCTACGGAATAAATCAAGATCTAGCCGGATTTGGCGTCGTTTGACATCATCGCCACCACCACTAGCTTCCCCCACTCATCCCCAACAAAACCCATCCATCCCCCAGCCTTGTCTGCCTCCATTTTGGCTGGATCTAGGCCTTTCTCCTCGATTTTCCCTTCCCTTGAGCTGTTAGAAAAATCAAGACCAAGTCGGATTCCGGCATCGTTTGAACTCACCGCTACCACCACTAGTCTCCCCCACTCATCCCCAACAAAAACCAACCATCCCCCAGCCTCATCACCTCCATTTTGGTCGAATCTAAGCCTTTTATCCACGATTTTCCCTCCTCGTAGTTGCCAAAAAAGTCAGATCTAGCGAATTCCGACGTTGTTTAACATCACCATCACCACCACTAGCTCCCCCATCATCCCCGACAAAATCCATCCTTCCCCAGCCTCGTTCGCCTCCAGTTTGGCCGAATCGAGCCTTTTCTCCCAATTTCCCTCCTTAGTGACTACCGAAAAAATCTAAATCTATTTGGGTTAAAAAGTAATTTACTAGTAAGGGCAGCTTGGTAATAACATTCTCCATATGGGTCAAAACCCAAAAATCATTAAACAATGTTAACTTAAGGGTGGGTATCGAAATAAATAAACAGGGGTGGGAACTTGGATTTTCACTAATCTTTGGGTGGGAACATTTTACTCATTAAAAAAATGAAATGACAATGGTGTTGGGCACCACCAGCGTCGGTCAACTACTGGTCAATAGCAAGTCAACTATCGTTAAGCGGCGGTCAAGTCAAAATTTGTTCCATAGTGTCAAATTTTCTCCCATAAGACCGGAACAAGCTAATCTATAGGAATCCATTTGAATCACGGATTCCGACTCCAATATTAGCCGCAAAATGTGGTGGACTATTTCCACCTTCTGCGGCCAAAATAAGTGTCAAAAAATGGTAATTCAACACCTTCTGCAGCCAAAATAAGCTTCAGAATATGGTAATTCACCAGATTCTTGTAGGGGGGAAAGTATGACCAGACTAGGCAAGAGGTGGCAGTTGACCAGTGATCAACAATGGTGATTGATGCTAGCTATAATTAATATTTATCATAATACATTTAAATATTTATTAAATACAAAATAGTACGAAGGAAAATTTGTATTTTGACTAATACAAAAATCATTATGAAAACTTGATAAAAAAAACAAAAATAGATTAAACATATATATTAAAAATTATGGATGGATGATCCATAATCCAATCCAATCTATCTTCAGATTATAAGAATGGATTGGATGGGGATTAGATTAGACTGGATTGGATCTATCTAATCCACAATTTTGTCATCCATACAAATAACCTCTTGAAGTGAGCTCTCTTAGGACACATTATAAGCAAATTTATTGTTGGGGTTCTTTTGTGCTAGGGGTAAAATAGTAAATATAACTGATATGAAAACAATTATAGAAAAAAATTAAAGAAGTAACAAAATAACTGATCAAATAACATTATTAGTTTTTAGTCCAAGAGCATAGCCTAAGTCTCATAATTTTTAAATATTCGTTGTTTTTTCGAAACTTTTTGAATCTGGTACAATGACAAGTAAATTTAAGACCTTCCCATGTAATACCCATATCGGTGAGCAGTGTCCTAAGGATTGGTTTTGGTGTAGGGTGCAAAGTGTAAGAATTCAAAGCCTTGGTGGGAGTAAAATGTTACAATTGAATGATGGAGGGCCAAATAAAATTTGTAGATTAGTATAAAATTGGGTTGTCACCCAAAATGGAGAAGATCGATAAGGAGATAAGGAAAATAGAGAAAGGAGAAAAGAGAAGAAGACGAAGAAGAAGAAGAAGAAAGAAGAAGAAGAAGAAGAAGAGAAGAAGAAGAAGAAGAAGAAGAAGAGGAGAAGAAAAGAAAAAAGAGAGAGAGTGATTTTGAGCCAAGGAAGTGTGAATCAGCTTGGATTCATCCCAAACTCTAGCTTTCTCCCATTCCTTGTTATTGTTGGGGAAAAACCTTAATTTTGGTGTGTTGAATGTGGGTGTATTGTGTATGTGTGTAATGGAGTTAAATTTAGTGTGAGAGGATGGATTGGGGAGTGAGGAAAATGGGCTAGAGTAGAGATGTTGAAGATGGGTTTTGAGGTTAGGGTTATTTAGTTTTAATTAATAAAATTGAGTTGATGTTGTTGTAAAGTGTTGTGCATGTGTGAAGGTTGATTTGGGGTATAGTTTGAGAGAAATTGTTGAAACGACATTCCCTTCTGGAAGTCACTGTAAGAAGGGCAAAATTTCTCTTTACCAAGTATAATTCGCCTGAATGTGGACCACTTTCGCGTCTACGTCCAGAGCCCCAAAGTCTGTTTCGTTTGGTATTCTCCTCTCTCAGTCGTGGAATCTCTAGTAGAGTCCATATCAATTCTGTTTAGTCATGTGTAAGGTAAGCAGAAACGTATGAGAAAAGAAACAAGAGTTAGCCTTTTTTTTTTTTTTTTTGAAAATCATAAAAGTTAGGAAATCAACTAATACTAAAAGTCCTCGACAAGAACAAATTGTTTTACCCGGCTTTGCAACTGAAGTGCAATAGCGCTAGATCCGCGGGTCGGGAAGCACGAACTCCTCGAAGGCTGCAACAAGTTGGCATTCAGCAACGTATACACCCGACTGCAGGTGCTTCGACAGTTGCCCGTGGAATTCAGCACATGAGGGTCGATCCTAGAGGAAGAAGACCTCGTCGACTCGTTGCTTGCCCACTCTCATTTGGGCAACTACGACCTCCCTTTCTCTTGCGCGAGCCTCGAGGACCGCCGAAGTGCCAGGGACACTCCTCGAGGGCACCCCCAAGTGGAAAGCCTGGTAAGGCTGCAATCCCTCGGGCAACATCCCGAAGCCCTCTGGCTTGGACTCTGACTCTTCCTTGGTAAGTAGACTGTTTCCTCCTTGGCCTTCTGGCCCATGGTTTTCTGCTTGCAACGTGAGTAGCCACGGGCCGAAAAGCCTCTCCACGTCGCTCCATGGATGTTCGCCTTTCGCCACCAATCGTACCCCTCTATGGGGATATTGCCAGGGGTCACTCGACTGGCTCAGTCAGGTCGACCGGGGAAAATGAACCCCTTAGTTCTCTTCGATGGCTTTGGAACCCTAGATGGCATAGTCACTGCGCGCATGGAAGCTGTTAGCGAAAGGTCACCTCTGCAAAAAAAAAAAAAAAAAAAATTTTTTAGATATAACACATAGCATCACCTTCTCGAGGATCAACAAAGGGGTGGTTTATTAACCTAGCGGCAATAAAATAATTTTGAAAAGAATTAGGGGTAGTAAGTGAAATTTAGACATTCCAAAAGAAGTTGAGAAAAATGAAAGATCCCAT
Organism: Pistacia vera; assembly: GCF_008641045.1. NCBI lineage: Eukaryota > Viridiplantae > Streptophyta > Magnoliopsida > Sapindales > Anacardiaceae > Pistacia > Pistacia vera. Next base: position 231,193 of record NW_022196235.1, read on the forward strand.
CCGCATCCGCATCCGCGTAATCAAAGTCACCGTCCAACAGCACCTACCCCCACCACCCCCAGCCCACATCATCCATTATTAAAGCAGTACTGCACCTGCCGTGTTCACACTACACACGTTTTTTTTCACTTATCCATTGAACTCAACTATGTTTGATCTTTGAACTTTTATATCATTTTCCTTGACATTTATGCCAAACCAAACTTCATCGACCGCTTTTTATTATTATTATCAAACTTTTCCCTCCCCCATTTCCGTATTCCAAATCTTTGTGTTCACACTTTGTTCACACCGTTAAAACCCAATTTCATAGACTTTCTTGGTTTTTCTTTACCCCTTTTTCATTCCTTATATCAAACTCTCCCTTCTCTCAATCCAACAAACAAACCCATCATTTCTCTTCTTTTCTATTTGTATGTACAGTTCATCTTTTGCTTCAATCTTCAACTTTTCTTCGAATTATGAATGACACCACCACAGCAACCACTCATAGTATCAGGAAACGGAGGCGAAAAGATGAGAAAGATCATCGCGTTAAAAGCGATGAGTTTGAACATGATAAGAAATCATTTCGCGAAGATGATGATGGAGAAGAAGGAGGGAAGAAGAAAGACTTAAAGGGTATTATTACTTCATTGATATTGTTGGAAGAACACGAGAAGGGCATTGAAGAAGAGCAGAACAAAGCCTCTGCTGAAGCTAAATCACTCTTCGACACAAATCACAAGAAGAAGACCAAAACCATGTTGGAGTATTACTCCGATCTTCAAGATTACTATTCAGAAGAAACTGAACATATAAATAGAAAGAAGACACGCGTTCTCGCCTCTTCCGTTGCCACCATCGCTGCCGTTGCTGAATCAGATAATCTACAAAAGTCTGTCAAGCAAGGAAGCGGTGGGCCGGGCACGGCCCAGCACAGGCGTTTGTGGGTCAAAGACCGGTCAAAGGCTTGGTGGGATGAGTGCAATAGTCCTGATTACCCAGAAGAGGAGTTCAAGAAATGGTTCAGAATGAGAAGGCAAACTTTTGATATGATATGCGAAGAGCTGAATTCTGTTATTGCCAAGGAAGATACAACTTTGCGGAATGCAATTCCTGTGAGGCAAAGGGTTGCCGTTTGTATCTGGCGACTTGCCACTGGTGAGCCACTTAGACTCGTGTCAAAAAGGTTTGGTTTAGGCATTTCAACTTGTCATAAATTGGTTCTTGAAGTTTGTACAGCTATTAGGAGTGTGTTAATGCCAAAGTATTTACAATGGCCGGATGAAGAGGGTTTGAGGAAGATTAAAGAAGAGTATGAAGTCATGTCCGGGATACCAAATGCGGTTGGTTCTATGTATACCACACATATTCCTATTATAGCGCCTAAGATTAGTGTTGCAGCTTATTTCAACAAGAGGCATACTGAGAGGAATCAGAAGACTTCGTATTCGATTACGGTACAAGGTGTTGTGGATCCGAAAGGGGTTTTTACTGATGTATGCATTGGTTGGCCTGGTTCGATGCCTGATGATCAGGTGTTGGAGAAGTCTGCCTTGTATCAAAGAGCAAGCGGGGGTCTTTTGAAGGGAGTGTGGATTGTTGGAGGTTCAGGGTATCCCTTACTGGATTGGGTGTTGGTACCTTATACACAGCAGAATTTGACATGGACCCAACATGCCTTCAATGAGAAAATCGGGGAGATTCAAAGGGTTGCTAAGGATGCATTTGCGAGGTTGAAAGGAAGGTGGAGCTGTTTGCAGAAAAGAACAGAGATTAAATTGCAGGACCTGCCAGTGGTTCTTGGGGCATGTTGTGTGCTGCATAATATATGTGAGATGAGCAATGAGGAGATGGATCGAAGCTTGAAATTTGACCTTGTTGACGATGAGATGATCCCCGATGTTCCTCTGAGGTCAGCCAGCTCAATGAAGGCTAGAGATGCCATTGCTCATAATCTTTTGCACCATGGCCTTGCAGGCAATGCATATTTATAGTTGAATGGAGTTGTGTTTGTTCATTTGATGAGAATATGATTCTTTTGTTAATGAATTATCATAGTTGTGTATTCATCCTAATTTGATGAAGGGGCTATCTAAACATTACATATATATATTTGCCCCTCCTTCAAATTGATGAACATTGCTAGTCTTACATAGCTTTTAAGTTTATACCCAAAGATGACAAACAATGTAGCCTAGGTTCTATACTCCAACAAGAAATAAAAAGATGAATGAAATTTAACATTATGAGATCTTCTTTTGCTATGGTTTATAAGTGTTAATGTCAAATGTTGAAATGTTATGTATTATCATTCTGTGATTATTTAGCTGCATATATGACAATGATCCCAGAAACACAAACTAATGTTCTTGTATATCTGTTTGAAGGAAAGTTTTTATGTGTTGCAGAAATAATAACATTTTGCTTTATACCTGATGGATTATATCCACTTAGCTAAAAGAAGAGTGATTCAGAAGGTGATTTAAAATAATTTTTCATTTTGTATCATGTTGAGGTATAGTGCTGTTTTGGAATTGCTTGTTTGATTATTCTTGCACTTATATTATTCTGTTATTTGACTCATCAACACTCAAATTGGCATGAATCTTGCTGTTATAAAATGGGAGATAGAGGAGAATGGGCAAATCATTTTCAATTGATGTCAAATTCCCAAACCTAAGAGTTGGATTATTATATGGTTTAAGTTCCTTCTCACTGTTTGAATATTAAAACAAGCACACTTAATGAACATGTAACAATGAATATTTTAATTTTCGATAGGTTTCTCATAACTGAAAAAATGATGCAATATGTTTGATTAAGCAGTACATGAAATGGGCAATCAATCATCAAGAGTCAGTTTAAATAGGGGAATCATGTCTTCTCTATTTAAACACTAATATTATAACTGCTACTTTTAACATAAAACCATATAACAAAATGTAAACAACCATCTCATCAAAGACTCTGAAAATGTCAACATACCCCTGTTTGCCGGCACTGCAAATTTGTTGTTAATTAATGATAAATGAAACTGCATGGAGGTCCACTTTCCCTTGGTTTTTGTTTGTTTATTTATGTTGTTTCAACTGTATCTACCAAGAAAACTATTAAGATATTTGGTATGAGTAAGCAATTTGTGCGATAATTAATGTAACTTAATGCTGAAAAGATGCCTATATTTCACAGAGGACAAGGATGATGAAAATGACACCTTTCCAGATGTGTAGTGTGAAATCATCAATATTCTCCTTTCTCAAACAATATGGAACTCACAGCAGCATTCACAAATCAACAACTCACAGAATTTTCCAATCTGAACATTCGTTTAACTTCTGGGAAAAATCCACACAAAATGTCATGGAAATAATATCAAGTGCTGCTACTGTAATCTACCCTCTGTTTTCATACCCAAAATTCATCCAATTTCTATTCTAATTGAAACCATGATGCAAGATCATTATATAACTCAACTGCTTTAAAGATTTCAATTTTCATACCCTAGGCTTATCTCTTCTCTCTTGATGAAGACGAGATTTTTTAATCATGTTGCATGATTCTTAACATTTCAATTTTCAACCATTTGACTGGCTTCATATCAATCATATTCTTGCAACCAAACACTATAAGATTTCAATTTTTTATGTGCCACATACAATTAGCATTCAAATGTGAATTTTAAATATTTTAAGATTATTTAAATCATTTTTATTTAACATCATTAGTAACGAATTAAGGCAAGGAGGAAAAACATGTGATAAAGTAGAGAAGGATTAAAAATTTGAAGATGGAATTAGGACGTCAAAAATAAAATGGCATTTTCAATTTATGAGGTCCATTTCATCAGTTTGGGAGAAATGGACATAAATTTACGCAACCAACCAATGCCTAAGGGTGGAGCATCAATAGGAATGTACAAGCTTATTTAATCACCCAAACGTAATTTTATATGAGAATGGCTACTCAAAACCACAGAATGGCTCAAAACTATACAATTCAAAATGAGGACGGCTGTTTCTATACCATAACAAATCCAAACCAACTAAATGGATTGTCGTCCAACCATGCACAAGTACTCACCGTGGAATCCCAATCCGCTGCTCATCACCATCAGATGGACGGAAAGGGAACTGCGCAAATTGGATCCTCAAAGTAGGGGACTCAGGTTTTTTATCATCAAACTTGTAACCTGTAGAGAAAACCCACATTTACAGACTGTCAGAGATCTATTCCCGAGTAAAATGATTAATCATTTGAACAACCTCAAGCATCAATCTTGATTAACAAAATTAGTGCCGAGAGTTCAGCATGCATATCAATTGAGTAGTTTCTTTTCCAATAAAAGAAACTATTTATCTTAAGCCTATGCAAGTAAAAGATAAATAATAAATTAGTTGACACCTGCTGCCATAATGTAACGAACATGAAATTTTGAAAGAAGTGTAAATGCAATGTGTTGTGTTATAATCAACACTGAACTATATTACATATAAAGAGTATGCTAGCGATGAATTTACTGGCATATGGAAGTATCCTTTTCCCATTGTCCCTAAATGAAAGTAAAGAGAAGTTCAAAGAATTTTCCAAAAATATTTGATAGAAACATCAAAATAATTTCTTGTATTACCCTACCATTAAGAGCTTCCATAGCAGTCACAGCACACTTTGAGTCCATGAACTCCACGAAGCACAAAACCATAGCCTTATCTCCACTCTGTAACACACTTATTTATTGAGAAAATTACAGAACTCTGAAAACATAAATCTAACAGAAATAGCACAGAATGTAATCATATGAGCATCAAGAACTAGAAAATGATGACAAGTTGATGGGCCAGAATTGATTCATTGGAATGTATACCATAATATGCATTGTAAAATCTTCACATTAGTTGAATCTAATAGTTATCAATTTTGTAAAATTCAATATTATCTTTGGATGTGGCATTAAAGACCTAACCCAGACCCCATACTCCCTGAGACAAATCCTGGACAGATCCAAAAGCTTGTAAGTAATTGAATAAGTGAGGCTAAATAGAGCAACATAGCAACAAAGAATACATATAACTACTCTAAATCGTTGGGTAAAATTTTCAGTGTATAGCTTTCAGGTCAACTTGAGTTGAGTTAATTACGATGCTATAAACAGAGGGTACAATATACCACCATCAAGATTCCGGACACTCAAAACCAGAGTCACTAATCATTCCATCCTCCACAAAAATTGCTGACGTTAGATGAACATAACATTCTCAGTCATTCTCCAGATAAACCATATGCACTGAGACTTGAAACTATATTTGACATAAATGAATAAAGGAATCTCTCAGTTTGACAATGTAAGCCCTGCCTCCAAACAAGTATAATAGGTTTACTGTACTTACATGTCTGGGCTCCTTGTGAACAACTTTGATTTCCCTATAGCCAATAAATGGACGGAAAAGATCTTTTGATTATATGTCAAGGAGACAGAACAAAGCAATTGATTAATGGATTTTCAGGAACATTTCATTACTTTTTCATTACGTCACAAGGCATATGTCATTCTGGTGCAGCAGAGCCAATGCCTGAAGATGATGGAAATTTTTCAATTCAAAACTCATATTATATGTACTGATTTTTCACATTTCTAAGAAGTATCCAAATGACCAGTCATGAAATTAAAAGAAGCACCAGGCATCTCGAGATGTCACACATCCACAGGATAATGCACACATACATACACATGTACGCACAAAAGCACACATAGGAAAAAAGGATACGAGCTACTTCTCTTCTGGTACAGTCAGTTGGGAGTCCATCAACAAACAGAATGTTTGATTCTCCTTTTATTAGCGGCGAACCATTAACATTTCTCAAAGAATTGGGCATTTCAATCCTACCAGGAATAGGTGGACCAATGCCTAGTGCAACATCCCGTCTTTGAACTATTAAACTTGGATCTTGTGGAGGAGATGAGTAGCCCTTTACACTAGCTCCTGCTGTGATTGCACACATAACAGGTTCAGGATGAACTCCAATACCTGCAGTTTCATCCAAGCCATATGGCAAAGGCCGCACTGCACTTATCTGGAAGTAAAAGCACAAAAGGGAAAAGAAATCCCCTCATTACGTACACCAATTGTAGAATAACTAAAAACTTTGTCTACAGTGAAATTTTTACTTCTCTCTGTGTAAAATCAGAAGCAACTCGCAAATCACTAGAGCCCAAAGGTTGATGAGAAACAAAAGAGGGTGCCTTAGGAGTCAAGTAGCCAGGAAAGCTAGACCTTGCAACACTGCCTGTTACAAAAAGGATTATCAATGGGAATATCTATGCTAAAACCAATTTAGAAACAGGAAAAGATGGAGAGGAAAGATAACTAGTCATACATCAAAACAGTAATATGCTGTCTACATCTTTTTCATGCAAGGTTATTCTACTATTCATCAACTTAATTATAAACAGCAGTAATCTTCCCAAGACATGGCACTAAGAGGTATAAATAGTACAAAGACAGATGTGAAGACTAGAAACCATCTATCAATAAAGCACCAACATGTGCGTAGCAAAATATCAAATAACCAAAGGACCATTGACGTGAGACTGAACCAACGTGAGTTCATTAGAGTAAGAAAAGCAATGGTTCAGGCAAAGGAACACAAGCACTCATAGGATCCATCTAAAGTCAAGAACTTCAATATGAGCAAATGTTAATTCAGTCATTCCAGTCAGAGCTACAGTCAGTTCAGCCACCCGTCCATCATATCTTTATACAACCAACCTTGAGAAACAAGGTGAAATTTTCCAAAGTAAATTGAACAAAAGAGAGATGACACTGTTGACACAGTGAACTAATCAACCAAGCAGAAGACGAAGAGAAGTACCTACATACGATTCTTCAACAGGAAGGAAACGTTTGAAAGCATTAGGATCAGGCATCCAAAAATTCAATTAAGAAACCTAAACATCAGACAGTAGCTAGAGAAAACAGTTAGACACCAATGTTTGGCTTAATAAACAGTAAAACATAACAAACAATAATGAATTCTAAAATTACAAACGCGATTTTCATCATCTAAAAACTTTAAAGATCGACTATCACATTACTAATACAAACTAGGCAATCATCTTAATAGCTGTACTACCAAATTTGTAATACATAAGAATTAAGAATTTTGTTTAGACAAAGCATAAGCATCTATCAAGTAATTAGATATTAAGACGTAATAGTCTTGGCAGCATTTAGACCTCACTTTTCACTTTATTTTCTCACATTTTCTCGGCAAACAAACAAAGAATTCGAATGTTAAGGTTTAACTGTTAGTCTACGGTGAACAAGTAGAGTTTGAGAAATTAAAGCTAGGGAAAAGAAACGAACCTCTGTCTGCGGAGGCATCGTATCGATAATAGGGATCACTCATGGCTTCTGTCAGTCTCAGCTTCTCTCTCGCCATCTCAGTTTACTTACCGGTATTTGAGGTCGCCGGATGACGGGATGCGGTAGTGGCGGTTCTTTTATGGGTAAAAAAATGAACACCCTGAGATGTTAATGACTTACGGATCCCCCAATGTTTTGGCAACTATTGTTGGTGAGAAAGTTAGGTTTAATTACCCCGACCAAACACTCAATATAATTTCTCATCACATATATAAATTGAAAAAAAATTACAAAAAGAATTTAATAAACATTTAATTCATTGAATAAAATTTCATAATTTTTTTTATAAATTTAAAAAGAGTAAACAATATGTTCCTACCCAAAGATTAGCAAAATTTCAAGTTCCCACGTTTCATTTATTCCACTTTGCTACCCTTAAATTTACAGAAAATCATTTAATGTAACGGTGAAAGAGTAAAATGGTCAATTGAATTACATTAAATCTTAAATAAAAATTTTAAAATAACCCTTTACATCTCAAATTTCTCTCACAAGCACCCATCATCACTCCCCTCCCTTGCGGCTGCCGAAAAAATCCAAACCTGGCTAGATTCCAGCGCCACCACCACTAGCTTCCCCCACTCATCCCCGACAAAACCCATCCATACCCCAGCCTCGTCCACCTCGATTTTGGTCGGATATGGGCCTTTTCTCTGCGATTTTCCCTTCCCTCGCGGTTGCCGGAAAAATCAAGATCTAGCCAGATTTCGGCGTCGTTTGACATCATCGCTACCACCACTAGCTTCCCCCACTCATCCTCGACAAAACCCATCCATCCCCCAGCCTCATCTGCCTCCATTTTGGCTGGATCTAGGCATTTTCTCCACGATTTTCCCTTCCCTAGCGGTTGCTGGAAAAATCAAGATCTAGCCAGATTTCGGCATTGTTTGACATCACCGCCACCACCACTAGCTTCCCCCACTCATCCCCAACAAAACCCATCCAACCCCCAGACTCGTCCGCCACCATTTTGGCAGAATCTAAGACTTTTATTCGCGATTTTCCCCTCTCTCGTAGTTGCCAAAAAAGTCTAGATCTAGCTAGATTCTGGCACCGTTTGACATCACCATCACCACCATTAGCTTCCCCCACTGATCCCTGACAAAATCCATCCTTCCCCCAGCCTCGTTCGCCTCCAGTTTGGCCGGAACTGAGCCTTTTCTCCCGATTTTCCCCTCCCTAGTAGTTGCCGAAAAAATCCAAATCTATTTGGGTTAAAAAGTAATTTATAGGTAAGGGCAGCTTGGTAATAACATTCTCCATATTGGGTCAGAACCCAAAAATCATTAATAGTGTTAACTTAATGGTGGGTATCTAGAATAAATGAAACCAGGGGTGGGAACTTGGATTTTTGCTAATCTTTGGGTGGGAACATTTTACTCATTTAAAAAAATTGAAACGACAATGGTGTTGGGCACCACTAGCGGTGGTCAACTACTGGTAAATAGAAAGTCAACTATTGTTAAGCGGTGGTCAGGTCAAAATTTGTCCCATTAGTGTCAAATTTTCTCCCATTAAGACTGGAATAAGCTGATCTATAGGAATCCAGTTGAATCATCGGATTCCGACTCCAATATTGGTCGCAAAAGGTGGTGACGCAAAATGTGGTGGACTATTTCACCACCTTTTGCGGCCAAAATAAGCGTCAGAATATGGTAATTCAACCAGATTCCTGTAGGTCGGGAAAGTATGACCCAGACTAGGCAAGAGGTGGCAGTTGACCAGCGGTCAACAATGGTTGATTAGTGTTGGCTAATGATTAATATTTATCCTAATGAATTTTTAAATATTTTATTAAAATACAAATTAGAATGAAGGAAAATTTGTATTTTGACTAAATACAAAAATAATTATGAAAATTTGATTTAAAATACAAAAATTGGATTAAACTTATATATTAAAATTTATGGATGGATGATCCATAGTCCACAAAAATTCAATCCAATCCAATCTATCTTTAGATTATAAGAACAGATTGGATTGGATATAAACTCAGTGGATTAGATTGGACCTATCTAATCCACCATTTTTGTCATCCCAAACAAATAACCTCTTGAAGTGAGCTCTCTTTAGGACACATTTATAAGACAACTTTTATTGTTGGGGTTCTGTAAAACCCCTCCCTAGCCGGGTATTTCCTAAGTATCCATTGGCCATTGAGAACCTAGAAAAGACAGCCTAGGAAATGATTTTGGTTTAAAACCTATACTTTTGTCTGTTTTGTCTTTGTTTTTTTTTGTTTTTTTTTTTTTTTAAAAGCATGATATTAAACATCCTATATCCATAAAATGATTCAAGAAATTTAGCTTCCTACGGAGTTATTATCATAAGTATATAATATCATTTAACCCGTTTCATTCATTTGACAAGGAAATGGTCATACTAGGTTTATTGAAACATATTTACTTCAACATCCATAAACCAAAAACCATTTGATGTTATTTTACAACAAAAATTCAAAACATAGCAAAAGCATTCCTTCATGCGCATGTCATTCCCCAGTAGCCTCTCCTAGCTTCAAGCTTCAATTCTTACCTGCAAAACATTTTAAAAAAATTCGTGGGGTGAGCACTAATCGCTCAGTAAGGGAATATGGCCTTTCATAAACTATTAAGGTTTATTATACAAGCATGTTACTCAGGACCTTACCTTTACCTACCTACAAGACATGACCTTCATTCATTGACATTATCAAGTTCATAAAACATGTCATACGCAATATTCATAAACATGCCATGCCTATTTCTTTTGTTTTTGTACTTGATGTTTTCATTAGTCTTTATTATCTGATCGGATTCATTTAAACCATTACCTTGTTCTTGGTCGTCACCTTAAAGGACTCATGGTTTCCACAAAGATTCAATTCCTCTGATTTTGGTTTATACCTCAAGAGACTCATGGAATTCATTTTTTAACATTTCATAAATGTTTTCATAAGTTAACTAAATAAGCTATATGCATTACCATTATGAATGCAAACATATGGGATAACATCTCTCATGCTCAATCATACTATTCATTCATTTAACATGTACCCTTAGCCAATTGCACAATTCATCAATCAATTTAGCAAAACTCTATGACATGAATATTTTCCTATTAAATTCATTAACTTAATTCATTTGATTTCTCATACAACACAAGGAATTTCAACATTAAGATTATTCAGTGGTTTATTAGAAATTATAAAAAAGATGGGAATTTTATTTAAGGAGGTGGATGCCATACAGTTCATCACTATTCAAGCAATTTTTTCCTCATCTTCGAATTCGAATTAATTTTTGGCTAAAACATAAACGTTTAATCTATTTCTAAAATTTTTAATACTTCAAGAATCATCTCAATTAGACTTTTATAACTTCAGTTATGACTGATTCAGTGAAGCATGTACAGTATAAGTCTTGAAAAGCCAAATCCGAATTCTATTCATTTTTAACCATGTCACATTCATTTGCACATTCATAGTATTTGCTATATTATTCTAAGTATAAAAGGCCATAAGACCTCCCTTTTTACAAAACCAAAAAGTGCCAAAACATCGTCCAACTATAAATCTCTTAATTGGCATAAACATCCTCCATATGCACACATACACCAATCAACACACCCATTTAAACAATCCATAACCAAAACATAGCATCACACTCAAATTAACATAAATAGATGTAAGTTCCATCAATCCTAGGTGTTATCAATTGTAGTCATAATGGAGAATTTTTTTTCCTTACCTTAGTATTCAAAGCACAAAGACACTCCTCCTTAGCTCCAAAGGTTCATCCTTTCTACCTTACACACATAACCACTTATGAATTTCTCTTTTAACTGAAAATCAAAACAACTAGGGTTTTGAAACTCACCTTAAACCTTGAAATTGAAGTTGTTTAAGTGTGGATGGTGATCTCCTTTGAAATTCAACTTGAAATCCTATGAAAATTTTGAGAGAGAGAGCTTGAATTAAAGCCTTTAATGGAGGAAAATAAGACTTGAAGAAGAGAGTTTGGTGTTCTAAGGGTGTTGGCCGACTTAACCAAGAAAATATCTTATAAATATTTCATTTTTTTAATTCCCAAATGGGATTGGCCATCAAAAGTTAGAGATATGGGTCATTTGGTATAAATTTTGCATATAAGGGCATTTTGGTCATTTCAACTACAACATAATTATTACACTCCTTTAATGCCATTTGACTTCTCTTTTCTACTTGGTGACCAAGTAAATCCATAAGATAATTAACTAATTTACCCATAATACTCTTTTATAGATACTTGATTCCTATAAATTATTGTGAAAAGACCATTATACCTCTTGGGAACCGTTTATGTCGTTTAACCCTACTAACCTCCTTCATGACCCTTTAACCATATTTCTTATCAATATCATCAATTCCTAACACTTTACAACATTCACGTCTCATAATGCATACAAAATGACCATTTTACCTGTTTATTGATAAAAATCCTTTTAAGGGTAGAATTACATACCTTATAGCATTGGAATGCTGACGCGGGGGTTTACAGGTTCTTTTGTGCTAGGGGTAAAATAGTAAATATAATTTATATGAAAACAATTATAGAAAAATTACAAAAGTAACAAAATAACTGGTCAAATAACATTATTAGTTTTTAGTCCAAGAGCACAGCCTAAGTCTCATAATTTTTAAATATTCGTTGTTTTTTCGAAACTCTTTGAATCTAAGTACAATGACAAGTAAATTTAAGACCTTCCCTGTAATACCTCATATTAGTGAATAGTGTCCCTAAGGAATTGGTTTTGGTGTAGGGTGCAAAGTGTAAGAATTCAAAGCCATGGTGGGAGTAAAATGTCACAATTGAAACGATGGAGGGCCAAATGAAATTTGATAGAATTAGTATAAAAGTGGGTTGTTCACCCAAAATGGAGAAGAATCGAGAAGGAAAGAAGGAAAAGAGAGAAAGGAGAAAAGAGAAGAAGAAGAAGAAGAGAAGAGAAAGAGAAAGAAGAAAAGAAATAAGAGAGAGAAAGTGATTTTGAGCCAAGGTAAGCGTGAATCATGCTTGTATTCATCCTAAACTCTAGCTTTCTTCCAATTTCCTTGTTTATTGTTGGGGAAAAACCTTAATTTTGGTACGTTGAATGTGGGTGTATTGTTTATGTTTGTTAATGGAGTTAATTTAGTGTGAGAGGATGGATTGGGGAGTGAGGAAAATGGGTTAGAGTAGAGATGTTGAAGATGGGTTTTGAGTTTAGGGTTATTTAAGTTTTAATTAATAAAATTGAGTTGATGTTGTTGTAAATGTGTTGTGGTGTGTGTGAAAGGTTGATTTGGGGTATAGTTTTGAGAAATTGTTGGTGGAATGAAAGGAGTGTGTGAAAAGGGGGTTGAAGTGAAGAGAAACCCAGATTTTGAGAAAAATCTGGTCTTCGCCACAGTGAAGAAAAATTCTCGCTGCAGTGAAAAAGGTTCGGGAGAGTTTTGAGAATTTCTGGGTTTCGCCGCGGCGAAGAAAATTTTGCCCCGGCGAGATTCCCAGGGGGTATTTTGTCAGTTTTGAAACCTATTTCAAAGACAGGGGGTTAAGTGTACAATTTTAAAAGTTGAGAGACAAAGGGAATAGTGGAAAATATGGGGAGTAAAAAAATATTTTACTTGAGTGGAGTTTTTATAAAAATAAAATTGAGAGTGACCGGTGTTTGGTTATAAGACGGTTTTGTTTAAAAGGAAGTTAAGTTAACCTTTTGGTGTGTGGGTTGTCCAATAGGTTTAATATTGATGTGTTACCATAGGGAAACCCTTACATGGAGAGTTCATTGAACTGCAGATAAGGGAAGACAAGCGAGGCACTATCGGAGGATTCCGATCACTTTTTTGGGTCGAGGCTTTAGCTCTAGAGAGGTGAGTGGATCTAAACCTTTCTCTTTACTATCTTTTGTTGTAGTTAAAGTGCTTGTCTATAGATAAGTGGTAATTATTTATGTGCTCTTACATTGAATTTTAATGTCTATAAATGTTTGTAAAATGATGCTTGGATTTAATTGAAGTAATTAGACCCAATAGTGTTTGAATCTAATTGAAGTAATTAGACCCAATGATGTTTGGATTTACTCGAAGTAATTGGGCCTAATGGTGTTGGTTAATTAAAATAGTTGGGTTGTTAGGTTTTATTAATGAGAAGGGCCGGTTGTTATTAATGAGGCACAAGTTGCATCAAATGAATTTTAGGTCTTAATTCTCAAGTGGACTAGTCTATAAATAATATGGTTCAGATTTTTAAGGTTGGGCTTCTGAGTTTGATAAGTGTTTTGGCTTATTATTAATAGGGCCGCTATCATAATTTGGGTTTTGAAGTGGATAGCAATTGGTGGAAGGATTTTTAGCGGGCGGTTTGTTAGTTATGCAGATATTGAAGCACAAATAGGGGGTAAATTGTAAGGATTAGAAAGTTTTGGGGCTAAATGGAAATGAATAAAAATATAGGGGTAAATTGATATTTTACAAGTTGGTATACTTCTGAATATTGCGAGTGTTGTAATCGTATTTACATGCTCTAGCATAAGGATGTGTTTGGCTGGGAGTGAAAGGGCATGTTGTGTTTGGATCTAAGATTACCCTCCCATAGTACCCGTCCCTCTTCAGATATCAGCTAGTCTGTATTTTATTTCTTAGCCTCTTGCAAGTGTTGAGATGGCTCGTACTACCGCATGGTAGTAGCTTTCTATCAGGAGTACGGATGTCTGAGGAGCTCTAGGCAGGATATTATGGGATACTATATCATGACGCCCCGAGGATAGACTATGGATCAAGTATGGTTATCAAGTGATGAGTATACCATCCTGAGGATAGACTATGGATGGTACCACCTTGATGATAGACTGTTGGTGGGATATTGATACATGACGCCCTGATGATAAACTGTGGTCGAGATTCTTTTATATGATACCATATCATGACACCCCGAGGATAGATTGCGAGTTGAGTATGATTATCTTGTGGTGATTTAGCCATCCCGAGGATAGACTGTGGATGATGCCACCCCAAGGATAGACTGTGGGTGCCCTAGCTGGTTGTCTGTATTAGGGACTCTGGGTACTAGAGTGGTGGCAACGGTGGTGGTTGTAATAATGTTGTGAGAAGAGTTGGTTAACACCCAACGGGTATAGGATAGGGTGGAATTTATGATTATACAGCAAATATAGGCTGGGGTGGAATCTATGAATATCCAGAGAGCACATGGCTGGGGGTGGAGATTGTGGACACTTAGCGAGTATTGGTGTGAGTAAGAGTGGGTTTCGTATTGGGAAATGTCTACTCAGCTTTGATGATGGGCGAATCGATTGTTGTGAAAATAATTCGATGATCCATGGTAAGTGGGGAGGTTTGTACAAGGATACGAATTAAGGATTTATCGTGTCCGGAAATTATAGAAAGGAAAGTGTGGTTCTGCTAAGGGAATGGTTATGTGTTATGAGAAGTGCAAGTGTTCTCTCATGCAAGTTTAAGATTGAAGTTATTTTCACTTATAAATTGTATTATCCACTCACTGGGCTTCCCAGCTCACTGCTTTATGATTTTTCAATTAGGTTTTCATACAGGGTACGTGAGGCACATCCTATACACTTTTGGTTGGCCATAGATGCATGTTCATCGACATAATGTTTGTACATATTAGAACACTCTGATACATTGTTATTATGTAAATTGATTTTTAATGTTTGCACTTTCATAATTAGATTTTAAGTTGCATTACAGTCATTAAAGTTTTATGAATGGATTTTTATAAACTGTTTTCGGAAAATTCACCCTCCTCTCAGGATCCTGAGTCCCTTGGAGCACCCAGATCCGACGAAATAGGGAATACCCGGGAGGGGGCATGACATTCCCATTAAGTTGTTTCCTACGGAGAGTCTTGTTAATGTTGCAAACTTATATGACAAACATTGAATCATAAGAAGACTAAGGATAATTTTGGTAAAGATTTTGTTCGTGTGAGAGCCAACTCAACAAGTTTTGAAAACTTTTCATAAAACAATAAAGAGAGATTGTACAAAGACGGAACAACATTAAACATGGTTAGAAATGGTTTAATAAGATAAACTAATTTTGTAATGTTAGACTAAAACATTAGAAGCTCGATATTACTTAATTATAATAATATAGTAAAACCTCTCTATAGTGATACTTTATATAGGAATAACCTTCATGTAGTCATAAAAAATACTAGTCCCAACTGGGGATAGTTATAAATAAAAATAAACTCCACATTGTAATAAGTTATAATTTTTTCTAATTCTCGTCTTAAGAAAGTTGCCTCCATATAGTATAATTACTTTTATATTGCAAAAAAAAAAAAAAAAAAAAAAAAAAATATATATATATATATATATATATATATATATATGATATGTTACATTAAAGATTGAAGATAAAATAAAATATTTATCTAAAGTTGTTTGGGACAATGATTTATATTTTAGAGTTATTACCACATCTTTTAATTTGCGAGTAAGTATAACTCGCTAGCATGGACACATTTTTGTTGAAGTCAAAATATTTCTAGCTTCCCAAGCATGTTTAGAGCTTCTTGGCATAAAACTTTTTGTATTTCCTTTTCTTTTTGTCTAATTGTAGCAATGACTTCTTCTTTAGTTAAAGCATACATGACTTGTTGCTCATTTGGATTATTGAGGAAGACATTAATATCCATTCGATTAGTGTAGTGAAGTTGTCGAATCTGATCACTCAGTTCTATAATAACTCTTTGATTCTCCTTGTCCACTTCATTTGTAACTTACAATTCATCAACATCGGAGGTCCTAATTTTGCAATGCTTAAAACAATTGGCAATGTCTGTGACTCCACATCAATTGATTATGCAACAACTGCATTTATAATTCCATCAAGGACACTTATATTTGCTGGTTCCAAGACATAATCTTCTATCCATTTCAAAAGTAGACAATTAAAGCGTTGAATTGAAATCCTAATACTATTAAAACATAAATTGAAATCCTAATATTGTACTATTAAAACATGAATTATAAAATAAGAAATCAAAATAATAATTTTTGTAACTATACCTCTATTAAGTTATAACCTCTTTATAGTAATAAAATTAGTTGGTCTCACCATTATGACTATAGAGAGGTTTTATTGTGGATGGTAACCCTAGTGTCTATGGAACATATCCTCTAACAGATGGTGGTGCATGTGATCCTTAAACTTTAGATCACTAGAGCGTCATATGTAATATTGGTGTAGTTTGATGCTAGTCTAATGTAGTCCTATTTAAGATTATTAGTATGGTGGTGGTTGGCTGTATTGAGAAGTAGATTATAGCTATGGTGGATTAACAAAGGATTCATCACTCCTAGGTACAAAAGAAGTTATCTCATGGATCTATTTGGTTAATTACAACGACTGTGAATTTGTGATCACAATGGGATTGAGTTGCTGCTCAAATCCAATTTTATTTGGTCGTTGGTCTGATAACAGAATGCCAATATGTCAAGGTAATATATTTGAAGTTGACATTATTTATATACTTCAAACCTTGATGAGATATCAGATGATGAAGAGATTGAATTGCATGGTAATCATACCGTTGTTAGGTATCAGTTCTTCGCTAATCTCTATTTGTTAGGTAACTATAATGCCTTGTTAGAGGCTAATCTTAGTTTGTTTGTAGTGAGACGATTAATTGGTGGGTAATCGTAATACTACTTACTGTCAACATTATAGGGAGCCTACGAGTCACACATTAGAAGACAATTTAAGGTTTATAATGAATGAGGGCATTTTTGTCCTTTTGGGTGAAATGGCAGTTTTGTCTTTTTGGCGAAAAGGTGCTTGGGTCATTTTTCTGTGCAATTAAGTTTGTCGCAGTTGCTGCCTAATGCCAATATTTATAATCCCAATATTTATATTGGAATTTAATTTACAAAATTGTATATTTATATATCGATCTTAATAAATATATAAACATTTAATTAATAGGTAATTATTAATTAATTAAATACCAAATTAACTCTATTCCAATCAAGAATAGGAATTAATTAAATACAAATTATATATGTCTATTCCAATTAGGAATAGGGTTAATCCTATTCCAAAGTGGAATAAGAGTATTCATGCTATATAAGCATGAATTGATTTAGGGTTTAATAACCCAATTAAGAGAGTTTCGCCCCTTTCTATTGGAATTGAGAATTTTCTCTCAATTTTTCGTTCATTGTTAATAAAATCTAAAAGCAATTAATTTGTTCTAGCAAACTAAATTAATTGTGAGTGATCCTATCTTCGTGTGGATACCATTGTGTGCAATTCTATTTTGAATTGGCTTATGAAGGATTCAGAGAGACCTTTTTTAGAGAAGCCTCCAAACAAAGATATAAATGGATTATGATTATGTTTAAATGCATGTAAATAAAATATTCAACTCCCGCATTCTTGGTTTTAGGTTTAATGCGAAAAATTATGTTGTTTCCACTGCCCTTTAATCGCATTAAAACCTTACAAAGTAAGCATGAACTTTCACAGACAGTGACATATATAATATGTCTCATTTGGATTCACGTACACCTTAATGTGAAATATGAAGTGCGAAGAATAATGCTTCTCCAAATTATTGTTTACAAAAGGCCAAATGCATTTAGGAATCACATATAAATCAACAACGTGGATTGATATTCTAGCTAAATAGTGTGTTAAAGTGGCCACAAATAATTTATCTATTGCATACCAGAAGTGTGGTAGACCTCTTGATCTAAAGATATTATTTCTTGGAAACTAAAGAATAAAACTAACATTGGTGTTACAAGCAGTAATGCTTGAGCTGTATAAATCAAACCACATTCTCTGTCTTAAAGATAATAATCCTTAAAGAGATAAAGGCCTAGAAGAGGTCATGCCTTTGATGAGGTCATGTCTTTGAAGAGGCACAAGTCTCAAAAGAGATAAACACCACAGAAGTGGCACATGCTCCAAAAGTAGCATATGAGTATGGTGCCTGGCAAATTCCCAAGAAGTGACATATAGAATTGTTGCCCAGAAGTAGCACATGTGCAAGAAATGACATATAGAAATGTTGAAATTTCTATGAATTTGCATACACTAGAGAAATGTGAAATTGTGAAAATATTATCATTGAAGATATATTTGCGGTAGCTACTAAAATTATGATTAATGATTTTGAGTCATATATTGTTGATGAGTATAAACTATGACACACGATTGGCCAAAATAGAAAGCAGCAATTCAAAGAGAATTGACTTATCTAGTAAATTGTAAAGTATGTGGACCTATAGTCCAAACACCTAGAGATTTAGACTTGTGGGATACAAATAGGTATTCTCAAAGAAGCCAATTTAGAAAATGAAATTCCTAAATATAAGGTCAAACTCGTGGCTTAAGGTTTACTACAAAGACTTGAAATTGTTCTTGATGAGATGTGTTTACCAATGATGGATGAAATCATATTTAAATACATAATCAGTTTATCAATCCTAGAAAGACTTAATATACATCTGATAGACTTTTTCACTACATACTTGTACGACAAAATGGATACTAATGAAAGTCCCTAAGTGGTTTAAATGGTCTGAAGCAAATCCAAGAAATATGTATTGCAAAGATCATTGTATGGGTTGAAACAATCTAGACGAATATGATATAATTGTATCAGTGAATACTTGATAAATGATGGATATATTAATAAACTCATTATGCTCATGTAGTCATGTGTGTTCACATAGGAACCAGTATCCGGTTTTTCCAATTGTGGTAATATGTGTTAATGACATGATCTTATTTGAATTGTTGAAGAGCTCACAAAAGTGGCCAAGTGATTAAAAGGAGAATTTGATAAAAAGGATCTAGGGAAAGGAAAATATAGTCTCGGTCCGTAGATTAAACGTTATTTAAATGGAGTGTCGGCCTATTAGTTAGCTTATATAGAAATGATCCTAAGAAGTTTTAATATGGACAAGGCTTACCCTTTGAGTACTCCAATGATGGTTTGGTTTCTTGATCCTAAGTAAGGATTCATTTTGTTCTAAAGACAGTGATGAAAAGATACTTGGTCCTGAAGTCTAATATCTTTATGCAATAGGTGTTTTATTATATTTAGCACAAGTATATTAGACCGGACATAGCATTTGCAGTCAATGTACCAATATTTGGTACATTTTTAATCCCTACAAATCTTGGTAGCAGACAGGGAAATGTTTTTTTTTCCCTTAAATGGCACAACAAATATTGTGACATTCTAAAGCAAACTTTGGTTGGAACAATTTCTAATAATTCATAAATCCTATCGTTTCATGAAGCCAGTTGAAAATATGTATGGCAATCAACATCAACTTCTAAGAAGTTGGTATATTGCATCCTTATGTTGCGGCTTAATAAGCAACCAAGTTAATTTTGCTATTATTAGGGGGAGCAATGATCAGGGGAAGGAAAATTTTAAAGAGAGATATTGTATTAGACATATGTGTACTATACTCCTTTTTCCTTATCTAGGTTTTGTCCCATTGGGTTTTCTTGGCAAAGGTAGTATTAAATAGGTCCAACTCCATTTTACAGTTCATTAAATAATTTTGTTTCTTTGCTTAGATTTTTTTTTTTTTCTTTTTTTATCCTATTGGGTTTTTCCTAAATAAGGTTAAATGCATTTTTCTGTAATCAGTATAAGTCTAAGGGAAAGTGTTGTAAATAGTTAACAACCACGAAAATCTCCACGTCTTAGACTATGACACATGACCACTATTGTTCTACTCAAGTGACACATACATTTAAGCTTGTCAATGTTTTATTTGTTTAAGAGGGCGGCTGACCACTACAAATAACCACCAATTCTTTTGTAAACTGCACACAACACCCAAATTGGGTTATTGAGATTTGAGAAAGAATGAGAAATAACATTATAGCCCTCTTACTCTTTCTCCGTTCTCTTTATATCTTGTTATTTTATATTATTTGCTATTTTATATTACTTGTATTTATTTTCCAATAGGGTGATGTTATTAAGCCCCCATCTATTTTTTCCATTGTTATGCCTAAAAAATCAGGGCTAATGTAAGCTCACGACAGCAAGGACCAATCAAAGTTCAGGAAGGCTTTGTGCTGTCCAGACGTTGCCACGTCGCACAAGAACGGAAGAAGTAAGATTGTCATCAGCGTGGCAGGTGAAAGCTTGGCTTGTGAGTGGCTAGGAATTGTCCACCTGCCCAAGCCCTATGCGATTTAAGGATATCTCTTGTACAATCAGCCAATGGGAAGCAAGTTAGGAATTGTAGTGGGAAGCAAGTTAGGAATTGTACTACACTTACCTGACTGCAAAATCATGAGTATTACCTTGAATCCCTCGACTATAAATAGAGGGCTCCTCTCTCATTTACGAGATCTGGGCATTTTTAATCTTCTAAGAGTAGACTCTCTCTCTCTCTCTCTCTCTATGTGTATTTAAATTCTCTTTAGATTGTAACTCAGCTCGCTGCCCGCAACCTGACTGTAATCATCCATCAATACAAACATAGTGGACGTAGGATTCGCTTTTTAGTATCCAAACCACTTTAAAAATTCTCTGGTTTATTCTTTCATTGCATATTTTCATATCACGTGTAATTTCTAAGTCCGCTTAGCACTTTACACACACGAGTCATTGGTGTCAAAATTAAGCATCAACAGTTTGGTGCTAGAAGGAGGGCTTGATTTAGTATCCGCTCTTCATTAGGAATCTCTGACCGATTGGTCTTATCCATCAGCAAATGGCTCGTTGTTTTGAAACTGAGCGAACTAGTCTCGACAATGAGGAGATCCTTCGGGTATAGGATAACACTTCTCCTGAAGTGCCTCCAGTCTAGCAGAGTACCATGGCAGATATTCCTTCGAACTCATAACTCGACCCAGCTGTGATGGATTACCTGGAGAGGTTCAACAATACTCTCCAAACAGTTAGTCGAAGGATAGACCGTTTGGATCGGGTCGTACTGCTAGAGTCCGACGAGGCAGAGCCACCACCAAAGACGCCTGCAGGTTGCGAGAAAGCTTGGAAACGGGCAAAAGCCCGTACCTCGTGCACTGCAGCACATAAAAGTAAGGGAAAACAAGTGACGGATAGTGGGCCGAAGGGCTCCAAGGGACTAGTGAACATCGGCCGTGCAACGGGTAGAACACCCGTGACATTACGACTTGGCGACATGTCGCAGCATAAGCCGTCCCATGCCACATCGCATGGGCACCCCCACAAGAGTGCAAGGTAGGGAGATTCCCAGTATTACCAAAATGATGATCTCGACCCTCATCATGCGAGAAACCCCCGTCATTTGTAGGTCGGTTCTGACCACCGCGGAGGTACAAAAACCTCCTCGAGCCATTCGTTACCTTCACATGGCTCCAGTCAGAGTGTGTGAAGGTTTGTCGGAGCTTCCGGTTGAGTTGAGGAAGAGCCCGATTTGTAGTCTTTTCTCAACCGCAACCATGAGGGTTGAACCCACGTTGTGGAAAGTGATCCTCAAGTAGCTCCACTACCTCAAATTGAGGAATTACAGCAAACTTTGGATTAGCTTAAAACTCAACAGAATAGGCGTGGGAAGGTCGCCGAGGCGTCTCCCTTTTCTCTAGTAATGTTAGCTGCTCCTATCCCGTCAAGATTTAGAATGCCCAATATGCTAGCATTCGATGGGAATTATGATCCGCATGATCACCTATATGAATTCAACGACCTCATGGAACTCCACCAAGTCTTCGATGTAGCCAAATGTCGCTACTTGGCAGTAACTCCGACTTCCCATGCCAAGCATTGGTTTAGATTGCTTCCCGCAGGATCTATCAGCTCGTGGCAATAAATGAGCTCATCATTCTTGAGGCACTTCCAGGCGACCAGGAAGTTCTCGATGCCGTTGTGCTATCTAAGCAACATACGACAGGAAAGGAATGAATCCCTCAAGTCTTACGTAGACAGATTCCATAGGGAACTCCACAAAGTGGCTCACACTCCCAAAGAGTCCGTTTGGACTCTCATTATTGCAAGGGTTCGCCCACAGACTGACTTGCGGAAAGAATTACAATATGAGGACGATGTTTCTCTCACCCGCTTCTACAACCTTACTGAGAAGTATCTCCGAATCAAAAATTTTATGGCCGCTCTTAATCTCTATGACCCTGGTCCCTCGACCAATGCTCCTGACCGGGGAAAGAACAATAGAAGGATTGATCGTAGATGGGCTAATGATGATCAGCGAAAAGGAAAGAAGCAGCGATTTGAGCCCAAAAAATCTTATGCCTAAGTTCCCCATCACGATGACGATAAAAGTCAATAAACTCCTTTGAATGCCTCAGTGTCGGCTATTTTGTATAAGTCAGAGGAGGCCAACCTACTTGGAGAGCCAGAGCCCATGAAGAATCCCCCCTAAGCTAGGAACAACAAAAAGTATTGCCGCTATCATCAGGATAATAGGCATCATACCAATGAGTGTCGGGCTTTCAAGTAAGCAATTGAAGATCTTATCAAGCAAGGGCACTTCAAGGAGTATGTTGATGGTCCAACTCCCATTTGGGAAAAGGATCAAGAGGAACAAAGGAAGAAGTGTCGTGGTCGTAAAGGTCTTTACTGTGTGGGGATCATCTTTGGAGGACTACACCTTGTGGGGAATTCTCGAGATACCTAGGAAAGGTATGCTCGGGAAGCTCGTCATAACCCCGTGATGTGACGACCACGGCGCCGCAACTCGCTGAGGTTCGCAAAGAAGAAGAGATTACCTTGGAGAAAGACGCGGTGCAAAATCCACATAATGTTGGTGGATAATGGAAGCGCTATGAACATCTTGTTTTAGCGAGCTTTCGAAAAAATGCAATTGAACGAGGTAGACCTGAAGCCTGCCTTTATCCCTCTCTACGATTTTACTAGGGATCATCTGATTCCTAGGGGAACGATCGCACTTCCTATCACTTTGGGTGAGACCAACGAAGTGACTAAGATGATGGATTTCTTGGTAGTAGACTGTCCGTCTGCCTTTAATGGCATTCTGGGATGACCTCTACTATGAAGTTTCAAGGCCGTCACCTTCATCTATCATCTAAAAATGAAGTTCCCCACTCCGATGGGGATTGGGGAAGTAAAAGGATCTCAATGTGAATCTCGTAACTGCTACGTAAGAGCAGTGCAGATGGTGTTTAAGGGAAAAGGAAGGCCAACAGGTATCCCTAAGCAGGCTATGGCGATCAATAGGATCGAGCTATAGCCCAGCCCAGTAGAGGACAACATGGATCCTCGCATCCAAGAGTGCCCTCATAGTGAGCTAGTTGAGGATCTATCTAAGATATTAGTCGATCAAAATGAGCCGACTCGAGTGTTGAGAATTGGGAGTAATCTGAACCTCCAGTTCGCCAAAAGCTTGATCTCAAAGTGACTGTCGATGTTTTTGCATGGACTCATGTTGATATGATCGGGATCAGCCTGAATGTGATATGTCATGCACTCAACATTGACAGTGCAGTCAAGCTGGTTCGCTAGAAAAGAAAAGCCATAGACCCGGAGTGATATGTTACCTTGAAAAGTGAGGTAGATAAGCTCCTTTCAAATGGGTTTATTCGGGAGGCGCATTACCCAAGTTGGGTTGCTAATCCAGTTTTGGTGAGGAAGCCCAACAAAAAGTGGCGAACCTATGTCGATTTCACCGACCTCAACAAAGCCTATCCGAATGACAATTTTCCCTTGCCAAGGATCGACTAGCTCGTTAATGTCACCTCCAGTTCGAGTGGACTCCAGAGTGTAAGCAGGCTTTTCAGAGTATAAAAGAACATCTCGGAAAATTGCATCTTCTATCCAAGCCTCTTCCCAATGTTAGCATGTGATATGGTTTACGCAGCGGAAAAAACACAGTTTTAAAACAAATAAAAACCGATCATATGCTTTAATCCCAAATCTGGGTATAGATTATAATGTTTATAACCTTTTGCATTACAACAATATAAAAAATCCATACAAAGATTCAAAATGCTTACACACGTTCGGAGGCTCCTCCGAATATCTCTGATTACGCTCACGAACACTGTTCATAGCACTGTTCACCGACTACTGTTCATTGACACTGTTCATGTGATTCTTCGCCAATCGATCCAAAGTAGGATCGTACTCATGGAAATCCACACGAAGACAATCCACAAAACCCTGGATTATTTTGCTAGAACAATCAAAGAGCTTCAAGAATCAAGAAAGAAGAAAAAGAAAATTTTTCTTTTCACTCAAGAGTGAAACGTGAGAGACAGAGAGAGTAAAAAGGGTGGCTAGGGTTTTTAATTTTATTGCATGAATGAAATTCCCCCATTGTTTTATTTTTCAGTTACACTTATATAGTGCAGCAATTAAAACCCTATTCCACTTAGGAATAGCCATGGGCTCCAACCCTAGTTTACCATTGCAACCAAACACCCCCTTTATAGTATTTTAATTAATTAATTATTATTATAATTAAAATCAATTAATATATAATAATATATTAACATTTAATTAATAATAATAATTCATTTAAATATATACATAGATATGTTTAAATATAATCTAACTAATTTAATTTTAATATTAAAATTAAATACAATTAACAACCTCAGCAAATTTAATTGCACTGTGAGATTACCAAAATACCCTTCTCACAAATTGATTCTTAAATTATCTTCTAAGTGTGTGACCCGTAGGCTCCTCATCATGTCGGTAGTATATAGTGTTGCGATTAACATCAATTAATCGTCCCACTACACACAGACCAAGATTGGCCCCTAGCAAGGCATCATGGCCACCTGATAGATTCGGATTCAGTGAAACTGTAGCCTGTCAACAGTATGGTTACCGTGCAATCCAATCTTTTCATCATATGTTATCTCATCGAGACTGAGGTACATAAATAGTGTCAACCTCAGATATCCTCGACATGTTTGTATTCAGTTAATGGACCAATGACCGGAATAATAAATTGGATTGAGCATCAACTCAATCCCACTATTGCCATAGATTTAGTGTCATTACCATTTACTGAATTACCTAGTGAGATAACTTCTCCTGTACCCAGGAGTGATGAATCTTTTGTCGATCCACCATAGTCTCGATACGCTTCTCAATATAGCCAATCACTACCGTATTGACACTGTTCACCGACTACAGTTCATCGACACTGTTCACGTGATTCTTCGCCAATCGATCTAAAGTAGGATCGCACTCACGGAAATTCACATGAAGACAATCCGTAGAACCCTTTATTATTTTGCTAGAATAATCAAAGGGCTTCAAGAATCAAGAAAAAAGAAAAGAAAAATTTTCTTTTCACTCCAGAGTGAAACGTGAGAGAGAGAGAAAGTAAAAAGGGTGGCTAGGGTTTTTAATTTTATTGAATGAATGAAATTCCCCCATTGTTTTAATTTTCAGTTGCACTTATATAGTGCAACAATTAAAACCCTATTCCACTTAGGAATAGCCATGGGCTCCAACCCTAGTTCACCCTTGCAACCAAACACCCCCTTTATGGTATTTTAATTAATTAATTATTATTATAATTAAAATCAATTAATATATAATAATATATTAACATTTAATTAATAATAATAATTCATTTAAATATATACATAGATATATTTAAATATAATATGACTAATTTAATTTTAATATCAAAATTGAATACAGGCAACAACCTCGGCAAATTTAATTGCACTATGAGATTACCAAAATACCCTTTCGTCCTAAAAGACAAAAATACCCTTCTCACAAATTGATTCTAAGGATCACATGCACCACCATCCGTTAGAGGATTTATTCCATAAACACTAGGGTTATTATCCATATGGAATCCTTTGGTGGGTTTGTCTAGTGAACTTGCCTCTAGCAAGCACCCATGCGTTGCACCAAGTTGTCGGCAAACAACCTTGACAAGTGAGATCAGTCATTGCCTTTCGACAGGGTCGTTCAACACTATGATAGCTTTACCGTATTATCTGTGTCCTTGGTCAGAATAATACTGGGGCTACGAACGTTTCTAGAATGGCTACCATTTGTGATCATAGGGTTCTCACTATCAAGATTTGAAACACTTGATACCCTCGTCATGGTTCTACCATCCTAAGGACATATATCATTACATATAAATATAATTTACACGATATAGAAGAATATGCCTTTTATTGATAAATAAACATTTATTACAGAGTCAATCTTACAATAATTAATTGGCTCTAGGGCACCTACTTTAACACCCAAGGATATTATATTCCTCTACCTGTCCGTCTCTCAGTATACGGTCAGCGCAGCTCTCATTCGAAAAGAGGGTAGAGTTTAGTGGCCAGTGTATTACGCGAGCAAGTGACTACTGGACGTTAAGATGTGATATCAAGAGATGGAGCGATTAGCTTATGCCCTGCTGATTGCCTTCAGGAAGCTGCGACCCTATTTCCATGCCCACACAATCCATGTTCTGACCAACTACCCGCTCAGGCAAGTTATTGAAAAGTCAGAAGCTTCGGGTAAGTTACTCAAATGGGCAATGGAATTGAGTCAGTTTGATCTACACTATAGACTGAAGACAGTAATCAATGGGTAGGCTGTTACCGATTTTATTTCGAAGTTCTCGTACCAGCCAAATCAAAAATCCGAGCAGTCAGCCAACAAAGTCATCCAGAAAACCATTCAGAACTTATCATCTTGGAGCCTCTATGTCGATGGTTCCTCGAACATAATAAGAGACGGAGCATGTCTTCTACTTCTTAGTCCCGAAGGGACTCGCATTCATGGAATTCTTAGATTTGGGTTCCAAGCTATGAACAATGAGGCCGAATATGAAACGTTAATTGCTAGTCGTAGACTAGCAAAGGAAATAGGATCAGATGCGATCAGCATTCACAGCGACTCCTAGCTGGTTGTTAATAAGATTTTGGGAGAATATCAAGCCAAAGAAAGAAAACACGATCAGTCATCTAAAGAAAGCTAAGGCCGCACTAAAGCCTTTCAAGCGCTTTAAGATCAAGCATGTTAGAGTTGGTGTCCTAGAGCCAATCAGTTATTGTAAAATTAACTCTTTGTAATAATATTTATTAATCAATAAAAGACAATGTTCTTCTATATCATATAAATCATAATAAATCATAATTGCGTGCATTGATATATGTGCTTAGGATGGTAGAACCATGACGAGGGTATCAAGTGTTTCAAATCTTATAGTGAGAACCCTATGATCACATATGATGGCCATTCTAGAAATGTCTGTAGCCCTAGTATTATTCTGACCAAGGACACAGATAATATGGTAAAGTTATCATAGAGTTTAACGACTCTATCGAAAGACAGTGATTGATCTCACTTGTCAAGGTTGTTTGCCGACAACCTAGTTCGACACATAGGTGCTTGCTGTAGGCAAGTTCACCGGACAGACCCACCAGAGGATTCCATATAGATGGTAACCCCAATGTCTATGGAATAAGTCCTCCAACGAATGGTGGTGCATGTGATCCTTAGACTTGATATCATCAGAGCGACTTGTGCACCGATTGGTGTAGTTTGGCACTAGCCGAACGTAGTTCTATTCAGAGCTATCAATACAGTAGTGATTGGCTGCATTAAGGAGTGTATCAAGACTATGGTGGATTAACAAAGGATTCATTACTCTTGGGTATGGGAGAACTTATCTCACGACGCAATTCAGTGAATGGCAATGACAATAAAGCTAAGGCCACAATAGGTTTGAGTTGTTGCTCAATCCAATTTATTATTCCAGTCATTGGTTCATAACTAAATACAAAGATATCATGGATAACTAAGGTTGGCACTATTTCTATACCTTAGCTTCGATGAGATAATGGATGATGAAAGGATATGATTGCACGGTAACCATATTGTTGATAGGTAGCTATTTCGCTTAATCCGAATCTATCAGGTGGCCATGATGCCTTACTAGGGGCCAATCTTGGTCTACGAGTAGTGAGACGATTAATTGGTGTTAATCGCGACACTACTCATTGCCGATATGATAAGGAGCCTACGGGTCACACACTTAGAAGATAATTTAAGAATCGTTTTTGTGAAAGGGGTATTTTCATCTTTTTGGACGAAATGGTATTTTGGTAATCTCATAGTGCAATTAAATTTGCTGAGGTTGTTGCCTGTATTTAATTTTAATATTAAAATTAAAATTAGTGAATTATATTTAAATTGCATGTATTTAAATGGATTATTATTAATAATTAAATGTTAATATATTATTATTTATTAATTGATTTTAATTATATTAATAATTAATTAAAATTAAAATACCATAAAGGATGTGTTTGGTTGCAAGGATGGATTAACTTGAGAGCCCATGGCTATTCCTATTGAGATTAGGGTTTTAATTAAGTGACATTATATAAGTGAAACTCAATTAAAACAAAAGAGAACATTATTCATTCATTGAATAAAAGAAAAGAAAAACGCTAGCCACCTTTCTCCCTCTCTCACGTTTTTCAAAGTAAAGTAGAGTTAATTAAAACAAAAGAGAACATTATTCATTCATTGAGATTATTTTTTGTTATTCTGACCAGTACTGCGTTTTTTAGGTTTTTTATCGAGTCAGATTTCTCGATTACAAAAGTGTTCTTCAGAAAAAGTAAAGTCGACAAATCAAGCTTTCTAGGAAGGTATTATGGACGAGAATCCGAGGTCGTTTGGGTCCTCATAAGTTGTTGCAAAACCGGACCTGGAATCCTACTCGCAGAAGGATTTCCTAGCTGAGTATTGAGTCGTCGAATGGGCCTAACTGGAGCTTCAGATATCGAAAGCAGGTGATTCAAAAGTCCAGATTCATCTACACATCCAGGACTACAATTTTTATGAGTGATCAAGCCCAGAAAAGTCTTTTTACTTTGTGAGAGTCCTAGTGCAAACTGGAGATGAATTCTGTTTTCCATATCTGATAAGGATTGACAGTTTTGGAAGTCTATCGTTTAGCAAAGATCTAAGAAAGTAATTTCCATTTTTTATGGGAGAGAATTAAGGAAAAAACACATTATTTATTTAGGAGTTGTTAGGTTAAACGGGAGGAGAGCAGCAGTGGAGTTTTGTTTTTAGTTTTTTTACTTTCTATTTCAAGATGTGCGACTGATCTTTCTTCTTCAGTTCAAGTGGATTTTGAAGCCTGAATTCATGTCTTTGTGTAACTTAACTTCAGTAACATTTTCCTCAATCTCATTCTTATTGGAATTGTTTATGTTATTCCATTTCAATTATTTATGAATTTTGTTTGGGTGATTTAGTAATGGCCTGCTAAATTGTTTAATCGGAATTTTATCTGTTAGAATTAGGAATTGTGATACGTAATTGTCCTCTTTCTATTCAGTGAGTAACACATGATGATAGATGATTACGGACAAGTTTTCAGTTAATCACCTTGAATAACATAACCTAACTTATATAATCCGATCTTGCGTGATTGTTGCTTGGATTGATCTATTTTCCTAATTCTTAAGGCTGCCATTGAATTAAACTTAGAGAGCTTGTTCTAGGTTGTTCAAGGGTTAGGATCTAGTTGAAGAGCTTATTTCAGTAGTGATAATTAAGGGAAAATTTGGGTAACAGAGCTTGTTGTTTCCTAGGGTCAATAATTCCATGATAACGAGATAGAATGATGTTACGGTTAGTTTGTGTCCAATGCATGTTTAGGTGGATCTTGAACCGAGAACTGGTTGTTTTTAATCTGATATTTTCTACCATTGGAGATTTATTCGTTTCACTTTAGATTGCATTGTCTACAACCCCTTTCATTACTGTTGTCATGTTTACTATTTAGGATTTTATTTTATTTTATTTTTCTGTTGTTTTCGTTGTGGTTATTGGATAGAGTATAGGAATTAATCAAATCATTCCCTATGGGATCGACCCTTGCTTACCCTATATGCAATTTAGTAGTTAGGTTAGTAAGGTTATTAATTTGGAGCATTCAGCACGCTTCCAGTCATATGCTGATGCATTTGATTTGATTCGGAATCGCAGAAAGTTGCAAAAACGTGAATTGTACATTCACAGATCTGTATCAATTATCGCAGCGAAATAAAGCTTCGCCGCAATGACTGAAAGATCGTGGCTCCTAGCCACGGCGAAATAACACTTCGTTGCGGCGAAAAGTGAAAAAGTGGATCTCACCGTGGCGAAATAAAACTTTGCCATGGCATGAAACATTCTGGAATCCTAAAGCTATTTGATGATTGAATCATGCTGCGACAAAATAAACCCTCGTCGTGGCGGCCGTGATGTTATTGCACTTCGCTGTGGCAGAGAGTTTTCTTCGCCACGGCAAGATAGCTACTGGACTAGTTTATGTTTTTCACGTAGGGACCAAACTATAGTTTTTCAAAACCCAGAAAGCCTATAAATATTCTGCACATTTAAGAGGGTAATTTAATAATTTCACCCACCCAAATTCAAAAATGTTTATTTTTTATATATGCAATGTTCTTGTTTTAAATTGCATGGTGCCCGGTACATGAGCCTTAGACCTTTGGTGTGCTTATTTAAAATTTTGGGTTTATTTGTAAAGTTTTAAATAAATAAGACCTGCGTGTCTTGCCTCCCTCTATAAATTCTCTATGTATTTCTTCTTCTCATCTTACTCCCCTCATATGTAATGCAAGGTTTCTATTTATTGATGTAAATTAGAATAAGACTTATTTATTATAAATTCTTTGAAACGATCGTGATGAAGAAATGAAGGAGCGATGACGAGGCGAACTTGAAGACCCAAGTTTATTTTTAAACCCCTAGGTTGACCCACTAATTCCTCTAGGCTCGAGGAAATTGGTTTTAGTGGGCCATATACTGGCACGTTTAATTTATGTTTAGAATGCTTGCTAAGGTTGAATGTTGAATAATATGTCAAACAATGGCATTCTAAGAAAGATAAGAAATTGGTGAGACGCAAAATGAAACCCTCAAACAAAGGATATTAAGTCACTTGAAAGGCCTTCCATCATCATGACTTTAATCAAATCACTGTTCGTTGGAACCATGTTTGCCAAAGCGAAGGGTACACTGCTACCAGTGGGAGGTTAAAGCTCATTGGAGTTTTCCTTAATGGTGATAGGTCGATTTAAAATGACATGTTTTGCTTGTTCGCCAAAGCGAAGGTTGATAAACACGTCATAGGCACAGTAGAGAACTACACTTGTTATGTGAACGTGGCGACATGTAGTGTCCACTGATAATCCAAGAATTATACTATTTTATCTAGGCTTTTTGACCGGATTTTAGATACTTCTTAGTTCGTTTATACCTGAATTGCTACTTAATTCTATATGTTTTATGTTTCAGGCCGAAACGTACTTTTTTAGCAAATAATGAGCGAATTGGGGTTTATGGACTCAGAAGTAAGCGGATCTCAGAATTGGGGAAAGTTTCAAAGTAGATTGAAGCACTATGAAGCTTGTTTTACAATGGATTGATGGTTAATGTGCAAACCATGGTGGATGCAGTATCGGGAGGTGCATTGCAATATAAGACACCAGAAGAAGCTTATGAGGTTCTTGAAGTTTTAGCAAGCAACAACTATCAAAGACCTAATGAGAGGGTGCAGCCAAAGAAATCTATGGGTCTTCATGAAGTTGATGCATACACAGCCATTTCAGCCCAACTCACAACACTTCAGAAACAGCTGGGAAGTATGCAGGTAAATTCTATTCAAGCTCCTCAACTAATTTGTGAATTTTGTGCTGGTGGTCATGTGAGCAGTGAATGCCAAGTGGGGAGCACATTTGCTTCAGCGTCTTCATCATCGAAGCAGGTTAACTACTTGGCAAGAAATCAAAAGCAACCGAACAATTCGTACTCCAACACATATAATCCTGGTTAGAGGAATCATCTGAACCTGTCTTGGAGCAATCAGAATCAACAGAATCAGCAGAACAATCAATGGAATCAAAGAGCAATGCCAAACAACCAAGCAGGGGTGAACAATCAACAAGGAGAGCAAAGAGTGACAAAACTGGAGGACATGTTTGGAAAATTTATGCAAGAGACCACGGGTTTTATAAATGAGACGAGGACGACTTTTAGAAATCAATGGGTGTCCATTCAGAACTTGGAGGTACAGGTGGGGCAATTGGCTGATAAGCTAAATGAGAGACCATAGGGTTCCCTACCAAGCAACACAATGACTAACCCACGTGAGCAAGCAAATGCAATAACTTTGAGGAGTGGGACAGTTTTGGAAGAAGTGGGACAGTTTTGGAAGAAGTGGAACAATCAGGAAAGAAGAAAGTACATTAAAGGAAAAAGAAGATTCTGATGAGGAAGTTGATGAAGAGATCATGGCTGAAGAAAAACATACCAGTTATAGGGAAGATGAACGAAAGCGGGAAGAGAGGCAAAAACAAAAGAAAGATAAATTGCCATTTCTCGTGATACCACCAGAGTTGGCACATCACACCTCTCCCGTGCCTTTTCCTCAGAGACTCAAGAAAAAGAATCAGGATAAGCAGTTCTCCAAATTCATTGAAATATTTAAAAAACTGCATATTAACATTCCTTTTGCAGATGCATTGCAACAGATGCCAAGCTACGCGAAATTTCTCAAGGAAATTTTATCAAACAAAAGGAAGTTAAAAGATGAGGAAATAGTGATTCTCACGGAGGAGTGTAGCGCAATTCTACAGAAGAAGCTGCCCCCGAAACTCAAAGATCCAGGGAGTTTTACTATTCCTTGTATTATAGGAGATATTACTTTTGATAGAGTTTTGTGTGATTTAGGTGCGAGCATCAATCTAATGCCTTTTTCTTTTTTCAGGAAATTGGGAATTGGTGAAGTGAAGCCAACGACCATATCGTTGCAGCTTGCAGATAGATCCATCAAACATCCGAGGGGTATAGTCGAAGATGTGTTAGTGAAGGTGGACAAGATTATTTTTCCGGCGGATTTTGTTGTATTGGACATGGAAGAAGATAAGGAAATGCCTCTCATTTTAGGAAGACCATTTCTGGCCATTGGGAGAGCTCTCATTGATGTGCAAGAAGGAAAGTTACTGTTAAGAGTTCAAGATGAAATAGTAACATTCAATGTTTTTTAAGCTATAAAGTTTCCATCAGAATCGGACTCGTGCTTTAGTGTTGACGTTGTGGATAAACTAATAGCAGAGGCTATTGAAGAGAACACTTCACAACTACCTCTAGAAGCGTGTATTGCCCAATAAAAAACAATAGAGGTAGATGAGCCAGTGAAGAATGAATGTGCTAGGTTGTTGGAAGCACTTCAGTCGATGGTTGAGAGCCAAGATCTAGAATTTGAGGAATTTGATTTTGAGAAAGAGAAGGAAAAGGAAGGAAAGGAAGAACTTCCAAAACTTGAACTGAAGCCTTTACCTTCTCACCTTAAATATGTATATCTTGGTGAATCCGAAACCTTCCCGGTAATCATCAATTCAAGATTGAGCAAATTAGAAGAAGAGCGGTTGATTCGGGTGTTAAGAGAACATAGATCAGCAATAGGATGGACTATTTCGGATATTAGAGGCATCTCTCCATCGTTTTGTATGCATAAGATACTTATGGAAGTTGATATCAAGCCTAGGGTGCAACCACAACGGAGATTGAATCCTTCGATGAAAGAAGTAGTGAGAAATGAGGTGGTGAAACTTCTAGATGTAGGCATAATTTATCCTATTTCTGATAGTCGGTGCAAGTTGTTCCAAAGAAAGGTGGTATCACAGTGATTAAGAATGAAAGCAATGAATTGATACCAACTAGGACAGTCACGGGCTGGAGAGTGTGCATTGACTACCGAAAATTAAATGAAGCAATAAAGAAGGATCATTTTCCACTTCCTTTCATCAATCAAATGTTGGAGAGATTGGGAGGGCATGCTTACTACTGTTTCCTGGATGGTTTTTCAGGATATAATTAAATTACCATTGCTCTTGAAGATCAAGAGAAGACAACTTTCACTTGTCCCTATGACATATTTGCTTACAGAAGGATGCCTTTCGAATTATGCAATGCACCAGCCATATTTCAGAGATGCATGATGTCCATCTTTGGCAACATGCTGGAACGGTTTATAGAAGTTTTCATGGATGACTTCTCTGTTTTTGGTTCATCTTTTGACAATTGCTTATCTAATCTTTCATTTGTTTTGCAGCGATGTTAGGAGACGAACTTGGTGCTCAACTGGGAAAAGTGCCACTTCATGGTACAGGAAGGAATTGTACTCAGTCACAAAATTTCAAAGGATGGCATAGAAGTGGATCGACCAAAAACAGAAGTGATTGAGAAGTTGCCACCACCGTCCAATGTTAAGGCAGTTCAGAGTTTCTTGAGGCATGCAGGGTTTTATAGGCGGTTCATTAAGGATTTTTCTAAAATCTCTAAACCTCTCTGCAATTTATTGATTAAAGATGTTGCTTTTAATTTCGATGATGAATGCATGCATGCCTTTCAAACTCTTAAGAAATTGTTAGTATCTGCACCTATTATTGTAGTTCCCGATTGGGGGCTACCATTTGAATTAATGTGTGATGCTAGTGATTTTGCACTAGGAGTAGTATTAGGACAAAGAAAGAACAAAGTGTTGCATGTAATTCAGTATGCTAGCAAGACACTCACAGATGCACAGTTGAATTACACCACCACTAAAAAAGAGTTGTTAGCTGTGGTTTTTACATTTGACAAATTTCGTTCATATTTGTTAGGTGCTAAAGTGATAGTCTACATAGATCATTCAACACTCAAGCACCTATTGGCAAAGCAAGAAGCAAAACTACGACTGATAGGATGGACCCTACTACTACAAGAGTTTGAATTGGAAATCCGAGATAAAAAAGGGTCAGAAAATGTGGTAACGGATCATTTGTCGAGGATTGAACGACCAAGTCAGGGAAGTGAAGAGGAACCCCAAATCAAAGAAACCTTCCTGGATGAGAAATTGATGAGAGTGGAAGAAGCACCGTGGTATACGGATTTTGCAAACTACTTGTCATCGAGAGTGCTCCCGAATGGCATGACCTTTCAGTAGAAGAGGAAGTTTCTCTCTGACTTGAAGTATTACTTCTGAGAAGAACCATTTATATACAAACATTGTACTAATCAGATGATACGTAGGTGTGTACCAGAAGAAGAGATGGAAAGTATTTTACGGCATTGCCGTGAGAGAGAAGTGGGTAGTCATTTTGGAGGAACTAGGACAACGGCCAAGGTCCTTCAATCTGGATTTTATTGGCCAACCTTATTCAAAGATGTCTTCCGGATGGTTCAGGAATGTGACCAATGCCAATGGAGTGGAAATATTTTGAAGAAAGATGAGATGCCGTTGAACAATATCCTAGTTGTTGAGATGTTCAATGTGTGGGGAATTGACTTCATGGGTCATTTCCCTAATTCTTATGGAAACATGTACATTTTAGTAGCGGTGGATTACATATCAAAATGGGTGGAAGCAGTTGCATTACCATCAAATAATGCCAGGGTTGCAGTTAATTTTATGAGAAAGAATATTTTCTCAAGATTTAGGGTACCACGGGCAATCATCAGTGATGGAGGATCGCATTTTTGCAATAGGCAATTGGATGCGCTATTGGCAAAGTATGGAGTGAAACATAGAGTTGCGACACCATACCATCCACAGACTAGCGGGCAAGTGGAACTATCGAACAGAGAACTTAAGGGAATTCTAGAGAAGATAGTTAATGCATCTAGGAAGGATTGGTCACGAAAATTAGACGATGCATTATGGGCTTACCGCACTACATTTAAGACTCTTATTGGTATGTCTCCATTTAGGATGGTCTATGGGAAAGCATGTCACTTGCCGGTAGAACTCGAGCATAAGGCATACTGGGCAGTCAAATAGCTCAACATGGATTTACGAGCTACTGGGGAGGAAAGGATGCTGGCTTTGAATGAACTCGATGAGTTCCGTCAAGAAGCATATGAGAATGCTTGGATTTACAAAGAAAAGACAAAAAGATGGCATGACAAGCATATCAGAAAGAAGCACTTTGAAGTGGGTCAGAAAGTGTTGTTGTAAAATTCTAAACTTAGGCTATTCCCTAGAAAACTTAAGTCTAGATGGTCCGGACCCTTTATAGTTACAAGAGTTTACCCATTCGGAGTGGTGAAGGTGTCACATGAAGAAAAGGGAATATTTAAGGTCAATGGACAGAGGTTCAAGCCATACATTGATGGGGTAATGAGTTGCAAGTCATTCCCCATCCAACTTGACATCTTTACTTGAGGAATTGAGAAAGTCGAGCTTCTGACTATAAACAAGCGCTTCTTGGGAGGGAACCCAAGTGTTTTCATTTGTTTGTTGTTTGAATCTATTTAGTTTTCTTATGATTTAGAATGATTTTGATTTTGTGTGTCTTTTGGGTGTTTCGGGTGAATTTTCAAATTAAGGCGAAAAAGGGAAAATTTTCTAGTTTTCGCCACGACTAACCATTTTCTTTGCCGCGGTGAAAAACATTTTGCACAAAAAGGAAGTTGAAAACTCCCAGACTTCGCCGCGGCGAAAATTGTTCTTCGTCGAGGAGCCATTCTCTCTAGAAATTTTCGCCACGGTGACACAAGTTTCTTCACCGAGGCAGAAAGGGTTGAGCAAATTTTAACTAAGGAAAGTTCGCCGCGGCTCTGTAGGCTCTAGAAATTTTCGCCGCGGTGAAAAATGTTTCTTCGACACAGCATCAACTTGGGTGAAATTTTAAAGGAATGAAGAACTTCGCCGCAGTGAAAATTGTTCTTTGTCGCGGCGAAACCTGCTTTTTATAAATGGAGACCGTGACTCTTCATTTTTCGCAAAACGTTTCAAACACATCCGAGAGCCAACTTTTTCTTCGATCCAGAGCTTTTCCAGTGATTTCCCAGCACATTACCTCACTCATTGACCTTCCTAAACACCAAAACAACTCATTTTAGCAAAGATCTTTGCGAAAAATTGAAGAAATTTATGGGTTCAAGAATTTGGGGATTTTGCGATCTAGGCCAAATTTGGCTAAATTGGTGGTGAATACTTCTTAGTTTTGGTAAGATTTCGAGAACGCCAAGCTTTTAACTGCACAATTTCGAGTTTTAGAATTTTAGATCTGAAATTTTGATTGTTCATTGAGTTGTGGAATTTTACTGTTGTTGTGCTTTGATTATTATTGAGGAAGTGTGGATTTTGGATTGTGTGGTGTTGAGGAGTTTGGGTTTGCAATTTGGGAGTGTTTTGTGAAGTTTGGAAGAATCGTAGTTTGGGGATCGCGTTCAAATTTTTTGAAACTTTGGTGTTTTTGTGCGGAGTGATTGTGGTTGATGATAATCCGTGGATTATACTGTTTTTATTAGATTTTTTAGTTGGATGTTAGATACTTCTTAGTTCATATTGACCTGAATTGCTACTTAATTCTTTATATTTTGTGTTTCAAGCTAAAATTGACATTTTATGCAAATAATGAGCGGATTGGAATTTTTGGACTCAGAAGTGAGCGAATCTCAGAAGTTGGGAAAGTTCTGAAGCAGAGTGGAGCACTATGAAGCTTGTTTCCATGGGGAGAGTGTCGAAGATCAAAGATTCAAGCAAAGAAGCAAGCGGAGGGCAATTCTGTTTATTCAGAATTCCACATGAAGGTTCGCCACGGCGAAGAGAGTTGCGCACGAGAGTTTTATTTCACTTCGTCGCCGAGGCTAGAATCCTTCTTTGCCGCGATGAAGTCTGCAAATTCCAAAACGCACAGTTTCATTTTTTAGGCATTTTCCTAGGTTTTTGGACGAGGTATAAAAGCAAAACTTAGTCATTTTTGTTAGGGTCGTTCGTTTTTAGTAGAGGGTAGCTATTTTCATTTTCTTATGTTGATTTTTGGGTGAACTTTGATTAAAAAGGGTGAAGATTCGAGATTAAAACCAGTGGATTCATCATTTGGGGAGATCTCTTGTCCTTTCTCTTATTTTCATTATGTTGAACATTGGGTTTTTCGTTTCTTTTGTTTGTGTTGTTGATTTAGCTATGAACTAATCCATTTTGGGTTAGGGTTTCGATGTAGTTCAGATTCTCATGGATTAAGCAATTGATTTTTATTATTTTCATATGCTATTGCAATGATTGTGAGGTTATTCTGTTTTTAATGTTATTAAGTGATGAACATGATGAGATTGAGAAATAATTCATGTTAGGCTTCTTGGGTAATCACCATTGTAGTATTAATTGCTAGAGATAGATTTAAGAACCAATGAAATCAGTCCAGGATTCTAGGTGCTTCATGAGCTTTGAACTATTAATCTTCAATTTGTTGGGTGTGGATGTTTAATAGGGAAAAGTAGGAAAACATAACCTGAAAAGGTATGTTTACAATTTAGAGAATTCGATTTACAATCATTGCATGTGACTATGGAAATAGCATAATCTGTAGGTTTAATCCATACAGTCTGAATGAAATCAAAACCCTACCCGTTGTTTTAAAACAGATATTACCCTGTTTTTAATCTTGCTTTCATAATTTAGCTTTGAATATTTAGAAATTTTGTTTTAGTTATAAGTTTAATTTTCTCCCATCAATCCAAACAACTCGATTGCTCCAACTTGAAACAGTAGAAAACTTAGTGCTTAGCAACCAATCCTCGTGGGAACGATACTCACTCATCATTTTATTACTTTATGCGACTAGTGCACTTGCTATTTTTGCATGTTGTAGTAAATACGCATCAAGTTTTTGCCGCCGCTGCTGGGGATTGAGTTTTGTGTTAACATTAATATTTTCTTGTGTTAGCTAGATTGGAGTGTTATTTTTACTTAGTTGTTGTTTGTTTAATTTTCGTTATTTTTCTTTGTTTGGTGTGAGTTCACTCTTGCCATTTTTTTGTGTAGTTTATGCGAAGAGCAAGACGTCAGCCAGTGGTTCCTGCTGATCCTGAGATTGAAAGAACCACTCGAAGATTGAACAGAGAAAGAAGAGAAAGAGAAGCTACAATTGAACCAGAAGTAATAGTTGTAGAGATGGCAGAGAATAGAACACTAAAGGAATTCTCAGTTCCTACAGTTAAAGGTAGTGGGTCAAGTATTACTAGACCAACGGTACAAGCCAATAACTTCGAGATAAAGCTAGCAATCATCTAGATGATCTAGCAATCAGTTCAGTTCAAGGGTGATTTGAAGGAAGATCCAAATCTACACATTGCCAATTTTTTGGAGATTTGTGATACGTTCAAGTCAAACGAAGTGTCAGATGATGCAATCAGATTGAGACTATTCCCATTTTCATTGAAGGATAAAGCTAAGGGATGGTTACTGGCACTACCAACAGGAACAATCACCACATGGAATGATTTAGCACAGAAGTTCCTGACCAAATTATATCCTCAAGCAAAGTAGGCAAAGTTGAGAAATGAAATCAAGTCATTCATTCAAGAAGAGTCAGAATCATTGTATGAGGCTTGGAAGAGATACAAAGAATTACTAAGAAGGTGTCCACATCATGGGTTGCAAGTTTGGAAGCAAGTCCAAACATTTTATAATGGATTAACGGTGAATGTGCAAACTATGGTGGATGCAGCCTCGGGAGGAGCATTACAGAATAAGACTCCAGAAGAAGCTCACGAGTTGCTTGAGGTTCTGGCAAGCAACAATTATCAAAGACCTAATGAGAGGGTGCAACCAAAGAAATCTATGGGTCTTCATGAAGTTGATACGTATACAGCCATTTCAGCCCAACTGACAGCACTTTAGAAACAGTTGGGAAGTATGCAGGTAAATTCCATTCAAGCTCCTTAACTAACTTGTGATTTTTGTGTAGGTAATCACGTGAACAATGAATGTCAAGTAGGGAACACTTTTGCCTCAGCATCGTCATCATCGGAGCAGGTTAACTACTTGGCTAGAAATCAAAGGCAACCGAACAATCCGTACTCCAACACATATAATCCTGGTTGGAGGAATCTCTCGAACCTATCTTGGGGCAATCAAAACTAATAGAATCAGCAAAACAATCAATAGAATCAAAGCGCATTGCCAAACAACCAAACAGGGGTGAACAACCAACAAGGAGACCCAAGAGTGACGAAATTGGATGACATGTTTGGGAAGTTTATGCAAGAGACCACAGGTTTTATGAATGAGACAAAAACTAATTTCAGAAATCAAGGGGCGTCCATTTGGAACTTGGAGGTACAGATGGGGCAGTTAGCTGAAAAGCTAAATGAGAGACCACATGGGTTTTTAGCAAGCAACACAGTGACTAACCCACATGAACAAGCAAATGCAATAATTTTGAGAAGTGGGACAGTTTTGGAAGAGGTGGAAAAATCAAGAGAAGAAGAAAAGCCACCAAAGGAAAAGGAAGAATCTGATGAGGAAGTAGATAAAGAGATAGTTGTTGAAGAGAAACCATCTATTTCTAGGGAAGAAGAACAGAAACAAGAAGAGAGGTAAAAGAGAACAAAAAAGAAATTGCCATTTCCCAAGATACCACCAGAATTGGCACATCACACTCCACCTATGCTGTTTCCTCAAAGACTGAAGAAAAAGAATCAGGATAAGCAGTTTTCCAAATTCATTGAGATATTTAGAAAATTGCATATTAACATTCCTTTTGCAGATGCATTACAACAGATGCCGAGCTACGCGAAATTTCTTAAGGAAATTTTATCAAACAAAAGGAAGTTAGAGGATGAGGAAACAGTGATGCTGACGGAGGAGTACAGCGCCATTCTCCAAAAGAAGCTACCTCTGAAACTCAAAGATCCAGGGAGTTTTACTATTCCTTGCATT
Organism: Pistacia vera; assembly: GCF_008641045.1. Taxonomy (NCBI): domain Eukaryota; kingdom Viridiplantae; phylum Streptophyta; class Magnoliopsida; order Sapindales; family Anacardiaceae; genus Pistacia; species Pistacia vera. Next base: position 272,304 of record NW_022196235.1, read on the forward strand.
ATAGGAGATATTACTTTTGATCGTGTTTTATGTGATTTGGGTGCTAGCATCAATTTAATGTCTTTTTTTTGTTTTTAGGAGATTGGGAATTGGTGAAGTGAAGCCAACGACCATGTCATTGCAACTTGCAGATAGGTCCATAAAACATCCATGGGGTATAGTTGAAGATGTGCTGGTAAAGGTGGACAAGATTATCTTTCTGGCAGATTTTGTCGTATTGGACATGGAGGAGGATAAGGAAATGCCTCTTATTTTAGGCCGACCATTTCTGGCCACAGGAAGAGCACTCATAGATGTGCAAGAAGGAAAGTTATTGTTGAGGTTCAGGATGAAACAGTAACATTCAATGTGTTTGAGGCTTGAAGTTTCCATCCGAGACGGATTCATGCTTTAGTGTTGATGTGGTGGATAAACTAGTAGCGGAGACCATTAAAGTGAATACTCCACAACTACCTCTAGAAGCATGTATTGGACAATTAAGAACAGTAGAGGTAGAGGAATCGGCAAAGAATGAATGTGCTAGATTGTTGGAAGCACTTCAGCTGATTGATGCGAACCAAGATCTTGAATTTGAGGAATTTGATTTTAAGAAAGAGAAGGCAAAGGAAAGAAATAAGGAAACTCCATAGCTTGAATTGAAACCCTTACCTTCCCACCTCAAATACATGTATCTTGGGGAATTGGAAACATTCCCAGTAATCATCAGTTCAAAGTTGAGCAACTTGGAAGAAGAGCAATTGATTCAGGTTTTGAGAGAACATCGATCAGCAATTGGATGGACTATTTTGGATATTTGAGGCATCTCTCCATCTTTTTGCATGCATAAGATACTCATGGAGGATGATATCAAGCCTAGAGTTCAACCACAATGAAGATTGAATCCTTCGATGAAGGAAGTGGTGAGAAATGAGGTGGCGAAATTTCTAGATGCAGGAATAATTTATCCCATTTTTGATAGTCCATGGGTGAGTCCGGTGCAAGTGGTTCCAAAGAAGGGAGGTAACACAGTGATAAAGAATGAGAGCAATGAATTGATACCAACTAGGACAGTCATAGGCTGGAGAGTGTGCATTGATTACCGGAAATTAAATGAAGCGACAAGGAATGATCATTTCCCACTTCCTTTCATCGATCAGATGTTGAAGAGGTTAGCAGGGCATGCTTACTACTGTTTCCTGGATGGTTATTCAGGGTACAATCAGATTGCCATCGCTCTTGAGGATCAAGAGAAGATGACCTGCACTTGTCCATATGGCACCTTTACTTACCGAATGATGCCCTTTGGGTTATGCAATGCACCAGCCACATTTCAGAGATGCATGATGTCGATCTTTAGAGATATGGTGGAACAGTTTATAAAATTCTTCATGGATGACTTCTCTGTTTTTGGTTCGTCCATTGATCATTGTTTATCTAATCTTTCGTTTGTTTTGCAGCGATGTTAGAAGACGAACTTGGTGCTTAATTGAGAGAAGTGCCACTTCATGGTTCAGGAAGGGATAGTGCTTGGTCATAGAATCTCTAAAGACGGAATAGAAGTGGATCGAGCAAAGACGGACGTGATTGAGAAGCTGCCACCACGCTCCAATGTCAAAGCAGTTCGAAGTTTCTTGGGGCATGCAGGGTTTTACAGACAGTTTATCAAGGATTTTTCTAAGATTTCTAAACCCCTCTGCAATTTATTGATTAAAGATTTTGCTTTTGATTTTAATGATGAATGCATGCATGCCTTTCTAACTCTTAAAAAATTATTAGTGTCTGCACCTATTATTGCAGTTCTCGATTGGGGACTACCATTTGAATTGATGTGCGATGCTAGTGATTTTGCTCTAGGAGTAGTGTTAGGACAGAGGAAAAACAAAGTGTTGCATGTAATTCAGTATGCTAGCAAAACACTCACTAATGTACAATTGAATTACACCACCACTGAAAAAGAATTGTTGGCTGTGGTTTTTGCTTTTAACAAATTTCGTTCATATTTGTTAGGTGCAAAGGTGATCGTCTATACAGACCATTCGGCACTCAAGCACCTATTGGCAAAGCAAGAAGCGAAACCTCGGCTGATAAGATGGATCCTATTGCTTCAGGAGTTTGAATTGGAAATTTGAGATAAGAAGGGGTCGAAAAATGTGGTGGCAGATCACTTGTCAAGGATTGAGAGACCAATCCAGGGAAATGAGGAGGAAATCCCAATTAGAGAAACATTTTTGGATGAGAAACTGATGAGAGTGGATGAAGCACCATGGTATACAGATTTTGCGAATTATTTGTCATCGAGGGTGCTCCCAATTGGAATGACTTTCCAACAAAAGAGGAAATTTTTCTCAGATTTGAAATACTATTTCTGGGAAGAACCATTCCTTTATAGACACTGTACTGATCAGATGATACGTAGGTATGTGCTAGAAGAGGAAATGGAAAGTATTCTAAGGCATTGTCATGAAAGGGAAGTAGGTGGCCATTTTGGAGGAGCTAGGACAGTAGCCAAGGTTCTTCAATATGGGTTTTACTGGCCAACCCTTTTTAAGGATTTTTTCCGAATGGTTCAGGAATGCGACCAATGTCAACGGAGTAGTAATATTTCAAAGAGGGATGAGATGTCGTTGAACAATATCCTTGTAGTTGAGCTGTTTGATGTGTGGGGAGTTGATTTCATGGGGCCCTTCCCAAATTCTTTTGGGAACACATACATTTTGGTAGTAGTGGATTACATCTCAAAATGGGTGGAAGCAGTTGCATTGCCGTCTAATGATGCCAGGGTAGTGGTTAATTTTGTGAGAAAGAATATTTTCTCAAGGTTTGGGGTACCACGGGTAATCATTAGTGATGGGGGATCCCATTTTTGAAATAGGCAATTGGATGCACTTTTGGGAAAGTATGGAGTGAAACACAGAGTTGCAACACCTTACCATCCACAGACCAACTAGCAAGTAGAACTGTCGAATAGAGAACTGAAGGGAATTTTAGAAAAGATAGTAAATGCATCTAGGAAATATTGGTCACGAAAATTGGATGATGCAATATGGACATATCGAACACCATTTAAGACTCCGATTAGAATGTCTCCATTCAGGATGGTTTATGGGAAGGCATGTCACTTACCGGTAGAACTCGAGCATAAGGCATACTGGGCAGTCAAGCAGCTAAACATGGACTTAAGAGTTGCTGGGGAGGAAAGGATGCTGACTTTGAATGAACTCGATGAGTTCCGTCTCGAAGCATATGAGAATGCTCGAATTTACAAAGGGAAGACAAAAAGGTGGCATGACAAGCATATCAGGAAGAAGAACTTTGAAGTGGGTTAGAAAGTGTTGTTGTTCACTTCTAGACTTAGGCTCTTCCCCAGAAAACTTAAGTCTAGATGGTCCGAACCATTCACAGTTACAAAAATTCACTCATCCGGAGCAGTGGAAGTTTCACATGAAGAAAATAGCACTTTTACAGTCAATGGATAGAGATTGAAGCCATACATTGATGGGGTGATGAGTTGAAAGTCCATCCCGATCCGGCTTGACACTCCGACTTGAAGAATTGAGCGAGTCGAGCTTTCGACTATAAACAAGCGCTCATTGGGAGGCAACCCAAGTGTTTTCATTTATTTAGCCTTGCTGATTGTTTTGTAGTTGTTTAGTTTTTGTTTGATTTTGTTTATGAAGTTTAATTGTGTGTTTTTGGATGTTTCAGGTGAAATTGCGAATCAAGGTGGAAAACTGAATGTTCCAGTTTTCGCCGGCGAAGCAATTTTTGAACATCTTGGAAGGCGAAAGGTTCCATACCTCGCCACGGCAAAAATTTTTCTTCGCCGCGGCACCATTCTCTCGATAATTCTTCGCCGTAGTGACAAATTTGTCTTTGCCACGGCGAAGGAAATGTGGGAAAAATAGACAAGGAAATTTCACCGCAGCGAAGACAGTTCGTCGCTGCGGCGCTGTACTCTCGGTAATTTTTCGCCGCAGCGAAACCTGGGTTGAATTAGGGTTTGTGATGAAGAACTTCGCCGTGGCGAAAACTGCTTTTTATATATATGCACCGCGACGCTTCATTTTCACAAAACTTTTAAAATCCATTTCTGAGAAAAATTTTCTAATGTTCAATCCAGAGCTTTCCCAGTGATTTCCAAGCAAAGTTTCTCACTCCTTAACCCTCCTAAATACCAAAACAACTCATTTCAACAACAATCTTTGCAAAAAAATCACGAAATTTTTTATTTCAAGAAATTTAGGGTTTTGCAATCTGGGCTGATTTTGACTCAATTGGTGGTGAATACTCCTCAGTGTTGGTAAGATTTCAAGTTCCCTAAGCTTTTTATCACAAAATTTCAAGTTTTGATTTGTAGATCTGAAAATTTTGATTGTTCGTTGAGTTGTGGAATTTTTGTGCTTATGGGTGTTGATTTTGTTTGAGGAAGGGTTGATTGTGAATTGTGTGATATTGAGGAGTGTGGGTTTTGGATTTTGGAGTGTTTGGTTGAATTTGGAAAAATCATAGTTTGGGGCATGGTTGTCAAATCGCGTATCGTATCGTGTATCGAAAACCTAATTTTTGGAATCGTGTATCGCTAATCGTATCGTATCGTAAGATACACATTTTTTTAAATAATAAAAGAATAATTTTTTTCTAAAAATTAATATAATCCCCAAGATTAATTAACAAATTTTTTGATACTATTGACTTTAAATTATGGTATACATATCAAAATTAACACATCTAAGAACTATATCATTTCTTTTCAACCATTTATCATTTCCAAGATCAATGTCAATATCTATACCTCCACTAGTGTTATTATTATCATGCAAATAGCCAACAAACTCTTCTCTTCACTTTCTCCGTCTTCATCACACACAAAGGGCAGTAATCTTCCTCTTCAACAACTTTTTCTTAGCTTTTTTGTTGCTAGCATTTAAGTTCCTTGGTCCTATAAAGAAATCATCAAACTATCAATTACATGTTACATTCAATTTTTTATTAAAAGAATTGATAGATTAATATCAAAGTAGATATACCTCTGGCTCTTTTATTGCTAGGAGCACCTTCATCTATGTTGAAGCATTCTTGAACATCCATCCATGAATATCATCCGGCAAGTAAGGATCTTCTTTTCCATAATCCAATCATCATCGGATTCTATGTCCAATAAACATATTGGATCATATGCCTCTCCTTTCTCCTCCCTAAGCTTTTGCCTCATTTCTAATTGAAGATTATATTTAACAAAGACAAGAGCATTCAATCTTTGCTGCTCAAACGATTCCTTCTTTTAGAATGCACATGTTCAAAGGTGCTCCAATTCTTTCACAACCCGTGGCACTACATGTAAGGCTTAAGACTTTTATGGCAAGTGTTTGCAACTCTTTGCACTCTTCTCCATAGTGTCCCACCATAAAGCTTTAAAATAAATAATAATAATAACAAACAACATTAGTAAGTATAACCAAATAAATAAATAACAAACATATAAGCAAACATACCCGGTTGTTTTTTGTTTCTTGTTATTATGGCCATATCAATCCAAATAACCTACTCCTCTTTAAACTTGTCAAGTTGAGCATCAACTTCAACTTGTTTCCACATCCGGATACATCTTCTCAATTACCTTATACAATCCAATTTTAACTTTTGTGGATGGTAAGTTTGGATCATAATGGTACTAATATATAAAATCAACATAAATAGATTTCTAAATTCAAATTTCAAGCAATTTATATGGTTAAAAAAAAATGATCAACACTTACTTAGGTATTAAGGTAGTATGCCGCTGCATGAAGTGGCCTATGAAGTTGAAAATCCCAACGAGTGTCAATTATCTTCCATATTTCTCTATATCGATGCTCACATTGTTGAAATTCTTTGCAATTGATTCTTTGCTCTTCTCAGGCTTCATAGATGTATCCTATGCTGGTTTCGCATCACCATCTACAAGCCTCAAAACCTCCACTAGTGGATCCACACATTTCAAGGCAAATTGGATGGATTTCCAAATCTTGTATCACTCAAGATAATATCCACCACTTTTTTCCCCTTAATTGTAGTAGCTGTGACTATTTGCCCATTCTTCTGATGCAAACATGGACCTAAGCTAGTTTACTATCCATAATGCAACTCAAGTGAGAAAAGATGTTGAAATCTTGTATACTGCCGGTCTTGCTAGCTCTTTATCCTTTGAAAATTTTTCTATATAAATTAAGCACCCATGTATGCCTATAAATGAAACTTGTGACCTGCTTGGCTTTTGCATGGTGTCATAGAATACCGCAATCTTTCCAATATCCTCAAGAATCAAGTCAAGACAATGAGCGCACAAGGAGACCAAAATGCTTTCTCTTTTCTCTTCTAACATTCTACCGCGCAGACTACATAATTGGATGCTCCGTCAGTTCCACTGTACAACATGTTTTCCTATCTCCTCCACAACACTATCAAGTAACTCAAACATTTTTTGAGCATTTTATAAATTCGGAGGTATCAATAGATTTCAAAAAAACTGTCCCACTTGGACTATTGACAGAAAGTTGTCAGTGATCTACCCTTCCATCCGTCCACCCATCTGACATTAATGTGCAACCATTCTTTTTCCACTCATTTTTATACTTTCCAAGTTTTTCTTCCACAAGATCAACCTCTCTCTTCAATAAGAAACTCTTGCTTCATGATAAGTAGGAGGTTTCAATCCCCTTCCATAATCTCCACTAACTTTAACATGTCAACAAAAAGAGGACTTTTAACTAAATTAAATGGTAATGCATTGCCATAAATACACCTACATATACCTTGAATTACCTTTTCCCTATCCTTCACAACTTCATTTAAAGTTCTTTGCTTAGAGTTAGAACCACTTCCTTTTTTCCCTTACTAAGAAAACTATCAATTTTACCCGTATTGGGATAAAATCTTGTTGTTTAAAAATGTCAACCATATCATCATCATCATCATCCTCCTTATAACTTTCTTTGCTACCAACAACTCTTGAAATTTCATTTAACATCTTCGGGAACTTGACTACATGGCTTAACTTGGATATGGGTTCCAGCAAGATGATTTTTCATTCGTATTACACCACCCAATATGGTATACCACAATAGTTACATGTAAGATGCAATCTATTTTCCTCATTCACTTTTTTACAATGCTCCCATGTAATATACCATCTAATTTTCCCTTTTTATTTCTCATGATTCAAATCTTTGTCTTAATCTAATGGACCAAAAGAGGCTGTAAAATACCAAATAAAGGAGCATAACATAAGGAAAACAAATCAAAACTCATATACAAGAGGTTTGTAAAATTGTTATCCATAAAACAAAGCAACTAGGAATTTTTTAGTATTCTAATATTATATTATTTAATTGTCTTCAATTTTATTCAACAATCAACAAAGATGAATCATTTTTTTTATATTCTTAATGAGCAAATAAACAAATCAAGCTTTTTGAAATATTATATTACAAATCAAATATGAAATGAAAAGAGAAAAAAACTAGTACACCTGAACAAATCGTGTAACACTTGGGTAACTTTTAGCTTAATTGGTTTAATAAATTACTGACTACTGAGAGTGGGGACCGAGAGGCTATGGTGCATGTAATTGCTCTATATTATTTAATTGTCTCCACTTGTATTCAAGAATCAACAAAGATGAATCAACTTTTTATATTCTTAATGAGCAAACAAACAAATTAAGGTTTTTATAATATTATATTACAATTCAAATATGAAATGAAAAGAGAAAAAGAGTTGTATACCTGAACAAATCGTTCTAAACTTGGTGACTTTTAGCTTATTTGCTGATTGCTGAGGAGTGGGGACTGAGAGGCTAAGGTGCGTGCAACTGCTCTCTTCACCATGAGTGAATCTTAGCTAGGGTAAAATTGGGGATGGGGTAATTTTAGGTGGGTTTTAGTGAATCGGGTCGGGTGACCTGGATCCGCCCCGATCTATTTCAACCCGACCCGAAAATTTTTTTTAGGCCTTCGGCCCAAATTTAAAAAGCCGTATCGATTTGTATCGATATTTTTAAGGATACGGACCGATACGTATCGTATCATAGGATACAAATCAACGTATCGAAAGGTTTACGATACACCCTCTGATACGTATCGTTGGTGACCCGTATTGAATCGTATCGTAGGATTCGTATCGTGTATCGTAGGATACTAACAACCATGGTTTGGGGGTCTAAGTGTGAATTTTTGGAAGTGTTGTCAATTTTTGCAGGATTGAATTGGTTTTTGTAGGACACTTAAGTTTGAATTTTTGAGTTGCATTGTTGAGTTGAAGTGTAGCTTTGGAGAAAATGCCACTCAAAGTCAAGGTACCATCCAAAGGCAAGGGAAAAGGAAAGAAAGTAGACGACTGGTTTTTAAGTGAAAAGGCTCGAAAAAACTATGAGGCAGCAGCCAAAAAGAAAGACAAGGGATTTATCCCTGAGCATGGACTGACTGCAAAACAGGCTGATGAGTGGAGTCAAGGGAGAAGTTGGGAGGACTTTATGAGTGAACCCGCACATGCGGCTGTGGAACCACTGGTGAGAGAGTTTTATGCCAACCTCCCTGAATGTGATGAGGGGTTGTTTTTGTGAGGGGTACTGATGTGGTATCTATGGCAAAGGTCATCAATGATTTCTATAGCTTACCTCAGATTGACCGTGATGAATATGAGGAGTTTAGGAAGACACAGAAAAAGGATGAGGTGATTCCTAGGACCATAGCGAAACCAGATGCCTCTTGGGATATTTCAAAGAAGGGCAAGAAAACCATTAAGGGGACTAGTTTAACACCAGTGGCTCAGTTGTGGCAGTATTTTATTTGTGCTAGGATGATGCCAAAGACGCACTATAGTACAGTGACGTATGAGAAGGCACTTTTGTTGTATTCTATTGCCACAGGAAAGAGAATGGATGTGGGGAACATCATCCTGACGAGTATCCAACTAGCAACCAAACCAGGGCGAGGCGGTTTTCCGTTCCCACATCTCATTACAGATGATGAGCCACTGATCCATGCTACCCCAATCCTCGACACAGCCTACTTCCACAAACATCTTGAGCCTCAACCAGAAGAAGGGCACAGATCAGGCACCAAGAGAAGGAGAACAACAGCAGCTGCCACCACATCCGGTTCAACAGTCACAATGAGAGAAATGATGCAGAAGATGATGGGTAAGATGAAATAGATGGAGCGACGTCACAGGTGGCTGGCAGAACAGACCAGGAAGACACACGAGCTGCACCTAAGCTACTGCAACAAGCTCGGGACTGATACTTCAGAAAACCAGTGGGAAGACTAGGATTCAGATGAATGGTTAGGCTCCGATTCAGAAGAGGATGACGTTGAGAAAGAGGAGGAGGCCGAAGAATGAGCACCTGAGCACCTGTTTTAGTTTTCATTATTTTTATTTGTTTTAATTGTTTATGTTTTTCTTTTATTTTGAACATTGAACTTAGTTGATATTTTTGTTTGGGATTATGTCAATGTTTTAGTTGTTTCCTTCTTGTTTTAATTTCTAGTTGATGTAAAGACGAGATTAGGGTTGTAATACTTTCATATTAGTTAGTGGATTTTTCTAAAATAGTAGACACCACAGTTTTCAATTGTTTTTACAGAATTTGGGTGATGAAAAAGCTGAGGACCAGGTGTGCACACTGTTGAACAGAACTTCAACTTCACGGATTAATCAGGGAACCATCTTGCACCTTTTTCTATTTTGTTTTCTATTCCTAATTTATGCATAATGTGACATTGGGGACAATGTCATCTTTAGTTTGGGGGTAGAAAAAAAAATTTGAAAATTTTTTGATTTTTGTTTCAGTTAAGTTTGTGTTTTGTTGTGGTTGCCAATGATGAATTGCATAAGTCCATGATGAGACTAGGAATGTTAGGATTTTATTGTTGAAAAATGTTAAGCATTGCTTCAAGTTTATGTTTATTGACTGAATTTTGATTGAGGTTTGTTGAGTGGTTCAACCACCATTTTCATTGATTTCGGCATGCTTAGATTCATTTTATGTGGTTAGGTAAAGTTTGATAATGTTGGTGGATTCTAGAACCTAGTAGAGAAGTGCTTGAGGCGAAATTTTAGGAACAGACATTGTTAAGGAAATGATTTAGGCATTTTTCGGAACGTTTGAGCCTTTCCAGTCAACCCACGAATGAATTTTTCCCTAGTAACCCACTTGAGCCTTATGAGATTATCATTGCGTTTTATTTTCTTGCAAACCGAAAATGTCCCAATCCAACTACCCTAAACACTTTATCATACCCTTTAGGAGAATTTTGGACCCAATGCAAACATAAAGAAAAGAGTTGTGTGAATGAACTAAAAGAATAGTTTGGGGGTTATGAGAAGGGCAAGAAGAATAAGAGAGGTAATTAACCTCAATTGAGTTTTTATAAAAATAAAAAATAAAATAAATAAAAATAAAAATAAAAATTTTCAATTCAAAATCAGAAACAAGAAATTTATAAGTTTGAGGGTTGTGAAATGATTGACACTTTGATTGGTGGTTGAGAAGAAGTGGAGATTGATGTGACTTATAGTGTTTGCATGAGAAAAACCAAGTTCTCTTACTTTGTTTATCCTATCCTTTTTCTTGGAACCCACTACCCGAGCCTAACGTTACAAGCTTGTAAAGACCTATTGATTCTTAGCAATATCTAGTCTACATTAGTGGAGAATAGTTCAATATTTAGGCTTATGGAGTCTGCCACCATTTGATAAACATTTCATTTCTGCATAAAATAATCCAGAAATTGGAATGTGGATTGAAGTGGGGATCACCTACTCGGTGGACCAATTGAGGAAGACAGTCGATGTAGCTTATAACTTCTTAGAGTGTTGAACATTTTCTGATAATAATTTTTCAACAACCTTTGAGACTTGTGTAATTTCTAGGCAATTCTTGTTGAGTGTGAGTCTAATTTTTTTTTGGTTCATTTTTTTTAGTTTTGTTGTGTTATGTTTTGTGTTTTTGTTTGTTTGTTGCTTTTCTTTCTGTGAGTTTTGTACCTTATGCTTGGGGACAAGCATGTCTTTAGTTTGGGGGTATACTGTTTTTATTAGACTTTTTAGTCGGATTTCAGATACTTCTTAGTTCATTTTGACCTGAATTGCTACTTAATTCTTTATATTTTGTGTTTCAGGCTAAAATGGACATTTTATGTAAATAATGAGCGGATTGGAGTTTTTGGACTCAGAAGTGAGCGGATCTCAGAAGTTGGGAAAGTTCTGAAGCAGAGTGGAGCACTATGAAGCTTGTTTCCATGGGGAGAGCGTCGAAGACCGAAGATTCAAGCAAAGGAGCAAGCGAAGGGCAATTCTGTTTATTCAGAATTCCACATGAAGGTTCGCCGCGGCGAAGAGAGTTGTGCACGAGAGTTTTATTTCACTTCGTTGCCGAGGCGAGAATCCTTCTTCGCCGCGGCGAAGTCTGCGAATTCCAAAACACACAGTTTCATTTTTTAGGCATTTTCCTGGTTTTTGGACGAGGTATAAAAGCAAAACTTAGTCATTTTTGTTAGGGTCATTCGTTTTTAGTAGAGGGCAGCTATTTTCATTTTCTTAGGTTGATTTTTAGGCAAACTTTGATTAAAAAGGGTGAAGATTCGAGATTAAAACCAGTGGATTCATCATTTGGGGAGATCTCTTGTCCTTTCTCTTATTTTAATTATGTTGAACATTGGGTTTTTCGTTTCTTTTGTTTGTGTTGTTGATTTAGCTGTGAACTAACTCATTTTGGGTTAGGGTTTTGATGTAGTTTAGATTCTCATGGATTAAGCAATTGATTTTTATTATTTTCATATGATATTGCAATGATTGTGAGATTATTCTGAATTTAATGTTATTAAGTGATGAACATGATGAGATTGAGAAATAATTCATGTCAGGCTTCTTGGGTAATCACCATTGTAGTATTAATTGCTAGAGATAGATTTAAGAACAAATGAAATCAGTCTAGGATTCTAGGTGCTTCATGAGTTTTGAATTATTAATCTTCAATTTGTTGGGTGCGGAAGTTTAATAGGGAAAAGTAGGAAAACATAGTCTGAGAAGGTATGTTTACAATTTAGAGAATTCAATTTACAATCATTGCATGTGACTATGGAAATAGCATAATCTGTAGGTTTAATCCATAGAGTCTGAATGAAATCAAAACCCTACCCGTTGTTTTAAAACAGATATTACCTTGTTTTTAATCTTGCTTTGATAATTTAGCTTTGAATATTTAGAAATTTTGTTTTAGTTATAAGTTTAATTTTCTCCCATCAATCCAAACAACTTGATTGCTCCAACTTGAAACAGTAGAAAACTTAGTGCTTAGTAACCAATCCTCATGGGAAGGATACTCACTTATCACTTTATTACTTTATGCGAATAGTGCACTTGCTATTTATGCATGTTGTAGTAAACACGCATCAGTTGATAGTAGGGTGTTTAGCGTTGAATCATCGAGTTAGATTTGTAGTTTGGGAAAATGCCGCTCAAAGTACTGTCCAAGGGTAAAGGAAAAGGGAAAAAGGTGGACAAGTGATTTGTGAATGACAAGGCTCGGTAACGATATGAAGGGGCAATCCAAAGGAAAGATAAGGGATTTATTGCTGAGCGTGGATTGACCTCAAGCAATGCTGCTGAGTGGAGTTGAGAGAGACGTTGGAATTTGTTTATGAGTGAACCTGCACATGCGACTGTAGAGCCGATAGTAAGAGAGTTTTACGCCAACCTCTCTGAGTGTGATCCTGGTCATATGTTTGTGAGGGGTACTGCTGTGCCATTTGATGCGAAGGTCATCAATGATTTTTTTTACTTGCCTTCGATTGACCCTGATGAGTATCTGGAGTTTAAGAAGAAACAATTTCAGGAGGATGAGATACTTAAGGTTATAGCAAAATCGGATACCCTTTGGGAGATGTCAAATAAAGGAAAGAAGAGCATCAAGGAGACTAATCTGTTTCGAAAACTAGGTTGTGGCAGTATTTTATGTGTGCGAGGATGATTTCGGAAACACATTATAGTTCAGTAACTTTTGACAGGGCATTACTGCATTACTCTAAACCTTTAAGGTTATAGCAAAACCGGATACCCCTTGAGAGGTGCCAAAGAAGGGAAAGAAGAGCATTAAGGGGATTAATCTACTACCGACAGCTAGGTGGTGGCAGTATTTTGTGTGTGCGAGGATGATGCCGGAAACACATTATAGTTCAATAACTTTTGACAAGACATGCTGCTTTACTCCATTGCCACCGGAAAGAAGATAGATGCGGGGAAGATTATCTTAAATAGTATACAGAATGCAACCTAACCAGGGCAAGGGAGTTTCCCCTTCCCATATCTCATCACTGAGCTGTGCATTAGAGCAAGAGTCGAGAAGACAGATGATGAGCCACTTATCCTTGCTGCCCCAATTCTTGACACCGCCTACTATCAGAAGCATCTTGAGCATCCAACCAGTGAAGGACCTAGCTCCGGGACAAAACAACAGAGAACCACACAAGGCACTGCCACATCATCCAGTTCCATAGCCATAATAAAAGAGCTGATGCAGCAGATGTTGGGTAAGATGAAACGGATGGAGAGACGTCAAGGTTGGCTCGCAGAACAGACCCAGATGATGTATGATATGCAACACAGTTGTTTCTCCAAGCTCAACATTGATACTTCAAGCTTCCAATGGGCAGATTGGGATTCAGAGGAATGGATGGGCTCCAACACAGAAGAGGAAGACACTGAAGGAGAGGACGAGGTTGAAGAATGAACCGGAGCACCTGTTTTATAGTTTATTTTTATTTTCAGTTGTATTGTCTTTTATTTTGAACATTGAACTAATTTTCTTTTGGTTTGGATTGTTTAATTTTGTTTGAACTTTTTAGTAGTCGTAAGGGCGAGATTAGGATTGTAATAATTTCATATTAGTCAGTGAATTTTTTCTAACACAGTGGACACCACAACATTTCACTTGTTTACAGACTAGGGTGATGAGAAAGCCAATGAACGAATGTGCATGCTGTTGAGCGGAACTTCAAATTCACGATTAATCAGGGAACTATCTCGTACCTTTGTAATTTTTGTTTTTCTATTCCTAAATTGTGCATAATGTGACATTGGGGACAATGTCATCTTTAGTTTGGGGGTAGGAAAAATTTGAACAATTTTTTATTTGTGTTTAGTTGTTTTCATGTTTTGTCATGTATGCCAATGATGAATTTTATAAGTCTATGATGAGAATAAAATTGTTGGGATTTTATTGTTGAAAAATGTTAAGCATTGCTTCAAGTTTATGTTGGTTGACTAAATTTAGCTTAAGGTTTGCTGAGTGGTTCAGCCACCATTTTCATTATTTCTGCATGCTTAGATTCATTTTATGTGATTAGGTAAAGTCTTGATAATGTTGGTGGACTCTAGAACCTAGTTGAGAAATGCTTGAGGCGAAATTTTAGGAATAGGCATTATTAAGGAAGTGATTTAGGCAATTTTTCAAAACGTTTGAGCCTTTCCAACTGACCATAGATTTTATCCTTAGTTACCCAGTTGAGCCTTATGAAATCCCTAGTGTCCACTCTACTAATACTGAGAATCACACTTGAGGACAATGGCTTCGGTCATTGTATTGTGTGATTGGCTTGTTGGCTTACTGCACATTTGAGGTTGGTAGTGGGAGCTATCAACTGGTGTGGATTAAGTTTTTTGGCCTACCTAATCAACCCATTTTGGCTTGTTCGCCAAAGTGAAGGTTTGAAATGGGCCAAATGGGATCTCAATCCACCGAGTTAACAATGAAGGCTATTGGCATTAGGAAAATAGTAGGAGTGTTTTTTTTTTTTTTTATAAAAGACCATATTAAACAATAATAAATATTATATTGACTTTACTTTTCTGCGTTGTAGATTCTCTTAAAAAAATGAGCAATATCAACCTGTGATCGATAATTGAGAAAGAAAATAGGCTAGATGGATATAATTTCTCGGACTGGTATCGAAATCTTCGGATTGTACTGAAGTCCGAAAAGAAATTATATATCATTGACAAGCCTTATTTGGTTGAGTCTGATCTTGATACTACTCAGGGAGTAAAGGAAACTTACCAAAGGTTCCTTGACAATGTTGATACTGTTCAATGCCTTATGTTAGCATCGATGACACCTGAGCTACAAAAGCAGCATGAGAATATGGACGTTGCTGCCATAATTCTGCACCTCAAGGAGCTTTCCGAAGGAAACGCTCGACATAAGAGGTACAAGGTGTCGAGTGCGTTATTTAGAAGTCATATGACTGAGGGAGCTCAAGTTGGTCCTCATGTGCTCAAGATGATTAGGTACATAGAGAGGCTTGAGACTTTGGGATTTGGGTTGGATGCAGAATTACAAATGGATTTAATTCTGCAATCCTTACCTGATTCTTTTGCACTGTTCATTATGAATTTCAATATGAACACGATGGTGAAATCCCTGTCAGACCTTCTAAACATGTTGAGGATTGCGGAGCAGGACATGAAACAGTCCAAGCTTGTTTTACTGGTTGCTACTAGTAAAGGAAAGGGTAAGGGTAAAGGAAAGGCTCAGGCCAATCCCAAGCCCAAGCCCAAAGGACATGATGCTCTCAAGCCTGAGGGTGGCATTGGCAAAGGTGGGAAGGTAGTTTGCTCCTATTGTGGAAAGCCTGGCCACTAGAGGAAACACTACAAGGCTTTCCTCGCAAACAAGAAGAAGTCAGATGCTTCGACTTCAGGTATGTACATGATTGAGATTAACTTCTCTCTTTAAACATCTTGGGTCATTGACATAGGGTGTGGTACTCACATTTGTACTGATGTGCAATGACTAAGGCAGAGTAGGTTGCTCGCCAAGGGAGAAGTGAACTTACGAGTTGGAAATAAAGCATGTGTGGCTGCATTAGCTGTAGGGACTTATTCTTTATCTTTGCCTACAGGCTTATTATTGGAGCTCAAAGATTGTTATTTTGTACCTACAATTTCTAGAAATATTATTTCATTATCCGCCTTGGATAATATAGGATATTGTTTTGAGATTTCTAATAGATTGTTATCCTTTAGTTTGAATGGTATTCTATTTGGAATTACAAGGTTATATAACGGATTATATGTTCTTGATTTAAACAATAAAGAAATTCTCAACGTTGAAACTAAGAAAGCTAAACATAGCGATCAAAACCATACATACATCTAGCATTGTAGATTGGGTCATGTTAATCAAACCTGCATTGCAAAACTTCAAAGGGATGGAGTTTTGGACCCTTTTGACTTCCAGCCATTTAAGGTATGCAAGTCGTGCCTTTTAGGCAAGATGACCAAGTCACCTTTCACAGGACAAAGTGAAAATGCTACTAAATTATTAGGCATCATCCATAGAGATGTATGCGATCCACGAACAGTTGAAGCCAAAGGTGGATATTTCTACTTCATCACATTTATTGATGATTTCAATAAATATGGTTATGTCTACCTTATGAGACATAAATCTGAAGCCTTTGATAAGTTCAAAGATTTAGGAATGAAGTATAAAATATGTTAGGCAAAAGTATTAAGGCTCTTCGGTCGGATCGAGGAGGTGAATACTTGAGCTCAGGGTTTTCTGAATACCTGAAAGAGTGTGAGATTGTATCACAAGTCATCCCTCCATATACACCCCAGCACAATGAAGTGTTTGAAATGAGGAATAAAACCTTGCTTGATATGGTTAGGTCCATGATGAGTTTTAATGATTTACCCACATCATTCTGGGGCTATGCCCTTGAGACTGCGACTCACATACTAAACCGTATACCATCAAAGTTTGTCGATAAGACTCCATTTGAACTATAGCGCAACTTGTCTTATCTCAGGATTTGAGGTTGTGAAGCTTATGTCAAGAAATTGACTTCGAACAAGCTGGGCCCAAAATCCTGTACGTGTATATTTGTGGGGTATCCGAAGAAGATGAAATGATACTATTTCTACCACCCAAAAGAGCGCAAAATTTTTGTTGCTCGTAATGGTGTCTTCCTAGAAAAAGAATTTTTCCTAAGAAGTACTAGTTGGAGAAAAGTAGATGAAGTTCTAGAACCATAAGATACATTAGACCAATGACGGGAAGATGTGCCACAAGAGGTGGTTGAACATCGTGAAGAGGTTACTTCACAATCATGGATCAAAGTGAACCACCTGAAGTAGCACAGGAGTTGCGTAGGTCTGGGAGAGTATGTTATGAGCCCGAGAGATATGGTTTTCTCATGACTCAACATGGTGACATACTGGTCTACCAAGACAATAAGCCTAGAACCTACGAAGTCACTATATCAAATCCAGATTCTATTAAATGGCTTGAAGCCATGAAATCTGAGATGGACTCCATGTACTAGAACCAAGTATGGTCTCTGGTGGATCCACCTAAAGGGGTAAAACCCATAGGGTGTAAATAGGTCTTCAAGAAGAAGACTGACATGGATGGCAAAGTGCATACTTATAAGGCACGACCAGTTGCCAAAGGTTTCAAACAAATTCATGGTATAGACTATGAAGAAACCTTCTTGCCAGTTGCTATGATTAAGTCCATCCGGATTATGCTTGCGACTGCTGCATATCATAACTATGAAATTTGGAAAATGAATGTCAAAACAACTTTCTTGAACGGAAACCTTGAAGAGGATATGTATATGACACAACCCGATGGTTTCGTTCTTGATGGACAAGCTGATAAAATATGCAAGTTGCAGAGGTCTATTTATGGACTCAAGCAAGCTTGAAGGAGCTGGAACATTCATTTTGATGAAGCCGTAAAGGAATTCGGTTTTATTAAGAACGAAGATAAGCCTTGTGTTTACAAAAAGGTAAGTGGGAGCACAGTGGCATTTCTGGTGTTGTATGTCGATGACATACTTCTGATCGAGAATGATATACTAAACTTGCAGTCAGTAAAGACTTGGTTATCCAAGTGCTTCTCCATGAAGGACATAAGAGAAGCAACCTACATCCTTGGAATAAAGATCTACCGTGATAGATCATGTAGGTTGGTTGGCCTAAGTCAGAGTACGTACATTGATAAAGTACTGAAGAGATTCAGTATGGAAGAATCCAAGAAGGGATTTCTTTTGATGTCACATGGTGTCTATCTCTCTAAGGATATGTGTCCCAAAACACACGATAAGAGAGACAGAATGAAGAGGATCCCTATGTGTCAGCAATTGGATCCATCATGTATGTCATGTTGTGTACTCGGATTGATGTCTCATGTACATTAAGCACTTGTAGTAGATATCAATCGGATCAAGGTGAGCATCACTGGATAGCTGTCAAGAACATCCTTAAGTACCTGAAGAGGACTAAAGACATGTTCTTGGTTTATAGGAGAAGATAAGCTCACTGTAAGAGGATATAGTGATGCTAGTTTCTAGACAGACAAAGATGATTATCGTTCGCAATCCGGGTTTGTATTTTGTCTCAATAGGGGTGTAGTGAGCTGGAAGAGCTCCAAGCAAAGCACTGTGGTGGACTCTACAATGGAGACTGAGTATATCGCATTATCCGATGTAGCCAAGGAGGCGGTCTAGATTAAGAAGTTCATCACTGAACTTGGTGTGGTCTCCACAATTGTTAATCCAATAGATATCTATTGTGACAATAATAGAGCAATAGCTCAAGCAAAGGAACCACGGTCTCACCCAAAGTCCAGACATATACTCAGACGCAGATCAGTAAAGTGCATACTGATGACAATCTCGTCGATCCACTAACGAAGTCTCTGTCACAGCAAAAGCATGAAAAACACTTAAGGTCATTCGGTATCAAATACATGAATGATTGGCTATAGTGTAAATGGGAGATTGTTAGAGTTGGTGCCCTAGAGCCAATCAATTATTGTAAAATTGACTATTTGTAATAATGTTTATTAATCAATAAAAGACAATTTTCTTCTATATCATGTAAATCATAATTGCATGCATTGATATATGTCCTTAGGATGGTAGACCCATGACGAAGGTATCAAGTATTTCAAATCTTGATAGTGAGAACCCTAAGATCACATATGGTGGCCATTTTAGAAATGTTCGCATCCCTATTATTATTTTGACCAAGGACACAGATAATACGGTAAGGCTATCATAACGTTGAATGACCCTGTCGAAAGACAATAACTGATCTCACTTGTCAAGGTTGTTTGCTGACAACCTAGTGCGACACATGGGTGTTTGCTACAGGCAAGTTCACTAGACAGACCCACCAAAGGATTCCATATAGATGGTAACCCTAGTGTCTATGGAATAAATCTTCTAACGAATGGTGGTGCATGTGATCCTTAGACTTGAGATCACCAGAGCGCCTTGTGCACTGATTGGTGTAGTTTAACACTAGCCTAATGTAGTTCTTTTCAGAGCTATCAATACAGTAGTGATTGGCTGCATTGAGGAGTGTATCAAGATTATGGTGGATGAACAAATGATTTATCACTCCCGAGTATGGGAGAACTTATCTCACGACGCAATTTAGTGAATGGCAATGACACTAACGTTATGGCCACGGTGGGATTGAGTTGTTGCTCAATCCAATTTATTATTCTGGTCATTGGTCCATAACTGAATACAAAGATATCGAGGATAACTGAGGTTGGCACTATTTCTGTACCTCAGCCTCGATGAGATAATGGATGATGAAAGGATTTGATTGCACAGTAACCATATCATTGATAGATAGCTATTTCGCTGAATCCGAATCTATCGGGTTGCCATGATGCCTTGCTAGGGGCCAATCTTAGCTGTGAGTAGTAAGACGGTTAATTGGTGTTAATCGCGACACTACTCACTGCCGATATGATAAGGAGCCTACGGGTCACACACTTAGAAGATAATTTAAGAATCATTTTTGTAAAATGGGTATTTTCGTCTTTTAGGAAGAAAGTCTATTTTGGTAATCTCACAGTGTAATTAAATTTACTGAGATTGCTGCCTGTATTTAATTTTAATATTAAAATTAAAATTAGTGAGATTATATTCAAATCGCATGTATTTAAATGGATTATTATTAATAATTAAATGTTAATATATTATTATACATTAATTGATTTTAATTATATTAATAATTAATTAAAATTAAAATACCATAAGATAGCGCTTTTGTTCAGGGTGATATAAGATTAATCCTGTAATCTTTGTTTAATTTTCAAGATTCCCTCATTTGGTTGTCAAGTAATAAAATATTATGTAATCTTTTATTGTAAATAGTGTTTACTATTAGTAATATTAGGAGTAATCAGATTACCTTCCCAAGGGGTGTTATTATAAGATTACCGAGGTAATCTTAATTTTGACCCTATTTTGCCCTTAATAATTTATCATTTTGGACATATTTGCCCTCATATGTCTACCAAATAACAATTACCCAGACTCCCTACATTTAAGAATTTAGCTAAAATACCCCCGCCACAAAAAAGTTTAAAAGTTAACAAAATACCCCAACCATCAAAGACCACCGCTGGCCGTTGGCAAAATTCATCATATCGGCACAAGACCAATAGGATCTTGCCGATCGTGTGCCAATAAGGACTTTCCGGCCATGGATTTGTGATCCATGGCCGGAAACGGTCGTCGTTTCACGGCCAAAGATTTGGTCTTTTCATAGCCAGATCTGTGGCCATTTCACGGCCACATCTTTGGCCGTGAAATGGCCATATTAACGGCCAAATCTAGCCATGAAAAAGCCATATTCACGACCAGATCTAGCTGGATTAGGCCTTATCGGCGTATGACCAACCAAATCTGACTGGTCGTGCGCCATTATGGCGGCTTCCGGTGGTGGTGGTGGCTGCCGGCGATGGCTTGGGGTGAGTGGGGGTGATTTTGTTACAAATTAAAGTTGTATATGGTTGGGGTGTTTTAGTAAAATTTCAAATATAGGGGGGTTAAAAGAAATCATTTAAAAAATAATAGAATAAAATAATAATAAAAATATTATTATATTATTATTTAAAAATGAGGACAATTTAGTAATCTACATAACATACCCACTCATTTATCCTCCCAACCAAACATATTATTATAACATACCCATCAATTTATTTCAACCCACCAAACACATTTCTCTAAAGATTCCCTAGTAATCTATCTTTCCAGTAATACAATATTTCTCAATAATATAACATTCCCTTAACCAAACTCACCCTAAAGGGTGTGTTTGGTTGCAAGGATGGATTAACTTGATAGTCCATGACTATTCCTATTGGGATTAGGGTTTTAATTAAGTGACACTATATAAGTGAAACTTAATTAAAACATAAGAGAACAGTATTCATTCATTGGATAAAAGAAAAGAAAAACCGTAGCCACCCTTCTCCCTCTCTCACGTTTTTCAAAGTGTATGTGAATCAAAGAATTTCTTTCTTTAGTTCACTTGATTCTTGAAGCCTTCTATTTCTTCTAGTAAAATAGTATTAGGTTCTACGGATTATCTTCGTGTGGATGACATTCGTGCGATTCTCTTCTTGAATCAACAAGCGAAACTAAAGTATTGAAGGAGCCTCCAAATGTGTGTAAGTATTATGAATCCTTGTATGGATTTATTATACTATTTTAATGCAGATTTTATAAACATGTAAACACTATAATTTGTACCCAGATTTGGGATTAAGCATTTGATCGGATTTTATTTGTGATTGAATCTGTGTTTTTCCACTGCATATACCCGATCACTAGCTAACAAAGCAAATCCCGAGAGACAATAACTCTGTCGCGGACACCTTGTCAAGGATAGCCTCATCGTTAGACTCCAATGTGTCGGAAAGTATTCCAATTCGGTATATAGAGATTCCTAGTATCAGCTCGCCTGAGCAAACCATAGCTATAATAGAATCTACCCCCTGGATGACTCCAATCATTCAGTATCTCCGAGATGGGACTCTGCCCTGGTGACAAGACTGAGGTGAGAATCCTGCCACTAGAGCTGCTTATTACAAGCTTATCAGAGATCAACTGTACAAGCGGGGGTTTAACACCCCTCTCCTCCGATGTGTAACTGATGAAGAAGCAAACTACATTATGAGGGAGATATATGAAAGGATCTGCGGTAATCACACCGCCGCACAATCCCTCGCCAATAAAATTTTTTGCTAGGGATATTATTGGCCTCTACTTCAGGAAGACACTTTAAACTTTGTGAAAAAGTGTGACAAGTGCCAACGGTTGGCAAACATCCCATGAGCTCCTTCCCACCAACTGACAATAATGACAAACCCCTAGCCATTCTCTATATAGGGAATTGATCTCATCGGACTCATGCTGACCGGAAAAGGAGGCATCAAGTATGTTATGGTCATAGTGGATTACTTCACCAAATGGGTCGAGGCCGAGCCTTTTGCCGTGATCACTACCAAGAAGCTCAAAGACTCCGTCTTCAAGAATATAGTGTGTTGCTACGGGATTCCCCATACACTCATCTCTGATAATGGAAAGCAATTCGACAATGAGAAATTCAAGCAGTTTTGCAATAAGTTGGGGATCCATAAGAAGTTCACCTCAGTCGCAAGACCGTAAGCCAATGGTCAGGTTGAAGCTGTCAACAAGACCATCAAGCACACACTGAAGGCCAAGCTTGAAGCTGTCAAAGGCAATTAGGCCGATGACCTCCCAAAAGTTCTATGGGCATATAGAACAACTCCGAGAACCTGTACTTCGAAAACGCCCTTCTCGCAAGCATATGGCTGCGAGGTTATGATTCCAGTGGAAGTAGAAACCGGGTCACTCCGGAGAGACCTATTCAATGAGACAGACAATGAAGCACTTTTACGTGCAAGTCTGGACCTAGTTGAAGAACGCCATGACAATATTCAGTTAAGGATAACATCTTACCAACAACGGGCCAAAAGGTTCTTCGACTCTAAGGTCAGGAGAAGAGACTTTCAGGTCAACGACTTGGTTCTGAAAGAAGTCCTTCTCGATACAAGGGAACCAAGTGCGGGGGTATTAGGACTTAATTGGGAGGTCTCATACCACGTCACTAAGGTAATACGACTTGGAACGTATCACCTCAAAAGGCTTAACGGTTCCAAAGTACCGCGAGCTTGGAATGCTGAACATCTTCACCCCTATTACCAGTAATTCCGAACCCACTCTTAATCTTGTTCATTTCTTTTGCTTGTAAAGTTTCCCTTATAATCTTTATGAATATAATCATTCTGCTTTCTCTTGAAGGAATATTTGTGTCATGCTTTTTTGAATGATCTTGTCCGTTACAATATTTTTACAAGTTCCCTGATCAGATATATAATATTAGTCTTATGAAGTACTCGAATTATAGAAGTACTATCGTAAGTGAACGAAAACGTTTCTTTTATATATACATGTCTAAGTAAATACAATGGAGAGTAGAAAGATACAAAAAAAAAAAAAAAAAAAGTTAAAAGAAAAGCTGTGAAAAATAGAAGAAGCAGTCACTGGTCCCCGCCTCCGAGCTCTCTGGGTGCGACCTCTATATCCATTGGGTGGTCGCCGACCGCTCGATCAACTGCTTGGTCCTCAGGGACATGTGCCTCCGACCGATCATCCTCCGAAGGAGGCTCTTGTCCCTCTTCCTCCTCGGCATCATCAGCTTGGGCCATGGAAGCAAAGATGTCTTAGTATTCATTCGGGAGGTCAAAGAGGTCCATCCCCAGATTCCTCGGTCGCAAGCTGTAGATGGCTTGTATTTCCGAGTCAGCAGCTCTCTTCTCGAGTTCAAGGTTTTACCGCTTCATCTATTCAGTTAATGAAGTGACTCGACCTTTGAGCAGCTCGAGATCCACCTCTAGAGCCCTCTTCTACTTCTCAGAGTTTTCCCACAGTTGAGCTCAGTCCTCCTCCGCCTTCTAGGCACGCTCAGAGTTCACCTTTAATTCCTTCTCTTTCTCACCACACTCTCTAGTGAGTCTGGCCACTGTCCTTTGGAGCTTCTTATTGTCCTCGCCTCTCTTCTCAAGCTCGGCCTTCTGGAAGTCTACTATATGAAGTAGGGGTGTTCGGTTCCGGGTACCTTTCACTTTTTGAAGGAACCGAAACTGACGGTTCCTTGAAATTTGGAACAAGAACCGAAACCGATGGTTCCGGTTCCTAGGTACCCAGAACCAGAACCTGTAACAATGATTCCGGTTCTGGTTCTAGGTACCCTGTAAAATTACAATGACCCCTTGTAAGTTTTTAAAAGGGCAAAAAACCCTTAAAAACTTACAAATACCCCCCTACCTGGCACTTGTTAACAAAAATAAAATTACAAATTACAAATTACAAACTCTATTACTTTGTAAAGGTAGATTCTCAAAAGTCAAACCAACTTACTTTAAATGTTATGAAATATAAATATAAATGTATTCACATTACTTTTTCTACAAAAGTTTTTATTAACCCCCCTAATATTTAATTTTATTTTATATTAGTCTCGGTTCCTGGTTCCTGGTTCCGGTTCCGGTTCCGGTTCTGGTTTCGGTTCTTAACTATAGGAATCAGAACTGGAACCGCACAGTAATGGTTCCAAAAATTTGGAACCAGAACCTACCCATTGATGATTAATTCTGGGTAGGAACCGGAACCAAACCCAGGATACCCGCCAGTTCTGGTTCCAACCGGTTCTTTTGAACACCCCTAATACAAATGGCAGAATTTCTCTTTACCAAGTATTGATTCGCCTGAATGTGGACCGCTTTTGCCTTTACATCCAGAGCCGCAAAGTCCTATTTTAGCTTAGTATTCTCCTCCCTTAGCTCGTGGAATCCTCTAGTATAGTCTATATCGATCTTCTATTGGGCCATGTGTAAGGCAAGCAGGGACTGTATGAGAAAAGAAACAAGAGTTAGCCTCCTCTTTTTTTTTTTTAAATCATAAAAGTTAGGAAATCAACTGATACTAAAAAGTCCTCGACAAGAACAAACTATTTTACCCAGCTTTGCAACTAAAGCGCGGTAGCCACTAGGTCCGCAGGTCGTGAAGCCACGAACTCCTCGAAAGTTGCAACCAGTTGGCATTCTAGCAAGGTATACGACACTGACTGTAGGTGCTCCGGTAGTTGCCCCATGGAATCCAGCACATGAGGGTCTGGTCCTAAAGGAATAGGCACATTGTCGACTCGTTGGTTACCCGCTCTCCTTTGGGCAACCGTGACCTCCCCTTCTCCTCTACGCGAGCTCTCGGGGACCGCTAAAGTGCCAAGGGCACTCCTTGAGGGCACCTTCGAATGGAAAGCCTGGTAAGGCTGCGAACCCTTCGACAGCATCCTGAAGCCCTCCGGCTTAGACTCCGACTCCTCCTCGGTAATCAGTTGATTCCTCTTCCTGGTCTTCTAGCCCATGGTTTTTTGCTTCGCGGCACGAGTAGCCACGGGCCGAGAAACTTCTCCACGTCACTCCGTGGATGTTCGCCTTTCAGCACCAATCTGTATCCCTCCTATAGGGATATCGTCGGGGGTCACCTCGACTGGCTCGATTAGGTCACCTCGACTGGCTCGATTAGGTCAACCCGGGGAAATACAAACCCCCTAGTTCTCATTGATGGCTTTGGAACCCTGGGTGGCATGGTCACTACGTGCCATGGAAATATGTTAGCGAAAAGGTCACCTCTGCAAGAAAAAAAAAAAGGTCCTAAATGTGAAGATACTTACGGGTTGGGGGTTCCAAAGATGCTTCTGGGTTGAAGAAACTGTACTCTCGCAAGTTGGCAGTAGTCACGAGCAATCTTGCATCATGACTCTGTTCGGGTGACGACCGAACGTCACAATGCGGTTAAAGTCTGTCAGAGCCGTCAACCTGGTCGTCTTATTTTCTGCAAAGAGACAAAAAGTTCGTTAACTTTACCTATCGAAAAGGAGCTGGAGAAAAAGGGGCGACATGCAGAGATGACTCAGTCTCCGTACAGTGTCCCGTATGATGACGTGGAAGAGCAAAAAAAACCCAAATTGACCTTCCTTAACCCCTACAAAAACCCTAAAAAACCTTGAGAATGAATTCCCAAGAATCTGTGCCCCAAGTTTTCTCTTTTACCATTGTCCAGAAACATGCATCATGTAGGTTTACTAGGCAGTTCATACCCACCATTACTATAAAGTCAAGCTTGTAATAGAAATAAAAGAGGAAAAATGAAGGAGAGTTCTCCTTACCTCTTGACTGCTGGGGATGAACTTCCTGTCATAACGACGAGTGCGAGTCAACTGGAAGAAGAACGGACTGATTTCACAAGTACAAGAGCTCTGCTTTTCTCTCTGAAAATGTGAGTTCTGTGATAAAACTTGAAGCGAACCTGAGGTTTTATAGGGGGGAAGACGACGATTGGTTTCTCTAGCAAGTGACGCTTGGGCGGGATATGTTTCTCCCCTTGATTACTACCACGTGTCGTTAATCCACATGAAAAGTAACCTTCACACTTCGTAGATGCCAATTGATGTTTTCCTCCATTGGAGTAACCAAGCGTCGACGCGGTTATCTCCTCCACATTAAATACACCCTCATCCGCATTTAATGCTCTGAAAGGGAATGTCGTTTCAACATGGATTGCATTTAATGCACATGACTGGCACTTATTGCGTAAGAGATACGTCTATCAGAATAAAGTTTACTTTATTGACCAGACCAGTTGTCAAGTGCAACGGATAATATCTGAAGAAGTCATTCGAGTAAAACACTCTTCTCCATGTATCAATTTCGAGAAGATGTGACCCCTTGTTTTTGGCAAAAATATGCTAAGTATTTTCAGGTCGTGAGCGACGGATGAAGTCTAAAGCATGTTGGTGTAGCACTGAGTAGGGTCCAACCCAGGTTCCTGAACCTATGGGGGAAGGCCACCTCAGGTCGTTTGTGCTATTCTTAAATACCTATGCTGCAACCTCTTTACAATTAAAACCACTAATTTCATATCATCTTAACTGCTTGTCTCATACAGCTCGATTAAGTGTCACTCAAGATAAGTCAAGTCACGGCATAATCATGAAGTTCTCAAGGTTCAATCCTTAAACCTTAAGAACTGGGGGGTTCTATTATGCCTAAAAAATCAGGGTTCACGTAAGCTCACGACAGCAAGGGCCAATCAGAGTTCAGAAAGGCTTTGTGTCGTCCATACGCTGCCACGTCGCATAAGGACGAAAGAAGTAAGGTTGTCGTCAGCATGGCAAGTGAAAGCTTGGCTTGTGAGTGGCTAGGAATTGTCCACCTACCCAAGCCTTATGCGATTTAAGGATATCTCCTGTACAGTCAGCTAATGGGAAGCAAGTTAGGAATTGTACTACACCTACCCGACTGCAAAATCATGATTATTACCTTAAATTCCTCTATTATAAATAAAGGGCTCCTCTCTCATTTACGGGATCTGGGCATTTTCAATCTTCTAAGAGCAGACTCTCTCTCTCTGTATTTAAATTCTCTCTGGATTGTAACTCAATTTGCTGCCCGTGACCTGATTGTAATCATCCATCAATACAAATATAGTGGATGTAGGATTCGCTTTTTAGCATCCAAACCACTTTAAAATTTCTCTTGTTTATTCTTTCATTGCACATTTCCATATCACGTATAATTTCTAAGTCCGCTTAGCACTTTACACGTGCGAGTCGTTGGAGTCAAAATAAGCATCAACATCCATAAACACCATCATCCATTTAATTGGGAGAAAAAAATTTAATTTTATGTTTTCCTTCTTTCTCTTTCAATATTAGAATAAAAGTTTTGGTTTTTACTTTTTTCAAAGCATGGTTGTTAGTATCCTACGATACACGATACGAATCCTACGATACGATTCAATACGGGTCACCAACGATACGTATCAGAGGGTGTATCGCAAACCTTTCGATACGTTGATATGTATCCTATGATACGATACGTATCAGTCCGTATCCTTAAAAATATCGATACAAATCGATACGGCTTTTTAAATTTGGGCCGAAGGCCTAAAAAAAATTTTCGGGTCGGGTTGAAATAGATCGGGGCGGATCCAGGTCACCCGACCCGATTCACTAAAACCCACCTAAAATTACCCCATCCCCAATTTTACCCTAGCTAAGATTCACTCATGGTGAAGAGAGCAGTTGCACGCACCTTAGCCTCTCAGTCCCCACTCCTCAGCAATCAGCAAATAAGCTAAAAGTCACCAAGTTTAAAACGATTTGTTCAGGTATACAACTCTTTTTCTCTTTTCATTTCATATTTGAATTGTAATATAATATTATAAAAACCTTAATTTGTTTGTTTGCTCATTAAGAATATAAAAAGTTGATTCATCTTTGTTGATTCTTGAATACAAGTGGAGACAATTAAATAATATAGAGCAATTACATGCACCATAGCCTCTCGGTCCCCACTCTCAGTAGTCAGTAATTTATTAAACCAATTAAGCTAAAAGTTACCCAAGTGTTACACGATTTGTTCAGGTGTACTAGTTTTTTTCTCTTTTCATTTCATATTTGATTTGTAATATAATATTTCAAAAAGCTTGATTTGTTTATTTGCTCATTAAGAATATAAAAAAAATGATTCATCTTTGTTGATTGTTGAATAAAATTGAAGACAATTAAATAATATAATATTAGAATACTAAAAAATTCCTAGTTGCGTTGTTTTATGGATAACAATTTTACAAACCTCTTGTATATGAGTTTTGATTTGTTTTCCTTATGTTATGCTCCTTTATTTGGTATTTTACAGCCTCTTTTGGTCCATTAGATTAAGACAAAGATTTGAATCATGAGAAATAAAAAGGGAAAATTAGATGATATTACATGGGAGCATTGTAACAAAAGTGAATGAGGAAAATAATTGCATCTTACATGTAACTATTGTGGTATACCATATTGGGGTGGTGTAATACGAATGAAAAATCATCTTGCTGGAACCCATATCCAGTTAAGCATTAGTCAAGTTCCCGAAGATGTTAAAATGATTTCAAGAGTTGTGGTAGCAAAAAGTTAATAAGGAGGATGATGATGATGATGATATGTTGCATTTTTAAACAACGATGTTAATCCCAATACGGGTAAAATTGATAGTTTCTTAGTAAGGGAAAAAAAGGAAGTGGTTCTAACTCTAAGCAAAGAACTTTATGAATTTGTAAGGATAGGAAAAGGTAATTCAAGGTATATGTAGGTGTATTTATGGCAATGCATTCCCATTTAATTTAGTTAAAATTCCTCTTTTTGTTGACATGTTAAAGTTAGTGGGAGTTATGGAAGGGGATTGAAACCTCCTACTTACATGAAGCAAGAGTTTCTTATTTGAAGAGAGAGGTTGATCTTGTGGAAGAAAAACTTGGAAAGTATAAAATGAGTGGAAAAAGAATGGTTGCACATTAATGTCAGATGGGTGGACGATGGAAAGGGTAGATCCTGACTAACTTTCTTGTCAATAGTCCAAGTGGGACAGTTTTTTTGAAATCTATTGATACCCCCGAATTTATAAAAAATGCTCAAAAAATGTTTGAGTTCTTGATATGTTTGTAGGAGATAGGAGAAGACATGTTGTACAAGTGGTAACTGACGGAGCATCCAATTATGTAGCTGCCGGTAGAATGTTAGAGGAAAAGGAGAAAGCTATTTTGGTCTCCTTGTGCGCTCATTGTCTTGACTTGATTCTTGAGGATATTGGAAGATTGCGGTATTCTATGACACCATTGCAAAAGCCAAGCAGGTCACAAGTTTATTTATTATAGGCATACATGGGTGCTTAATTTATATAGAAAATTTTCAAAGGATAAAGAGCTAGCAAGACGGCAGTAACAAGATTTGCAACTCTTTTCTCACATTGAGTTGCATTATGGATAGTAAACTAGCTCTTAGGTCCATGTTTGCATCAAAGAATGGGCAAATAGTACACATGCTACTACAATTAAGGGGAAAAAGTGGTGGATATTATCTTGAGTGATACAAGATTTTGGAAATCCATCCATTTTGCCTTGAAATGTGTGGATCCACTAGTGGAGTTTTGAGGCTTGTAGATGTGATGCGAAACCAGCAATAGGATACATCTAGGAAGCCATGAGAAGAGCAAAGAAAATTGCAAAGAATTTCAACATGTGAGCATCGATATAGAGAAATATGGAAGATAATTGACACTCGTTGGGATTTTCAACTTCATAGGCCACTTCATGCAGCGGCATACTACCTTAATCCTAAGTAAGTGTTGATCATTTTTTTTTAATCCATATAAAAATTGCTTGAAATTTGAATTTAGAAATCTAATTTATGTTGATTTTATATATTAGGTACCATTATGATCCAAACTTCAATCCACAAGAAGTTAAATTGGATTGTATAAGTAATTGAGAAGATGTTCCGAATGTGGAAACAAGAGTTGAAGTTGATGCTCAACTTGAAAAGTTTAAAAGAGGAGTGGATTATTTGGAATTGATATGGCCATAATAACAAGAAACAAAAACCGGGTATGTTTGCTTATATGTTTGTTATTTATTTATTTTGGTTATAACTTACTAATGTGTTTGTTGTTATTATTATTATTATTTTAAAGCTTTATGGTGGGACACTATGGAGAAGAGTGCAAAGAGTTGCAAACCTTGCCATAAAAGTCTTAAGCCTTACATGTATGCCACGGTTGTGAAAGAAATTGGAGCACCTTTGAACATGTGCATTCTAAAAAGAAATCGTTTGGAGCAGCAAAGATTGAATGCTCTTGTCTTTGTTAATATAATCTTCAATTAGAAATGAGGCAAAAGCTTAGGGAGGAGAAAGGAGAGGCATATGATCCAATTGTTTATTGGACATAATCCGATGATGATTGGATTATGGAAAAAGAAGATCCTTACTTGCCGGATGATAATTCATGGATGGATGTTCAAGAATGCTTCAATAGATGAAGGTGCTCCTAGCAATAAAAGACCAGAGGTATCTTACTTTGATATTAATCTATCAATTCTTTTAATAAAAATTGAATGTACAATGTATATTGATAGTTTGATGATTTCTTTATAGGACCAAGGAACTTAAATGCTAGCAACAAAAAAGCTAAAGAAAAGTTGTTGAAGAGGAAGATGTACTGCCCATTTTGTGTGATGAAACGAGAAAGTGAAAGGAAGATTTGTTGGCTTTTTGCATGATAATAATAACACTAGTGGAGGTATAGATATTGACATTGATCTTGGAAATGATATAAATGGTTGAAAAGAAATATATAGATTCTTAAGTTTGTAATTAATTTTGATTATTAATACCATAATTTAAGTCATAGTATCAAAAAATTTGTTAATTAATCTTGGGATTATATTAATTTTTAGAAAAAAATTATTCTTTTATTATTTAAAAAAATGTGTATCTTACATACGATACGATTAGCGATACACGATTCCAAAAATTAGGTTTTCGATAACGATACGATACGCGATTTGACAACTATGTTTCAAAGTAATCAATATTTTATCAAACAAAATACTATTTTTCCATTTATTTTTTTTAAACAATAGGTTTTGTTTTCAATAAGCATCAAATTTTAATCAAGGAAAACAATGTTTTTCAATTTAGTTCTTCACTTCTTGTTTTTATTTCCATTCAGGCCGAACATATATGAAATTTTTTGAGAAAATGAAGCTTACTAAAATAAAATTACTTTTCGATATTAATAATAATGTATTGGTTTAAATAATTGATCAGTTTACATTTTTGCTTTAGAACCCAACCTATTTTATTGGGATTAATTTACAAAAATAAATGGTAGAGTTTCAAAGATATGACCCGAGATCAAAATGAAGGAATTTAATGAAAAAAAAATTGATTTCTCACTTCCTTGTTCTCCTTTAGTTTGCTAAAGGAAGAGTTTTCTTATAAATTATAATTTATCCTTTAAATGGGATTTAAAAAAAGGGGGTGGGGGGGGGGGGGGGGGGGGGCTAATTAATATTACTCAGAGAGAAATTACTTAAATATAATTTTTAGGGCCTGTAGATGATCGGCCTAGTTACCGGCCCAAGAAAAATGCAACCTAACATGGACACACACAAGTATGGTATCCGAATGGATAAAAAATATTATCATAATCAGGCTGTCTTTCTAGAACAACTTTGTCCTATTACACTAAATTTAGTTCAATATCTTTCTCAAATCTCAATCGTTGCTTCCACGTGTTTATTGTTTTTAATAAAATTATTTTATGTTTTATTTTGTCCTTTTACTTTACATCTCTAAAATACCCCAAATCTAACAGCTGTTTCACTACATCATATGCTGTTCCTTAGTTTAAAAAGAAATAAAATTAGAAGATACATGTTAAAATAACTAATAAATAAATATATGAGAAATTATATTACCATAACTTATTTTTGAGATATCAGATAAAAAATAACTTATTTTTTTAAAGTATGTTAGAAAATAGTTTTATTTCAAAATTTTAACATCCATTACACAAAATTAACTTTTCTTAATTAAAAATTAAAGTGATCGATAACGAACCAATAAAAATCTATTTATAGTTTCAACAAATAGAAACAGTTAAGTGCTTATTTTGTATTTGCAATCAATAAATGTCTATGAATTTTAATAAATATTTCATATAAATGAAAAAAGAAAATACATAGTTTGGGACGTTAAAGAGATTTCGATGTACCATGTCCATGTAAAAGCAGCGTGGGCTACATGCTCATTAAATGCAATCACACACCATCACTATTTCGTCAATGTTTGCTTGTTGACCAATCACCATACGCCACCTCATTCAGAGCAAACGATGATTTGCGGTGTAATTATGGTACAACGCATACCACCGGATAATATAGCTGTGTCAGTTCACAGCTAGATTTCTCTGTTAAAAGTTTTTATTTATTTTTTTTTATTTAACACTTGTACTTTTTCCTGTTTAATATACCAAGATATGACACATCTGTACCCCTCTAATTTATTTTCTTCTCTTCCAATAGCCCCTTCATTCATCTTCACACTCCATCATTCATTATGCTCCTTCATTTAGTATTCAATATAGTAATAAAATCCATCGCTATTTTAATTTTTAAAAAATAAAAATTATATTAAGTAACTCTTTTTTACATGAATTAAAAAAAAAATTATTTATAACCAGTAGATTAAATTACCTTTTTTTAAACTAAAAATAAAAAAAATGATCAATGATAAACTGACAGACATCTATCGATTGCTACAGTAAAATCTCTCTATAGTCATAATGGTGGGACTAACTAATTTTATTCCTATCAGGAGATTATAACTTAATAAATGTGTAGTTACAAAAATTATAGTTTTGATTTCTTATTTTATAATTCATGTTTTTGTAGTACAGTATTAGGATTTCAATTCATATTTTAGTAATATTAGGATTTCAATTTAGCACTTCAATTGCCTATTTTTGAAATAGATAAAAGATCTTTCTTAGAACCAGCAAAAATAAGTGTCATTGATAGAATTATAAATGCAGTTGATGCATGGTCAATTGATGTAAAGTCACAGACAATTGTCAATGGTTTTAAGCGCTGCAAAATTAGGACCACTAATGTCAATGAATTGTAAGTTACAAATGAAGTGGATGAGGAGAATAAAAGAGTCACTATAGAATTGAGTTATATGATTCGACAACTTCACTACATTAATCGAATGGATATTAATGTCTCCTTCGATTATTCAAATGAGCAACAAATCGTGTATGCTTTAACCAAAGCAGAAATTATTGTTGCAATTAGACAAGAAGAGAAAGGAAATAATCTTAAGGATAATAGTACGGAAATACAAAAAGTCTTGTGCCATGAAGCTTTAAACATGAGAAACTAAAAATATTTTGGCTTTAACAGGAAGGTATTCATGCTAACGAGCTATTACGTACTTATAAGGTAAAAAATATGATAACAACTCTAAGGCATAAATCATTATCCCAAACAGTTTTAAATTAATATTTTATTTCATTTTAAACCTTTAATTTTACATAACATATGGTTCCGTTTGGTTAACTTTTTTACACTTTTTAGAAAAGTTTTTGGCTAAAAGTTAAAAAAAGTTGAATTGGGTAGGTATTAGGATGTAGGATTTGAAAATAAATAAAAATACCCCCTATATTTGTTTATTTCTAAACACCCCCCTATGTTTGTTTATTTACTAAACACCCCTATAATAAAACATTAAAAGTTAACAAAAACACCCCCAACCCACCCATTAAATATGGACAGTTGGCCACTACCGCCGGAGGGTGGCCGAAGTCATCGTATCGACGCATGACCGGCTGGATCTTACCGGTCGTGGGCCGATATGGCCTTTTCCGGCCAGATCCATGGTGGATCTGGCCTGCAAATGCCAGATCTACGGCTAGATCTTACCATTGATGGCTAGATCTGACCGTATTTGCTTGTCAACGACGGCCAAAGATACGATCGTCGTTGATGGCCAACGATGACCATGTGTTGGCCGTCGTTGATGACTGACTACGGCTTTCGATCTGGCCATCAACGGCCAGATCTTTGGCCTTCGATCTGGCCTTTTCTAGCCAGATCCATCGTGGATCTGGCAAGAAAAGGCTAGATCGGTGCACTACCAACATTACACCAGATTCCAGCCATTTTTCGACGGTGGTGGCCGAAATCTGGTAAATATAAATTGCTGGGGTTTTTTTGCAACTTCTAAAAAAATATTTGGGGGTATTTATTAAATTAACAAATTTAAACGGTTTAAACAAAGTTGAATAATATTGTGAGTTTTTGCAATTTTACTGTTTAACTTTATTAGGAATACTAATAGTAGTATTCCCAAATGTGAGCCAAACGAAGCTTATATTTTTTTGTAATATATAAATAATTATTACTATGTAGAGACAATTTTCCTTAAGGCGGGAATTAGAAAAATTATAACTTATTACAATGTAGAGTTTATTCTTATTTATAACTATCCTAAATTGGGACTATAATTTTTTATAACTATATAGAGTTTATTTTTATATAAAATATTATTATAGAGAGATTTTACTGTATTAATAAAGTACCTAATGAGACTGTAATTTTGAAATAAGCCTTATTCCAATATACTTAAAAAAAAATCAGGTTATTTTTCGATGAGCCCTCAAAAATAAGTTATTTAATATAATTTTCTTAAAATTAATTAAAATTTGCACAAAAAGTGGAGGTGTGAGTAACAGACAAGAGCTACAGCCCACAGTCCCACTCCCACACTTTAAGCAGTGACACCCAATCACTGACTGGAGAATTAATTAATTCCACATCGTATCCAAGGCGAGTACACAACACTCGCCAATCATAGCCAACACGTGGGCCCACCATGTGTCAAAATATCATGTATGACTAGAAAACGACGCTTTATTTTTATTTCTACCCAACCCTCGAGGTAGAGCGCGTGTGCCCATCACTCATCCACTTGAAAACAATCGTTAAACTTAATGCTAGGGGTGGGATAAAAAATCCGAAAACCGAACCGAACCGGTAACCGAACCGAAACCGAACCGAAAATTAGGTTTTTTTACAAACCGGTTCGGTTTTCGGTTAGTAAAATACAAAAAACCGAAAAATCGGTTCGGTTTGAAAAATTGCAAACCGGTTAACCGAAAACCGGTTTAAAAACCGGTTTTACCCTACATATAAAAGCAAAATTTTTTTTTTTCACTCAGACACTCACGCTCACGCAGTCAGTCAGTCACGCTACAACTTTCACTCTCTCAGCCTCCAGTCACCAAATCTGAAATTTTCCAGATTCAAATCTCTTATCTCTGCACTTCGTCTGCGTCGATCGTCGTTCGCCATCACCCATCCACACTGTGAGCTCTTTCGTCGTTCGCCAGCACCCAGCACTCCAACAGAGTCACGCCATTGTCCCACCGTGAA
Source organism: Pistacia vera (assembly GCF_008641045.1). NCBI lineage: Eukaryota > Viridiplantae > Streptophyta > Magnoliopsida > Sapindales > Anacardiaceae > Pistacia > Pistacia vera. The sequence goes on from NW_022196235.1 coordinate 308,048, forward strand.
CAGAGTCTTCTCTCCAAGCTTCGATCTGTCGAGCTTCAGTCAAGTCAAGCCTCAAGCCACCGTGAACAGATCACTCTCCAGTCAAGCCACCGTGAGGCGTGAGCAGACTCCATCGTGAGGCTTGAGCAGACGCTGCAGACCCACCCTGAAGAGACGCCACCGTGAACAGATCACTCTCCAGTCAAGCCACCGTGAGGCGTGAGCAGACTCCATCGTGAGGCTTGAGCAGACGCTGCAGACCCACCCTGAAGAGACGCCACCGTGAGCCAAGCAAAGTGTTGCCGTTGACCCCTTCATATGAATTAAAAGTTAATTTGAAAACCGGTTTGAAAACTTTATGGATTAAAAGTTATGGATTAAAAGTTAATTTGAAAGTTAATTTGAAAGTTAATTCAAATTAACTTTATGGATTAAAAGTTAATTTGAAAACCGGTTTGAAAACCGGTTAACCGGAAACCGAACCGAAAATTCGGTTCGGTTTATATTCGGTTTTTAACCGAAACCGGTCCGGTTTTCAGTTTGGATTTTCTCCAAAACCGAAAACCGGTTCGGTTTTCGGTTTGGATAAACCGGTTCGGTTAACCGGTTTATCCCACCCCTACTTAATGCTGCATAGTACTACTACTAGTAAACAAACTGCTCAGATCCCCTGCTTCGCACACCACGTGAAGCACTGATTACCTTCATTATAATATACACGTGGTGAGTCAACACTGGTCCAGACGTGAGTGTATGTACACAGTGTGTCTGGCATCAATCTCCTAGTCGTTGCAATTAATAAGAACTGAAGAAGTCACTTGAAGAAAATTTTAGAGAGAGAAAGTGACTGAACACGATGGAGGAGACGGAGGAGGAGGAGGTGTTGGGGTCCAGGTTGACGATGGAGAAGGTGGCGGCGGCAAAGCAGTTCATAGAGAATCATTACAGAGCTCAGATGAAGAATATTCAAGAACGGAAAGAGAGGTGCTTCGAAATGACTGATTTTGTAATTTTAATTACTAGCTTCTGTTTGTTTGATTGCTGAAAAAATGAGATGCTGTTTCGGATTCTTTGTTATCATCCGAAACTAACTTTAACTGTTGGAGTTGAGTTGAGTTTTACTGTTGTTTGTTAGCGTTTTCTTGTGTGCGATAAATGAGAAATTAAGGGGAAGAAGAGGTGGTAAACCATTTCTTTACTTTAAGATAATGTGATACTTGAGATTCGAAGTGCTCAGATGGTTTTTTTTTTTACCTTAATTTCGTTAGTAGTAATTAGATTGCGGTCAGTAAATCTGATTTAGTTAAACTCTGGAAGTGTTTTTGATTGCTAATACTTGTGCAATCTGTAATTTTCTCTGTTTGGAATGGTTGATCTATTTATATTTATTTGTCAGCTGGACTAACTAAATTAAGGTACTAAGGAAAATGATTAAGAGATTTATTTTTATTAATAAAGTTATAAGATCATGGACTTTATATGTATATATTTATTTTGGCTGAAAACGAGTAAGAGGATGCTGATTACAAGATCTAGACTGGGGTCTGCTTGGATAAAGTAAGAGACCTATCAACTGTTACTAAGCTGTAAACGCTTGATTTTGTGAGAGTTGATACTTTCTCAGAGAGTTGCTCACAGAATATGACTAGACTCAACCTGAAGTTACAACGTGACAAGAGCCACTGTCTGTGCTCCTTTCAAAAATTTCAAACCAAAGTCTTGAGTTTGACTAATGATGGAAAGTTGGAACTTTCTAATCTTATTACAATTTTATTGATTCTATTCTCTGTCGTGATATGCCTAGCAGTTGGATTAGTTGCAATTTCAACTGAAAAAAATGTTAGAGCTGAGTTCTTTCTTGTTGTTGATGTATCCACCATTGAATTGATTTAAAGCCCAGAATCTAGTATACTAGATCGGTTTCTAGTAACCACAACAATGATGTTTTTTTTTTTTTTTTTTTTTTTTTTTTTTTTGGTACTGTGTAAAATGATATGTGTTTCCGCAGTTGGACTATTGCACTTGCATTTGTCTATTGTAGATTGGCTTCATAAAAAGGTATCAGTGTAGGTTTTTACTTTTTATTTACATCCGAGGGCTTGCTGTCTGATACTCTTGACTCTCTCAAGGATTTCCTGTGGCATAGTTGGATACTTGCCAGTTGCATCCATTACCTTGCTAGTTGTAACATAAGTATTGATCATAGTGATGAGCGACATAAAGCTACATTTTAAAACTCAAAACATCTCTGTTATTTAGAGCTTCATATAAATGGTGATTGATCAAAATCTTCATTGTTAAAGGATGGCTTTTGGATGCTTTGGATTCACTTCTACCTAGCTACTCAGTCTCAACAAAATTAGTTTCTTCACATTGGTTTGCTCTTGATGAAAACTCCTTTGGTTGGTGCAAACTGACTGAAAGGTTGTGTTTAAGTAATACTGAAACAATTTTCCTTCATTTGCAGACGATGGGTGTTGGAAAGAAGATTAGCTTGTTCAGATGTGCCCAAGGAGGAACAGATCAATCTCATAAAAGATCTGGAGAGGAAAGAGACGGAGTTTATGCGACTTAAGAGGCACAAGATTTGTGTTGATGATTTCGAGCTTTTGACCATTATTGGGAGGGGGGCCTTTGGTGAGGTTAGAAATTTGTATGGCACACCTGCAATGAATCAGATATTCTTCATTCTCAAATTAACTAGACAGTTAACCCTTTTTGCAAGCAAGTTTTGCTCTTCTGCTTCTAACATGTATTTTTCAAACTCAACTTTGACATTTTGAAAATCATTTTGCTCATAATTTCTCAAACTTCAGGTTCGATTGTGTCGGGAGAAGAAATCTGGTGACATCTATGCCATGAAGAAGTTGAAGAAATCTGAAATGCTTAAGAGAGGACAGGTGAGATGAAACCTGCTACCCTTCACAGTGTAATAGTTCTGCAGCTTAATCTAAGAAATGATTGTAGGTTTTCCTTGATCAACTGTTACCAAGTATTTGCACCACACAAAATTAAAGTTGTTGTCATATGTAGCTATTGATTTGCATCTCAGGCTGTGTTTTAGCGTTATTAGCAGAGTATTTCCTTAAAATCATTTCTAGTTTGGGCTGTTGAATTTTGTTTTATAGTACAATATCATTTCATTAAACAGTGGTTTTGAGCAGCTGATGTGAGCCATTCATGCTACTAAATTTTGGTGTAAGTACTTACCAGCAGTTTGGCAACTATATGTTTTGGATTTTGGTTGCCAAGTTTTTCCATTGTCCACTTTGGTGTCAATAGTTTCCACTTGTCTATGTGTGTGTATGTGTACAAATTTGTATTTGATATTGACATGGATGAAACGAAGGTACAAAACTTGAGCAATACTATTTTGTCTTCATGCATCTCCAGTAGAAGTCTGGTTAAAGAATTCCATGTAAGGAGTTGGATGATAGAGGAGATAGGGGCCCATGCCATGTATCTTCACAAAAAATTAATTCTTTAAAAAATAATTAGAAAAAAGTAATTAGAATATATTAAAAATCAACTTTAAGTAAATGGGAATGAAATATAATATACATTTTATTTTATATTTATCATAATGTAGATAAATATTTAGAAAATTAAATTTTAGTTAATAATTATTTATATAAATTTCAAATTAAATTAATGGATGAATTTAGACTTTTTATTGTAAATAATTTATTATTTTGTTTTTCAACCTATTTAGTTCAGCGTCATACCAAACATAGTACAATATTATAAATCATGCAATCCTATTTAAACCAATCTGTGGGAAAACACGTGTAATTCTAGGAGTGTTGTGGTGTAGATATTTTAAATTTAAATTTAAACAGAACCTTGTATGTAGGAGTTATCCTTGGAGTCAGTGTGTGACTAATATTCTAATTTCAAATCTGATTGTTATCAGATTAAGTTGATCCCTTTAAATGGGGCTGCCTTGTACACTTTACGTTAGAAGTGAATGAAACATTCGGTTTCTCCAAAATTCTTCATGGTATCAGAGCCAGCCCCATCTGAGCTGAGTGATTGACCAGCGGTGGGCTGTCAAACTACCTCCATTCATAGGCAAGTAGACCATATGGGCTTGACCGTGAGGGGGAGTGTTGGAGATCCCATATCGACTAGGCACACTCAAGCCAATGGGTTTATAAGAGTGGACAATCCTCCCACTCAATAAGGCCTTTTGGGTGAGGAGTTAGGCCCAACTCAAATTCTATCACAATCAAATCCGATACAATACAATACAGTCACAAGAAACTAATTCAGTCTATTACAGTGTGCCAAACGCACCCTTAGAAAGCATTATTAAATGCTACGGAACGTTTGGGTCTCAAATTCATGTATGCATAACAACTATGATCGTTTGTACTTCCTATATATCTAACTAGGGATCTGCACTTTTTATATGTTATATACTCTTAATTAACTAGTGTGTCATTTACAATTTGTGTGGCTTTGTAAAATGCTTGTTTGTTGATATTAACAAAATGTATTCCTACTGTAGGTAGAACATGTTAGGGCTGAGAGGAACTTACTGGCTGAAGTTGCTAGCCACTGCATAGTGAAGCTCTACTACTCATTCCAGGATGCAGAATACTTATATTTGATCATGGAGTATCTTCCTGGTGGTGATATGATGACTTTGCTGATGAGGGAGGACACATTAACTGAAAATGTGGCTAGATTTTACATTGCTCAAAGTGTCCTGGCTATCGAGTCAATTCACAAACATAACTACATTCACAGGTTAATACTTGAGCTGTGCACTTGTGTTATTGAATTGTGTTTGAAGTTGGCATATGTTAAGATCTTCCCTGGTATTTATTTTAAGGTAGCTATTTGTCTTTTCTCATTAGTTTATGTTCACTTCCCCTATACAGAGATATTAAACCTGACAACCTTCTTCTGGACAAAAATGGTCACATGAAGTTATCAGATTTTGGCCTTTGCAAGCCTCTTGATTGTTCAACTTTGTATGCAATTCATGAAAATAAAGCCATTGATGACGAAAATATGGCAGAACCAATGGATATCGATGGATGTTTTCCTGATACAGATAATAAAAGTAGTTGGAAAAGTGCCCGCGAGCAGCTTCAGCACTGGCAGATGAACAGAAGGAAATTGGTAAGCAACTTACTTATTTTACTATATTTCATAAATTCTTTGCATGCACTACAGATCATATCTCCAACCCCATATATGGTTATGGCTGAAAATGTTTTTGTTGTCATTAATTAATTGAAAAAAAGAACAGCAGTGTTGTGGTATTTTTTATTTCTCTGATGGTTTAATTGAGATGAAGTTGGAGAAATTCCAGAGTTTTTAATGTTTCAAAATTTTTTCAAACAGTTTTTCTTACACACAAATTTTGGAACACTTTGGTTATTGCTTTCTTTCAACTTTCTTAATTATAAGGTTTCCTTTCAATTTGGACCAAATCTTTGTTACTGAACACTGAATGGAGCCTTCGGACAAATCCTTTTCGAGTCTTCATTGTCTACTTGAGCATTTTCCCAACCAAAAGATTTCTCTTTTTCAGTAACAAGAATATACATGCCTTTTTACCTTTTCAAGCGGATTTGTGATTTTGCGGGCAGTCTGAACTGTTTTTCATTGCATATTCTGTAGCTACGTGGCTATAGTGGTGAATAGACAGAATGACTTAATGCATATTTCCACTTAAGTTCCTTTCCCTGGGAGCAGCAAATAGCACCTTTGTTTGCTAAAATTACAACTCTCAACATTCAGAGAGCCACTAATATATACAATTAATTGCTTATAGCATGGCCATATTTACTGTTGGTCTACTTGATTTATGTTTTGAACTGCAGCAGTTTAGATGCCAAAGATTTTTCTTTTATTTTTGGAACTAATGGCTGTTGGTTTTATTAAATGATTTCGAAGGCATTTTCAACTGTGGGAACACCAGACTACATTGCTCCCGAGGTTTTGTTAAAGAAAGGATATGGCATGGAATGTGACTGGTTAGTTTCTTTTTGTGGCTGACCATGATGATAGTTTTAATAGACATTTCCATTTGTGCAATATCTAAATAGTATTTTATACGCCTTCCCGATTGGAATTTTATTCAGGTGGTCACTAGGAGCAATAATGTATGAAATGCTTGTTGGATATCCTCCCTTTTACTCAGATGACCCAATAACCACATGTAGAAAGGTGCGTTTATGCTTTTGATTGGTATTTTGTTCTTAGCTCCATATGATCTTTAATATCTTTTATTTTTTTTAATTGTTTGTTTCTTTATTTCTATGCAAAAAATTATTTCTAAGTTGTAAACTTCTACTTTGCATATCTACTAGTGTATGACTTAAGTCCAGCCAAAAAATTTAAAGGATATAACAATTCTAAGAAAAAAAAAATTAATCCCAGTTTCCGCTGTTTTATTTAGTTTCGTTTTGTTGATTGAACTTGTGACATTCTAGCCCTCCATTTCATACTTGCAAGAGCAAAAAAAATGGCAGTCACAAAGATACCAAAGTACACTTTTCTTGAACTGGAATTTTGGTGAAACTTAAGATGTATTGGTACATATATATGATAAATTCTTGTTTTCAGTGAGTTTTATTACATGAGAGAAATATTTAGCTCCCTTTAATAATTCAGATTTGTGGCTGTTTACCTGAGTTAGGTTGTTGGCCACTATTATGGTATCACGTTTTGACTGTGTTCTGCTAACATTCCTAGTTTGGAGCCTAGAACAATAACTTTGCACCATGTTACTTTTGCTTCAAGTTCTGTGCTTTGAGTTTTGTTTGTATTTTGTTTTCTTTTACTTTCATCTGACATAGCCACTAAATGATGTTTACCAAGTTGTTATCTGATAACAAATTCCACGAATATGCCACTTTCTTTTCTTACATGCTATTTTACTGTCAGATTGTCCATTGGAGAAATCATCTAAAATTTCCGGAAGATTTGAGGTTATCACTTGAAGCAAAGGATCTCATTTGTAGGTTACTATGTGATGTTGAACATAGGTTAGGCACTGGAGGGGCACACCAGATTAAAGTAAGGCTTTAAATTTTTGAAAATGTTATTTGTTTCTATCAACAATATTTCTTTCTTATATTTGCCGAAATTCTATTGTATCAGGCACATCCTTGGTTCAAGGATGTTGCATGGGATAAACTTTATGAAATGGAGGCATCATTTAAACCAGAAGTCAATGGGGAGCTAGATACCCAGAACTTTATGAAGTTTGATGAAGTAATTTCTAAAGTCACCTTTTTTCATTATTCTTGATCTTTTAAGTACCATTTTAGTTTTGGTTAGTTGTGCATCTACTTTTGTTTTAGGTTGGCATTAAAGATGTGAGTTTCGTTAATGCTATTCTAAGTCACTGTTGACAGACTAAGTCATTTAATACTTTGATTTGAATAATGAGCAGAATTAAGCCCAATAAGGTGTAAAGATTGAATATAGCATTAGTAGTCACCTAAATGGGTTATTACATAACAAAAGTTATTTGTCTTATATATAAAATGCAAAATTTATTAATGATTTTCTCATTTTCTGATTTTCCGAATCACTTGTTGATTTTACTCCAATTTAATATCTCTGGCAGTATTATTAACAAAAGAATTTGTTTTAGCTGAGAATTATAAATATGATCTTAGAACTTTGGTTTTCAAATTATTATTATTATTTTTTTTTTTTTTGATCCTTTGGTCTTATTAGAATTTGATATTGCTGTATACTCTAATAGGGTGTTCCAGTGAACAAAAAATAACAGTCATCCATGATTATCTATTACATATGGTTGGTTGAACATTTCCCTGTAAATAGAGTGAAAGCATGCTTATTGGAAACTCAGTAGTTCAATTTCGCTGCAAATGCCATGTATTAATTGGGAAATGAGTGTCCTCTAAACTTACACTTTGTTTTTTCTATGTTTCATCATGTCATTATCAGTGCTTTCTTCATTGTACTATTGTCTGTGATGGTGCTTTTACAAATTTTCTTGTGCATAAATTGACTTGTTATTCTTCAGTTGGATCCTCCAGCATCAGCAAGAACTGGTTCAGGACCTTCACGGAAGGTTTGAATTCATCTTCTTTTTGCATTGGCATAACTTGTTCCATTTATAGCTTTATTAAGTTTGTCCTACATCTGTGCATAAGATAGTGGATAAGAAGCAGAATTAGGTGGTTACTGAGCAAAGACTGGCTTTTAAGTGTTGAGTTTCAGGGTAAAGAAATGTGAATTACTAGGTATCAGTGCATTAATATGAGAAGTATGAATTGGTTAGATGCAGGTTTGAAATGACTGCTTACTCAGCTATTCTTCTTTTTCCTGGGTGGGTGGAGCTAAGCAGGAGAGAGTGTGTGTACATGGTGCCTATGAAATCTTTAATGCAATTTTTCTTACCTTAACCATTTTTCTTCATACCAATCTATGGTTTTCTTCTTTTCAATATTTTTCTACTGTTGCTACAAAACCAACAACTCGAAGGCTGCTATATCAAAACTATAATAACATATACTATTTTCTCCCCTCTTCTTACAGATGCTATTAACTCCCAAAGATTTGAGTTTTGTTGGCTATACATACAAGAACTTTGATGCTGTCAAAGGGCTGAAACATTCATATGGTATGCAATCTATTACTAAGTTTTAGAGATTTTTTTAGTCCTTTATCTGTAAGTGTGGTTTTTTTATGTTTTATTATTCAGCATGCTTGTGATTCTCTTGTGAATTTGCTGAAGCTTAATTTAATAATCACAAAACAGGATAAACTTCCGGATTTTGTTGAACCATTTGCTATTGTTACAGTATACAGATGTTTGGAATGCCTAGAACTGAATGACCCAATTTGAGAAGGGAATAGATATGTACAATGTTTATTTACTTTTGGAGACGGAAGGTAGGGGGTTGTTTCATGGTTGTGGAAGAGATTTGGCTGTCAGTTGCTGCCCCTTTTTTTTTTCTGTCTAGTAAATTATTTGTTGGAAAGGAGCCTGAGAAGTTGTGCAAAATCTGCATCCTCATAGGTGGCTTGGAATGGGTTATTTGTTAAGATTTAGATTGGGCCATTATGGCCCAACTGTGACTGTGATAGAAGTGATAGGAAGCTCATTTGAGGTGTTTCTAGAATATGGTTTAGGCTCCATTTGAAGGTTTACTAAAAAGAGTTTGCAGACATTGTTGAAAGCTTCTCTAGGGATAACAGGTTTGCTGCTTAGAACCACGACTAAGTTCTTTACAAATATGACAAACTGAATCAGAAATGGGATGCCTGCAGTACTAGACTGAAATAGTATTTTTACAAGACTCGAGAGCTTGCAATAGATAATCAAACAGAACCGAGCACATCTTACTCAAGTCTGTCAAATTTTTGTAGTTACAGACCGGTGGATTTGGAATCCATATTACCACATGGAATCACCTTATAAATGCTCAGATTTAGGCATGTTTGAAATGTTTCTGATGGTTTGAAATTTAGAACAGTTTCATTGTGAATAAGTATGCTCGGATGATTTGTTCCGTGCATGATTTCAACTTGTGCTCTTAATTTAGAATTGGATTTCATCTGCTCTTAATTTATGCTGCAAAATTTTTCTCATTAAAAAGAAAAAAAGAATTTTACCACTTTCTGATGGGGGTGGGGAAAATTAACTTCTAGCTTGAACCATTTTAATACATGCAGATGGCCAAAGAAGTATGTCACCAGAACAGCCATCAATAGATTCTATATCCAGTATCTGATCTTATTTCATTATCTTATTTTTCATTTTTCAAGTCAGAGATATTCCTTCACAATTGCTGGATTTCTCTGTATACTTAATTAGATTTGGATTGCTAATATCTGCAGGTGAATCCATGGCAAATAGTATTCCTAAACGGACAGCTGAAGAAACGGAGGTGCATATGCTTGCAACATCAGGTGACCCTATGTTACCGTAATGTAAGTGACAAAATGGCCTACCTTGAGGGTGAATTTTTTAATACAATTGCTTGCTTATATTGAGTGAGGATTTCGTCTAAAAATCTGCATTTCTTGCATGTCGGGTTGCAACGCAATTTGCGGAACCAGTCTAAGTGTACAGCAGTATTTGAGAAGCTCTTGGAAAGGCCAATGGTGGTTTAACTGTTAGGAGTGAACGATACATTTTAGCTGGAAAAAAAAAAAGCATTTTATGTAATAGAATTTAGAGCAGTGTTGTGGAATTTATGTCCTGGCTGCCCAGGTTGGCTGTGGTTAAAAAAAAAAATGCCTTCTCTAGTGGCAGTTTCTGGTCACTTTTTAATCGATTAAAAACAACTAAGTAACTCTAGTGTGTAAACTTTAATTTTAATTAAGTGAGAAAATATTTGAGGTATGACACTGTTACTAATATTTGGATAATTAGTCGTACACAAATTATCTGTGAGGTGACATGTAGAATAAATTAAAATAAATAATGTGATATTTATCTAACAATGTCAAATTAGATTTTTAAGATCAAGTTAAAGTTTGTTTGATTGGGTTTATCTACTGGTCCGAAGAGTTTATTTAAAATCATAAATATTTTTGAAAATTTTTTGGATTGTTTCCGTGTATTTCAAAAGTGTTTGTACGATTTAAGTTATTTTACAACTTATGAGAGAAACTTAAAATCAAAGCTCTTTTCATATATATATAATTTAGGGCTGTAAAAAACCGGTTAACCGAATCGGATACATACTTTTTGTAACTGAATCAGTTTTTCTGTTCAAGCCATATTGCAAACCGAAATCGATCCAGATTTTACATAAACCGGTTTGCAAACCGATCCAGATTTTTAGTTTGCAATCCGGTTAACCGGTTTGCGAACCGGTTTTATTAATAAATTTTTTTTTGCTAACAGGTAGAACAACTGCTGTAGAGATCCAATAGATGCAGGAATCTGTCCAGAAAAACTTCAACCGACTAGAATTCTGGAAGGAAAAATAAACAGAACATGATTTTTATAAGGATTCTAACAGAAGTTTGCTGTTATCTAATGCTTTGACAGAAGTGAAGAGCTCGTAATCAAATACAAATTGAGAGAAACCTCCTGTAGGTCCCATGCTTTCATGCTGTGTAATAAACCATATATAATTATCTCACAACAACAGAAGCATAAAAAAATATTTGAGGAAACACCAAAGTCAAAACAGAAACCTCCTGTAGTTTAAAAAGCAGAAATTTAGGAAGAAGATGTTACACCTTTAGAGACTGGAGAGGGCAGCGGTGGCGATTGGAGTCTTAGAGAGTGGAGACTGGAGAGGGCAGCGGCGGCCGACGAGTTTGAGAGGAGAGGACGGGAGGAGGAGAGACGAGTTTGAGAAGAAGATGTTACACCTTTGGAGACTGGAGAAGGCAACAGCGACTGGAGTCTTGGAGACAATGGAGAGTGGAGAGCGCAACGACGGGCTGACGACCGGCGAGTTTGAGAGGAGGAGAGGAGGTATATGTCGAGTGTGTACTATGTAGTTGTTAGGGATTTCAAAGTTCAAACTAATATTAGTTCAGGATTTTAGATAATAAAGGATTTTTAAAAATTAAAATAATATTATTATATTAAAATTATAAGAAAACTGGTTTATTAAACCACTTTCGGTTAACCGGTTTAGAAAGTGATATAAACCGTAAACCGAACCGGTAAACCGGTTTAGTCATTTTTTGAAACCGAAACCGGTTAACCAGTTTTTCAGACAGGTTTCGGTTCGGTTTCTGGTTTTTTTTTTTTTGTGCAGCCCTATATATATATATATAAATATATATATAATATAATATATAATATATATATATATATATATATATTATATATATATATATATATATATATATATAGAGTCAATCAAAAAAAAAAAAAAAAAAAAAAAATCCTAATGGTGGAATTAATTAATTTTATTACTATAAGGAGGTTATAACTTAATAGAGGTGTGATAACAAATTTTTTTTTATAATTCATATTTTAGTAGTATAATATTAGGATTTTAATTGATGTTTTAATACTATTAAGATTTCAATTTAGCGCTTTAATTGTCTACTTTTGAAACTGATAGAAGATCGTGTCTTGAAACCAACAAAGATAAGTGTCCTTGATGAAATTGTAAATGCAATTGATGTATGATCAAATTGATGTAAAGCCACAAACTATTGCCAATTATTTTAATCATTACAAAATTATGCAGCAAATTGATGTGAAGCCACATATTATTGCCAATTGTTTTAATTATCACAAAATTATGCAGCAAATTGATGTGAAGCCCAATTGTTTTAATCATTACCAAATTAGGATCCCCGATGTCGATGAATTGCAAGTTATAAATGAAGTGGATGAGGTGAATCAAAGAGTCATTGTAGAATTTAGTGATTAGATTCGACAACTTCATTACATTAATCAAATGAATATTAATGTCTTTCTAAATCATCCAAATAAGCAATACGTCATGTATGTTTTAATTAAAGAAGAAATCATTACTACAATTATATAAGAAGATAAAGGAAATAATCATGAGGATGATAGTACGACAAAAAGTTTGTGCCAAGAAGCTCTAAACATACTTGAAAAACTAGAAATATATGGTTTCAACAAGAAGATATTCATGCTAGCGAGTAATCTATCCGCAAGTTAAAAGCTGTAGTAACAACTCTAAAGCATAAATCATTATCTCAAACAATTTTAGATAAATATTTTATTTCATCTTAAATCTTAATGTAACATAACATATATTTTTTTTCAATATACAGATACTTATTACTAAGTGGAGGCAACTTTTCTTAAGACGGGAATTAGAAAAATTATAACTTATTACAATGTAGAGTTTATTCTTATTTATAACTATCCTAAATTAGGAATTGAATTTTTTATAATTATGTAAAGGTTATTCTTATATAGAGTATCACTATAGAGAGGTTTTACTGTATACCTATTTTATTTTATAAATCTGATTTGATTTTATTTTATAAATTAAAGCTCTTTTTGATAAATTAACATTAGAAAGTTTTTTTTTTGCAATTTTCAAACTAAACAATTAATAGATTTTTCATAAAGTTATATTTTTATTAACTCAACTCAAATAAGTCGTTCAAATCAAAATCAAAGGGGTACTATTATTAATTGGGGTACACTCCAAACCAATAATGTTAGATGCATAAAATTTTTTACACAAAATGATGTAACAAAAAATAAATGAAAGAGTAAATATGATAAGTTTGACTTTTTGTATTCACTCTTTCATTTATTTTTTGCCACATCACTTTGTACATAAATCTTTACATCACTTTGTACATAAATCTTTGTAAGATTTCTTTGTACAGCATTACTCCAAACCTATATCATCGTTCTCAACCAAAAGGAAAATTTTGGGTCATTTTAAGGAAATTTTGTTGGGGTGATATTTTACGAGTATTAGCTTTATCTTTATACAAAAGTTCCCAACTGCGTTTCAAGGGCACTGGACTATCATATGAGGAATTCTCTCATTTTTTATCCAACAGTTATCAACAACATTCAATAGATTCTAATATTTTTTTAAATTCGATATTAAATTGTATAATTATCTGCTGTTGAGAGCTCATGCTCAACGATGTTAAATAATGTGACCGTAATACTCTACTTACAAAGAGGCATACAAAAAACCATATAAAGAGTCAAATCCAATCCTTGAAAGAAGAGAAACGAGAGAAAGAAAAAGGCAATCATAAATTTCAAGAACTAGATTTGATTCTTTGTATGCCTCTTTATAAGGCTAGTATTTCTCTAATGTGACAAAAGGTCAGAGCAAAATCTTTAATAAATTCAGTTCATCGTTTAAAGTAAAAGGAAGCAAACAGAACGCGCTGAACAAACTATAACAACTGCTTCTAGAATCATTCGTCCTGAATTTGGTATTAATATTAATAATGCCAAAGTTTTCTCACAATGCAAAACATGGAAAATAGAAAGAGTTTAAAATATAGAGGTTACATTAGAAGCTCCATTCCTCAGTGGTACAACAACTCCATCAGTCAAAGCCTCTAAAGGAGTGACCACTATCCAAGAGGCCCATCACACCGAATGCATATCCCATTATATTTTATATCAATAGCTTTTCGATGGCATCCTGCATTTGACAGAAAGGGAAACTCAGAATGCTGGTGGCTGAAAATAATAACTATTCATAACAACAGACACATAACCAAATTACCTTGAGTTGTTGAATTTGAGTCTTCAACTGACTCGCCTCATTTGATGTCACAGAGCAAGCAATGACAGGTCTTGTGACACCACATGCTCGGCCAAGAGCCTGCTTTGACGGGACAAAAACATAGGGAACATTCTGCCAGATTCAAATAAAAAGGTTATATGGCTCTACTTGCGGTAAACCATCAGGAAAGGCAAACACAGAAACAAAACTGCTAATGAGCTATGATATCTAAAATCCAAATCTTTATATTTTGCAATTGTTAATTATAGTTTACTTAATAAAAATCTTAACTTGAAGGGAAGAGATGTTAAGCTTCCCTAGGAACAAATGAAAATCTTTTCCAGCCAGACAAATATGTTATACAAACAGTCGTACAATCTGAAAGTTTGTCTCAAAATCAGACATAATCAGTAGCATTCAGAAGATAACTGATTAGGAATTATCAAATTTCATCTTTCAAATATAATTCATTGATGTCTTGGAATGTATGCTAAAGCTAAGTAAACAATGACCCTTGAGCATATTCTCACTCCCCTATCTAAATAATCCCACTTCCTGAGACGAAGCCTTGACAAGTCTATTGGGATTCATTTTCAGACAGTTGGCACAACTACAGCAAATATCATGAATGATATCAATACGACCAAACAAGCTACACGATACACGGTTCGGATATCATATTTACAGTACATAATTTGCAATATTGATCTTTACAATGAACTACATATCACAAACACATACAAAAGAGTTCTAATCAAGCAAAGAATCAGCATTCACTACTTAAATTCTTTAAAGTCGTGAAAATAGCATAAATTAATATCAAAGAACTAACCTTATCTTCAGCAAGAAGGGGAAGATGAAGAAGAATCTCGAGAGGCTCAGTATCAGCAGCCATGACAATGAACTCGGAGATACCCCTGTTGAGGGTCTTTGTGGCTTCATTAGCGCCCTTTTTCAGCTGCTTGTAGTTGGCTGCTTGCTGAACAAGGTCCAGTATTGTAATGGTGAGGTGAGAATCGGCAAGTGGGTATGCCTTTGGGTTCACTGCTTCTCCGGTCTGTAAAATTCAATTACAACAACAAACAATATAATCAATTAATACATCACAATCACATCAAAAATCAATTAATCAATTGAGCAACAAAAAGAGAGTACCATTTTCGCAGCTGAATTGAAGTAGCAAAAAGGGAGGCTAGGGTTTCTCTAAGAACACGAAAGTCTTTAGGTTTAGGGTTTAAGACGGGACAGATGGAGTCGATTTATATTTGGGAAAAATGTGCCCCTAATGGTTAACCTAATTAATTAGAACCACCACAGTATTCAGTTCTTTTCAAAGAAACGCCTGGCATTACTTATGTTGTTTGGGTTGTGACACTAACACAGGAATTAAATTTTTGAGTTAATATTTATATTAAGTTAATTGTTTTTTATTTATCCCTATATTTAATCATGTTAAATTTCATTCCTAAAAATATCTCATTAAAACTTTTAGAATTGTCTAAATATCTAAAAAAAAAGGTCCTATCTATTTCCAAAATAACACTTGTTATTCATATTTCAACTAATTATCTCATATTAATAAATTCTTATTTTGTATAGAGATCACAATTCTTTTGTTTCATTACATGTTTATCTTATATTAAAGAGTTAACGACTTTTTTCCACCCAAATAATAGTTTAATAACACTTTTTTACCCACGGACTTTTAAAATATCACTTTACTATCTAAATTTATATTCTGACAACGAACAAAGAGCAAACTCAGTCTAGATTGTTAGGGCTTTCGAAAAGGGGAGGCTGATGAGTCTTTTGATGGTGGAATGTTAGATTTTGATGTTGGGATTGATCAAAATTTGACTTGGAAGGGATGGCTGCGTAAACCCTAATCGCTCGATTGCTGACGATTGGTAGGGTCGGCATGAGTAGAGTTTGAGGAGTTTTGGTGAGTGATGATCAGGGAAGAGAATGGTGATGGTGTAGGGATGCCAGAATCAAAAACGAAATATAAATTTATATAGTAAAATGATATTTTAAAAGTCTGTGAGTGAAAAAAATGTCATTAAACTATTATTTGGGTGGAAAAAAGTCGTTTACTCTATATTAAATCAATCCAACACAACCATGAAAACATTGAAGATAATTTTCGATAGATTTATAAAATATAATATTATAAAACTTGTCTTACTTTTTTTTACAAATTGAATGTTAATTTTCATTGAACACGGTAAATAATTTCAAAAAAGTTTAACATATTAAACCCAGTTCCATAAAATTGTGACACATTTTAAGGGAGAATGACAATTTCTCACCCAAGGTTTGGCGTAATTATGTTTTCCCAACCAAAAAATTTGGGAAAAATAATTTCCCACCCATTGTTAAGATCCGTTAGTAAGATATGTTAACTGACATAATATAATTATTGTAAAGATGAAAATATCCTTTACTATTTGACTTAAATTTTTTAATGATTTTGCACACCCAATCCCTAACCAACTTTCCTTCCTTCAAAACCACTATTTTCTCTCTAAACCCCTTTTCTCTTCTCTTTCTTTTCGTCTTTCAATCCTCTTAAATTAGAAAAACACCCAAAAAAATAAAAAAAACAATCCGGCACCAAATCAAACTTAGTATTGCACCGACGAACGAAAATCAACAGTAATCTAGGATAAGTTGTGCGGCTTCACCAACGCAAGCCATGCCAAATATGGTTTTGACGCGAGCAAACCTCAACCCAACAACTTCTCTCTCCACCACCTCTCTCCTCCATATAGTCGACCATCTCCTCCATGCCGTCAACTTTTCCATGCCATAACCCTTCTCCTCAATCAGTCAATACCTTTTTCATCTTTTGATTTATTTTTTAAAATTTTGTAAAAAAAGACAAGTTTAAAGCATTGTTAATTGAAAAGTAAGCTGAGATGAAGATGTAAGGAGTAAAGGTGGGCAGGGACGGGTCCCATTTGGGATCAGTCTTTCATGGGCTTAGGACCGGTCCTAGGCCCATAAAAAATATTTAGGACCAAACCGGTCCCATGGCCCTAAATAATTTCATTTACCCCTGTATTTTTTTTTATATATATGTATACTTAATCGAAATTATATAGGTGGTTTAATGTAATTTTTAGGAGTAATTTGTAAAATTTTTAATTAATTAATTAATAATTAAATATAAATGAATAATTAAATGTTAATGAACAATGACTTAATTCTTAATTGGTTATAAATTTAGGGTGTTTTTAATTTAATCTTTAAGGAGATAATAATAATTTAATTTTAAGTTTTAACATAAATATAATATTCACACAATCACACTTTACAAATAAACAATTAAATAAATTTGATTTTATTAAATTATTAATTTTCATCGTCAATAATATTTACATCCTCCAAATCAGTGTTTCGAAAAGGTTGAGTAGTTCAGGATCTTCAGGGTGCAGCTGATCTCTTCTGTTCGCATGAGTCCAATCCCGTAAACATTTTATGACTTCAATCATCTCATTGGTTAAAAAACATCTTCTCTCTTCAACAATGCGGCCACTAATTGAGAATGCTAAGTCGGATGCAATTGTCGAAACTAATACAGATAAAATGTCACGTGCCATTTGGGCTACTATAGGGAATTGACTTGCACTGTGGTTCCACCATTGAAGCACATTCATCTCACGCTTCTCATTCGTGGTTATGTAGGACATGTCCATTTGTAGATACCAATGCAGCTCATTTGGTCCAAGTTGTCTGTACAAGCTGCTACTTCCACCACCACCACTTTTGTCGTGTTCCACAAGCCTCCAGATGCTCATTCCTTGCCATCCTTGGTCTTCATTAGGGTCCTGCTACTCGTCTTTGCTAGCGATGGACAGTCCAGTGTGCCTAGTTTGATACAAAGAAAAAATGTTTTCCAATTTTCTGTTAAATTCTATCAAATACGAACTATAGTCATATTGTAAATTATGATCTATCTTAGCAACCGTATAATTAAATACGCTTGATTTAAATCTAAGATCTATAATAAGACCTAATCCATATAAGAAGGAAATATCTAACCAATATTTCTGGTATTTTTTTCCATTTCAACGACAATGTCGTGCAAATTTCATTATATCTATATGTAGCAAAAGTTGTAAAAATTCGAAGTAAAACATCAAACGCTACATTAGTAATAGGATAATAAATACCACTTAATAAATCAGTGAAATTGTAAAAAACTTTAAGAAACGAAAAAAATAGTTTGCAAACCTTCTAATCGGATTCGTTGACGACGTCCTACAGATAGTTCTTCGGGTTGACGAACTCTATAATTTGTCTTGCGGTTGGTATAACTTTCATCAGGTACATGGAGTTCCAACGGACAGGCATGTCCGTACATAACTTCTTTGGTTGAATCGGCGGATTCTCTTGGATACAATATTTGCGGAATTTAGTCCATCTTGAATTGCTACCGACGATCAATCCAATAGTCGCACACACTCTTTCAATCCTCAAATGTATAGTTTTTAAACTTGCTTTAACCATCAAATTGATGATGTGGCAAGCACAACTCTAGTGAAAAAAATTTGCCTTCACCATGCGGATTCAATCTCTTTTCAAATAAAAAAATTGTCGAGGTGTTAGCAGTTGTATTATCAAAGCTTTAGCGCCACAACTCTCTCAGATAATAAATATTCTTGCAAAACTTCAATAATTGTAAAATAAATAGTTTCAACACTATGTTTTTCATATAATGCTTCAAAACCTATTAATTTTTGTTGTAAATGCCAACCATGATCTAGATAATGTATTGTGACACTCAAAAAATCTATTTTTGATCTAAAAGCCCATATATCTGAACTAAGTGTAATAGATATATTCCTAAAATTTTGAAATTCTTTTTTAAGTTGATTTTTTATTTTATCATAAAGGTTTTTTATGTCACTTCTAGTTGTAGCTCTACTAAAAGGGGTAAATGCTAGACAAAAAGCAGTTTTAATCATTTGAACAAAATAAAGATTTTCAGATAAAGAAATAGGAGAGTCCGTAGCACATCTGAATTTTGCTATTTCCTCTCGTGCTGTGAGTACATTGTAATTTCATGTTGAAAGAGTTGAGGATTGTGGATTGAAATTAAGTTGAGTTTGAATTTGTCTACTTGGTGCAGTACTTGAACCTGAACTGGGCTGGTGGGACTGCTGCATTTGTTGGGGGTGCTTCTTTTCCAAGTGTTACCGCACCGTCGAAGTCTTGTTCTCAATGTCGATAACTGTTGAACAAAAATTATGTTCCCGTGCGTCTTTTCTCCCAACCTATTTAGCTTTGGCTATTTTGATTTGGTGAAAAATTTCCATACCTTGGACACGACCCTCTGTGACAGTAGGGCTGTGGAGTTGCAGCTCGCTTGTGTTTGGCTGGACCCAGTCCCGACCGTTTGTGGTTGTGGAATTGGAGTTGGTGCCTCTTGAAAAGGTGAAAATGGATCGAACCCTTTTATTTCTTCGGTGGATGGAAGGTAAAACTGATTTAGGGATGATCCTCCAAATGCATAATAGAAGGTTTTTGGTAATTTGCCAAGGGACATTTTAAGAAAAAAAAAAGGTATGGGCTTGGGCTAGGGACCTCCTCCACAGTTTGGGCCAGGTTTTGGGATCGAACCCCCTAGGACCAATTGATGAGGACATGACCGAGTAGCCTATTTTCGTAAAGCCGACACAAGATCCTCTTCACATTCTAGTGGGCCCGATTATAAGGAGTCAAGCTAAAAAGATGCAACGTGCCTTGTCAAGCGTAATTGAACAACTTGAAGCCAAGGAAGCAATGCATGAAGTCGAGTATACCTTAGAGGGATCCAAAAAGATTGTTAACAAGATTAAAGCCCAAGTCCAAGTTTGAGGAATTAAAGACCATTCTTGCTAGCCCTAATTGGGTCCAAGTTGGCGTCCAAGCCTTTGTTCATGGGGCTTAATAATTGTTATTTTATGTGGGCTATTTTAAGTTATTTTAAGACTTATTTTGGTGTAATAGGCTGGAGCTATTTATTTACTAAAGCCCAAGTCTTTTGTTATTTTTATTAGTTGGGTTTGGGTTAGTTATTAGGGTTAAGACCTATTAATGGGGTGTTAGCCTTATTTTGGGCTAATTAGTTAGTTATAGATAGTTGTAGGCTATTTTGGCTACACACTTTTCGGAGGAATAATTAAATATTTTGTTTTTTTTTTTTTTTTCAAGATTGCAGCTTGATCTCTAGAACTCATCAAGAATCACCAATTCTTGTGGCATTCTTCCACGAAACTTATCAATCGAAATCATGATTGTGGCGTTTCAGATTACCTATACCAAGTTTCTGATGATAGATTCGTTTTGGGTCGCGGTTCTTCGAATTTTGATTGTTCCTCGATCTTTACGTTCTTGATCAGCGGGTTTCTTCACAAATCAAAAGAGTTCACATCAGTTGGTATCAGAGCCACGTTCAAATTAGATTCCTTGTTATTTTTTTATTTTCTTTTGTTTCTTTTCGAGTCTTTATTCTTGTTTCGTCGTATTCAATTTGTTTTGGTTGAGTCTTGTTGAATATCTTAAATAAACTGATCATCATACTATTGAAATTGGTGTGATTTCTTGGTTATTTAGCATCTTGGGGGCTATCTTGATCAAGTCATTAGGGTTTCGATTTAGTTTAGTTCAAATCATTAGGGTTCTTTGAAGTTAATCCCGTGTTTCGTAATCTGATCTTGTGTTGAATCCATGTTATTTCGTTTGGGTCTTGATTTGCAATTGATTGAATCTTGCTAGCATCTTTTCTTGATTGCAAATTAAATTCAATACAAATTAGATTTGATTTAACAAAAGTTGGCCAAGTTAAAAAAAAAAAAAAAAAAATTGCGGCCAAATCTTGAACTTGTTTTGATTTGTTACAATAAAATCTTTTACGATTGTTCCTCCAAAGATTCGATCTTGATTGAAGTTTTGTTCGTTTCATATTCTTGGTGTTGATTTTTTTTTTTTTATTATTATTGTCGTGAACACTCCTTTGAATTCTGGGTGTTCCATTGTCTTTGTAATTGATTCGGATATGTCCTTTGCATTCTTGGTAGGTGATTTTGGGCCTCACATCTAAAAATTTGATAATTCTTGCCTTTCGTTGTTAAAAAAAAAAAAAAAATCAGATTGTGAGATTCAAAAGAGCGGTTTACATGCGAGTGTGAGTGGCTAGAATAATTGAGTGTAAACACATGAAGGAGTGTTTGTGAGAAATTTTCTAACATTTTCTACAGGTACACCTTTATGAAAAATCTTGAAAAGGACATTGAGAAAGAATCGGAGAAATTTGAAGCTTTCACAATGAAAGCTATGCAGTAACAATTAGAACGTATGATGAATGTTATGAGTAGTTTTAAGGGTAGGATAGAAAGAAAGGAAGAAGGGGGAAAGAAAAATAAGAAGAAAGCACCATCCATGTGAGCTCGTGATAGGATAGTAACTGATAGTGAGAATGAGCGCAATGACGATGAGATGACCATAATAAGTGTGGATGGGCAGGTTAGAAAGAACGGTGGGAAATACTTTAGAGGAGGTAGGAACTCGGTTTGGAAAGATAGAAACTTGGGTAGTATTAAGATGAAGATTCCACCCTTTCAAGGTAGGAATGATCTAGAGGCTTATTTGGAGTGGGAGAGAAAGGTAGAACAAGTCTTTGATATCCATAGTTACTCGGAAGAGAAGAAAGTGAAATTAACGGCCTTGGAGTTTACCGATTATGCCAACGTATGGTGGGACCAATTAGTTAGGAATAGGAGTAGAAACATGGGTAGACCTATTAATTCATGGGAAGATATGAAGAGTGTGATGAGGCAGCGATTCATTCTGAGCCATTACTATAGAGATTTATTCCAGAAGTATAAGGGCTTAGGCAAGGGAATAAGAGCGTAAATGATTATCATAAAGAGATGGAGATGGCTATGATTATGGTGAATATAGAGGAGGATAAAGAAGTTACTATGGCTAGGTTCTTGAATGGGTTAAATTGAGGATAGCGAATGTGGTAGAGTTACAACACTATGTTGAGTTAGAGGACATGGTCTATATGGCCATGAAAGTTGAGCGATAGTTGCAACGTAAGGGTCAACAAGACTTAAGATCTTATAGTTATACTTTTAGGTTGAGTGGGTCTAAGCGAGATGAGGGGACCTTCTGCAAGCCCAAAACCGAGAGTCCCAAGCCTAAGAAAGACGAGTCCAACCATGATTCAAAGTTTAGTAAACTTGAACCACCCAAGAGAAACAGCGAGATAAAGTGCTTTAAATGTTTGGGTAGAGGTCACATAGCTTCTTAGTGTCCAAATAAAAGAGTCATGGTATTGAGGGAGGATGGAGAGTATGAGATGGAGGAGTCGGATGATGATTCTATGCCACCATTAGAGGATGCTAGTGATGTAGAGTTAGAGTTTCCTGTCGAGTGACAGATACTAGTGTCTAGGAGAGCTTTGAGCGTGCAAATTAGTCAGGAGAATGAGGAACAACGAGAGAATGTTTTCCATACTCGTTGCCATGTGAAGAATAAAGTGTGTACCTTAATTATAGATGGTGGTAACTGTACTAATGTTGCTAGCACGAAACTTTTTGAGAAGCTTAGCTTACTCATACACAA
This sequence comes from Pistacia vera, assembly GCF_008641045.1. Classification (NCBI taxonomy): domain Eukaryota; kingdom Viridiplantae; phylum Streptophyta; class Magnoliopsida; order Sapindales; family Anacardiaceae; genus Pistacia; species Pistacia vera. Next base: position 330,805 of record NW_022196235.1, read on the forward strand.
ACACCCTAGGTCATATAAGCTACAGTTGTTAAATGATTGTGGTGAGATTAGAGTTACCAAACAGGTGTTAGTGTCATTCTCTATAGGGAAGTACAAGGATGAAGTTATGTGTGATGTGGCTCCGATGCATGTCGGGCACATACTATTAGAAAGGCCGCGGTAGTACGACAAGCGTGTAATTCACGATGGATTTAAGAATATATATTCGTTTGTCATGAAAAACACCCAAACTACGCTTGTACCTTTAACCCCAAAAAAAGTGTGCGATGATCAATTGAGAAAGAAATTGAGTGAAAGTGAGAAAAAGAGTAAGGCCAAAAATGAGAGTGAAAAAAAAATTGATGAGCGAAAATAATAGAGAGAAAAAGAGAGTTGAGACCGAGAGAGAGAGAGATCAGGAAAAGAGAGAGGGTTGAGTGTCCAAGAGTGCAAAAGTGAGATTGCAAAAAGAGAGAAGAAAAAGATGAGTTTCTACGCAAGAGAAAGCGATGTGAGGGCTGCCCTTATGACTGAACAACACTTATTGATGTTTGTTTACAAGGAGTTGTTTTTATTATATTCTGACGCTAACTTTCTTTGCCTAGTGTGGTTGTTTCTCTTTTGCAGGAATTTGATGACGTATTCCCAGAGAAGATACCAAATGGATTACCACCCATTCGAGGAATCGAGTATCAAATCGACTTCATTCCTGGCGCATCGATCCCTGATCGACTAGCCTATAGAAGCAATCCCGAGGAGATGAAGGAGCTTCGAAGGCAAGTTGAAGACTTAATGAATAAGGGATATGTACGAGAGAGAGCATGAGTCCGTGTGCAGTTCCAATCATACTTGTGCCCAAAAAGGACGGGACATGGAAGATGTGCATTGATTGTCAAACTGTCAATAAAATCACTGTAAAGTATCGCTATCCAATTCCTAGGTTAGATGATATGTTGGATGAGATGCATGGATCTTGTTTGTTCTCTAAAATTGATCTTAAGAGTGGATGTCATCAAATTCGCATGAAAGAAGGAGATGAGTGGAAAACTGCTTTTAAAACAAAACATGGTTTATATGAATGGTTAGTTATGCCTTTTGGGTTGACTAACGCACCTAGTATGTTTATGAGACTCATAATCATGTCTTGTGAGCATTCATTAGAAAATTTGTAGTTGTCTACTTTGATGATATCTTAGTATACAATAAGAGTCGAGATGAGCATCTAGGACACTTGGTGATGTGTTGAGCGTTTTGAGACGAGAAAAGCTTTATGCTAATCTCAAGAAGTGTTCCTTTTGCACATACCAGGTTGTATTCCTAGGGTTTGTCATGTCATCTAGAGGTGTTGAGGTGGATGAGGAAAAGGTAAAGCTATTCAGGAGTGGCCAACATCGACCTCCATCACCGAGGTTAGGAGTTTTCATGGTTTAGCTAGTTTTTATAGGCGATTTGTGAGAGATTTTAGTACACTAGCTGCACCATTGATGTAAGCCATTAAGAAGTCCGTAGGATTTTAGTAGGGTGAAGAACAAAAGCGTGCATTTAGAATGATTAAGGATAAGTTGAGTTCTGCGCCTTTACTTGCTTTACCTGATATTACTAAAGCTTTTGAAATTGAGTGCGATGCATCAGGTATAGGCCTTAGAGCTGTTCTTATGCAGGAAAGGAGACCCATAGCGTATTTAAGTGAAAAATTGAATGGAGCAGCCTTGAATTACCCTACGTATGATAAGAAACTTTACGCATTGGTGAGGGCATTGGAAACTTGGCAACATTACTTGTGGCCCAAAGAGTTCATCATCCATACTGATCACGAGTCCTTGAAACATTTAAAAGGGCAAAGTAAGTTAAATGGTAGACATGCTAAATGGGTCGAATTCATAGAGACATTTCCATATGTCATCAACTAGAAGCAAGGTAAGGAAAATGTAGTTGTTGATGCATTGTCTCGCATGTATGCTTTAATCTCAACCTTGGTAGCGAAATTATAAAGGTTTGAGCACATTAGGGATTTATATGCTATAGATAATGATTTTGCTACTATTTATGCTGCTTGTGAGAAAACTACTGTTGATAAGTTCAATAGGCATGATGGGTTCTTATTTAGAGAAAATAGATTTTGTGTGCCTAATAGTTCTTCGAGGGAGTTGTTAGTTCGTGAGGCCCATAGGGGTGGTCTTATGGGACATTTTGGCATTAAAAAGACTTTAGATGTCTTGCATGAGCATTTCTTTTGGCCGTATATGAAAAGGGGTGTTGAGCATATTTGTGACAGGTGTGTCCCGTGTAAAAAGGCCAAGTCTAGAGTCTCACCCCATGGCTTGTATAGTCCCTTACCGATTCCTAGTGAGTCATGGGTAGATATTTCCATGGATTTCGTATTAGGATTACCTAGGACGAAAAGAGGTAAGGATTCAGTTTTATAGTTATAGATAGGTTTTCGAAAATGGCACATTTCATTCCATGTCATAAAACTGATGATGCAACTAACATCGCCAATTTATTTTTCAAGGAAATAGTGCACTTAGACGGAGTTCCGAGGAGTATCGTGTCAGATCGAGATGCAAAGTTTTTAAGTTATTTATGGAAGGTGTTGTGGGGTAAGTTAGGTACTAAACTTTTATTTTCAACTACTTGTCACCCGCAAATGGATGGACAGATTGAGGTACTAAATAGAACATTATCTACATTGTTGCGTGCTATTTTAGAAAAGAATTTGAAATCTTGGGAGGACTTTTTGCCACATGTAGAATTTGCATATAATAGGGTTGTGCATTCCGCTATAGGTTATTCACCATTTAAAATTGTTTATGGTTTTAACCCTTTAACCCCTTTGGATTTGTTACCTTTACTTATTGATGAGCGTTCCAGTTTAGATGGCAAGAGAAAAGCGAAGTTTGTTCAACAACTTCAAGAAAAAGTAAAGAAAAATATCAAGAAGTGAACCGAACAGTACGCAAGACAAGCTAGCAAGGGGCGAAAGAAAGTGGTATTCCAACCAGGAGATTGGGTACATTTGCAAAAGAGAGATTTCCATCTTAGTTGAAATCTAAGTTGCACCCTAGAGGCGATGGTCCATTCCAAGTGCTCGAGTGAATTAGAGATAATGCATATAAAGTGGATCTTCTAGGTGAGTATAACGTACGTGCTATCTTTAATGTTTTTGACCTAACTCTTTTTGATGATGCAGATTTGAGGACAAATCCATTTCAAGAGAGAGGGTATGATAAGGACATGACTGAGCAGCTTGTTGTTGTAAAGCTAACACAAGATCCTCTTCATATTCCGGTGGGCCCGATTACAAAGAGTCGAGTTAAAAAGATGCAACGTGTCTTGTCAAGCGTAATTGAAGAATTTGAAGCCAAGGAAGCAATGCATGAAGCTGAGTATGCCTTAAAGGGATCCAAAAAGATTGTTAACAAGATTGAAGCCCAAGTCTAAGTTTGAGGAATTAAAAACCGATTCTTGCTAGCCCTAATTGGGTCCAAGTTGGCATCCAAGCCTTTGTTCATGAGGCTTGATAATTTTTATTTTATGTGGGCTATTTTAAGTTATTTTAAGACTTATTTTGGTGTAATGGGCTTGAGCTATTTATTTACTAAAACCCAAGTCTTTTATTATTTTTATTAGTTGGGTTTGGGTTAGTTATTAGGGTTGAGACCTATTAATGGGCTGTTAGCCTTATTTTGGGCTAATTAGTTAGTTATATATAGTTGTAGGTTGTTTTGGCCGCACATTTTTCAGAGAAATAATTAAATATTTCGTTTTTTTTTTTCAAGATTGCATCTTGATCTCTAAAACTCATCAAGAATCACCAATTCTTATGGCGTTCTTCCACGGAACTTGTCAATCTAAATCAAGATTGTGGTGTTTTAGATTATCTATACCAAGGTTTTGAAGATATATTCGTTTCAGGTCGCGGTTCTTCGACTTCTGATTGTTCCTAGATCTTTACGTTCTTGATCGGTGGGTTTCTTCGCAAATCGAAGGAGTTTGCATTATCAATCCTTGTGAGGACCGGTCCTAGGCCCAGGTTTTTGGGTGGGCTTTTTGGGTCTAGTCCCAAATGCTCACTTCTAGTAAGGAGTAAAAAAGCCAGAAAGATAGAAGAATTTAAAAAAAAAAAAAAAAAAAAACGTGGAGTTTGAATCCTTGGGAAGCTTCACTGCAGGGAACAAGAGAGATTTTAAAATCATTGATTTTACAACTTTTAGTGAATTTATCATCCTATCTTTCTTCCGTTAAAGTTAACAGATGGATCTTTATAATGGGTGTGAAATTGTTTTTCTCAAAAATTTGGGTGGGAAAACGTAATTATGCTAAACCTTGGGTGGGAAAAATGGTCATTCACTCCACTTTTGATTCCAATAATTGTTTGACATGTTTAACTATATTATGTTAATAGGTTAATTATTTGTATTTTTTTTCTTTTTAGTTTTAATGATTTTGAAATTTTAATTTGAATATCTAAATTGTATTTTAGGAATAGTGATAGTGGGGGCATATAGCGTGAGTGAAGGCGATTGAATGTTTACTCTTCTAAGAGAAAAAAAAAAAAAAAAATTGGAACAAAGAGTATTTATGAAAGTTGAGATAACTCTTTGTAACTCAATTCTCAATCAGGAAAGGATAATTTCAACTTTGGTAAGGAGATATCATGTAATATGTACTCTAGAGTCAAAGCCGAAGGTCAAGTTGTTTTCCAGTGTATATTTCCAATTCAAACTTGTAACTGGTGCTATATGAAAAACACCCTAATGCGTTTTGAGGGACAACAAAGACACATATAGAAGAACAGATAGGTTGAGAAAGAGACATCTCAAGAGAGAATTTGATATAACTCTTTGTAACTCAATTTGCAAATACGCTCAATATGTAGCAGTAGACGTATGTTTTGCATTATAAGTAGTCGAATAACTTTAAAAACCTTCTTTTGTTCTTTGTGCTGTATGTTTAATTGTTGTTCATATACAATTACATTATCCCATCGCTAATCTGTCAAGATTATGCAAGCATTAGATGTGATTATAGTGTTGTCAATCACGTACTTCTCATTGTTGCAATTTCTTGCATCAACAAATATTGAATCCTATCATTAACGGAACTTTGTCTAACAGGAGAATAAAAAATCATGATGGATAAAAAAAAAAAAAACTGTAGAATCTTAATTAATTAACCGATGTAAAAAAAAAAAAAAAAAAAATTGTAGAATCTTAATTAATTAACCGATGTAAAGGAACTCGTTGTTTATATTGTTGAGTTAAAAAAGAAAGATATGAGATTGAAGTAATTTGACTGTTCTCTATATTTGGTAGATTCTAACAAACAAAAAACTTAAAAGTTTCAATTGAATTTGCTCGGTTTGAAGTAGGTGTTTTTTAATTATTTTTTTTATAATTATATCAAATTTTATTTGGATATGATGTTACTTAGAATTACAAGATAGTTAAGGAAGAAGATAAGCCTAATATTGGAATAAAGTGTGTGTTTAGTTATATTTGATTAATTTGATTTAATATGGGGCTTGGAAAGAGTATTGATGGGGCTCAAATCACTCTTTTTAAAAATCTCATATAATATATCCGGGCCAAAGCTGGGCCTATCAAAGACCAAAATCAGCCCAGCCCAGGTATACCTTAGGCTTGATTTTCCAGGTCGAAGCTCGAGTATATCTTATACCCGGGTTCCTTATTAATTGTTTACATTAAATATAAGTACACCCACCCCAATTTATACTTCAACCAAAACCCTCAATTCTATTCTATAGTGGAAATTGAAATTTGATCAAACATTTTGGGTTTGACCTCACAGATTTTTTTTTTTTTTTTTATAAGTTGTAGAATGTCTTCAAAAGGCTTTTCCGATATTGTTTATGGTTTTCTATACTTAAGTTTCGTTTGTTGCTCCGATATCATTGGCTGTGTCTCTCTCAGTTGCCTTGGTTGTGAGGTGGGTTGAGCTTGAGGACAAAGCACTTTTGGAGGCTGAACAACAGTTGCCCCCACCACCTTCCAAACCCAACATTCCAACATAAGAAAAAGATACCAATTGGGTCATATTTAAGCAACAATATTAGGGTTTGTCTTGAAATAGAAATTTGGTCATTAGAATTAATAAGTCAATGGTTTGGAATGTCGGAACTTAGGAAAGTTTAATCATGTTAATAATAAGTGTAGAAGCTGGATTTTATTTGAATATTTGGGCTTAATAAAATGGGATCAGACCCAATTATAAGCTGTAATTTGACAGTTCAAAGGAAGATAAGAAGTCCAAGATGGATATAAGGTTCAAACCAATTGCTAATTTGTCATAAGAAATCCCACAAAATCTATTTGAAGATCTCTCAATCTTCAATAAATATTATCTAAAATAGAAATTTAGTAGAAGTTTTGGTGAAAACATCACTCATTTCTATTTGAATATAGGTTTGAGATTCAAGTTTTAGCCATCTATTTTTGATTTGTTGTTACAAATATGAGGTGCAAATTACTAAGTACAATGCAAGGTTTGTTTAAAGGACATCCCGTGAAGTGAAGTAGGGTTGACATCAACTAACCTTCAAACCCTTTCTCTGTATTAACATGTGACAAACTTTTCTCCCTCTTTTTTCAATAAATAAAATTATACTTTCCTCCACTCAATTTAATTGAAGCTGCCATAGTGATTTCACTATTCAATTTCGCTGTCACTCAAAAGCCAAACTCCAAAAATCCCTCATTAATTATAAACAACCTTATCTTTATTACTAATCATCATCTTCTTCTTCTTTTTTTTTTTAAGGTGATCGGGGTGTCCGAACCAACTTCTGCGTACTTCAACTAATCCATCGGAGCTTTGAAGTTGACAACATGGTAAATCCTCTCAGTGACCACCCCTATTAAGTATTAATAACTCAAGTTGATCGAATTCAGAACCTCTTGAAGAATACATCTAAAAGTTTTAATTGACCGCTGAACCACCCAATGGTGGTTACTAATCATCATCTTCATTTGCTTCCTTTTCTGCACTTTCATCCATTGCCATTGAATATGTAATAAAAATAAATTAGTGATATTAAAATAGTATTTTAATGCTTACTATTTGTTTTTTTGTTGGTTCATTAATAGATGAAAGATGATGTTTTTTATTTGGGTTTGTCTAGTTTGAAGTGGCATAACATGAATTGAGAGAATCTAAAAATCATATCCTTGTTGAGTGGATGTCCACTTATTTAACCTTTTTCAAAGTTTTTGTGCCTTTTCATTTACATGAATGGTAATTGGTAAGTTTAATATTGTCAAATCATTTTCATTTACAACAACATATCTTTCATGAATTTAGTAGGAAAGAAAATATCTTTTATGAGAGGAGGAGAGAATGGACTACAAAGAAAGGAAGGGATGGGTTTGGTTTTAGATGCTTCAAATTCAATATGCGCTTATAGATTTGACAAGTGTCTGTCTCTTGTCTTTTTCTATTTTTCAAAGTCTTTTCTTTATATTTTCTTTCTTCACTCTCCTTCTCCTTCGACTCAACACCAAGTCCCAGATGTATAAATATTAAAGAATGAATAATATACGTGTTATTTTTTAATGGTAAGCAAACCCCATATCAGTATCTTGTTTCTTGATTTTTATATATTTTTTAATCCCTTTACACATGGCTTTTCTTAGTCTTAGATGTTAACAGTCTTTTGCAAGATACAAGTAAAAGAGACTCTAATCTACAGTTGACAAATTAGGTAGTCTCTCTTTTTTCCTTCATAGTTTTACTTTTTGTTCTTGTAGTTGTGTAGTTGACAATAATTATTATTTTGTGAGAGAGAAAGATAGCAAATTTCAAGAGGCTAAGCTGGTTTGCCTCAGATCCAGGGAACTCTTTAACTATGTGAAAAAGAGTAATATCTTTATTAGGGTTTTCCTGTGATTCTTGGTTTCTTTCTCATGACCCACTTTTTGTTTTTGTTTTTTTCTCTTTCCTTCTTGTGTTGAGAGCTAATGGATTGGTTTCAAATTTGATTTAGTTTTTGCTTCACTGTGATTGTTTATAAATTTTCATTAGTTTTATTTTTTGTGATTTGAAGCTTTTTTCTGGTTGTTTGCCTTTGTGACAGTAGTTGATGGAGTTAGATAGAGAAGAGTCCAGAGAAGAAGACATTGATAGCATATCTATTTAGGGTTATGGTTTCCACAAATGGAAGGTTGGATGCATTATTGTTGACCAGATCTGACTACCTATTTCGCTTTCACTACATTTTTTTAGCTCAACCATAAGTCAGCTGAATTTGCTTCTACTTTTTGGGTATATTGAATTTAAGGCATGGAAAATGGTCTATTAAAACCCACCTTTCATATCACAAAATTGTTCTTGATAAGAGAAGAAGGTGAAACTTTAGTTGAATAATGACAGCTTGTGAGATATTAGAGGGGTTGGAGGGCAACTTTTTGCACTGCGTGGATAGAGATTTTGATGAAGGAGATGTCTACGGCAGTTGCAGTGCCATTTAGAGCAAGTAATTCAGTTTGTGATAACCCAACAATAGCTATCCGTTTGGATATCAAAAGTCTTCAGCTGATGGACGACACAGCGGACTTGTTATCTAATTCTGTAGCTAAGGTTTCTGCCCAGTCTGTTGTATGTGGGCGTGAGAATTTTAATTGTAGTGATTTGGGAAATGAAAATAGTAATATAGCAGGGGCGGTGACAGAAGATGAGAAAGTGGGAAGAGTACCTTTGTTGGATATGATATCTGAAAATAAAAACAATGGGATTGGTAGTGATGAAGTGATAAACCAGGAATGTGAGGAAGATGATTCCTTATCATTGGAGGGGGATCAGATTCTGGATAGCTGTTCACTTTCAGTGGCAAGTGAGACTAGTAGTTTATGTGGAGAGGACTATTTGGGTTTTGAGTCTACATCTGAGGTAGGAACATTGAGTTCAATTGACATTGAGAAGAGCATTTGCAGTGTAGACATTATTGCTAAGGCCAATGATTTAGGGGAGTCTGTTGCGACTGAGATAGTAAGTGATGCTCTTGCTGTGCCTGTTACCCTTAAGGAAGAGATTGGAGATGGGCCCAACCAAAAGTCATCTTCAATTCTTCTTCAAATGGCTTTCGAAAAAGGAGTGAGTGGAAATATCGGACGCAGTGTATTTGAGGTGGCTTATGTACCGCTTTGGGGATTTACATCTGTGTGTGGAAGGAGACCTGAGATGGAAGATGCTGTTGCAACAGTGCCTGATTTTTTGAAAATTCCTATTCAAATGCTAATTGGCGACCAGGTACTCGATGGCATGAGCAAGCGTTTTCGTCAACAGACTGCTCATTTCTTTGGTGTCTACGATGGCCATGGAGGCTTACAGGTATTTTTTTTCTTCCTTCTGTAGATGTTCCTTGCATAGTATTTTTACCTTCAATTCAACTGTGCATATGATGTCTTTTTGCAAGGAAATATCTGTTATGGGGTTTGCTTGTTCAGGTTGCAAACTATTGTCGTGATCGTATCCATTCTGCTTTAGCTGAGGAGATAGAGCTTGTTAGGAAGTGTCTGAGTGATGGAAGTGTGAAGGATAGTTGCCAAGAGCAATGGAAAAAGACATTCACCAATTGTTTTATTAAGGTTGATGCTGAAGTTGGAGGAAAAGCAGGCCAAGAACCTGTTGCCCCAGAAACTGTTGGTTCTACTGCTGTTGTTGCCATTATTAGTGCATCCCATATTATTGTGGCAAACTGTGGAGATTCAAGAGCAGTTCTATATCGTGGGAAAGAGCCCATGGCTTTGTCTGTGGATCATAAAGTAAGACTCATCAATTGTCATCTTGTGTATTTTCAAGGAATATGGCAAAATTGATTGTTTATTTGATTTGTTTATATTGTAGCCAAATCGAGAAGATGAATATGCAAGGATTGAAGCAGCCGGAGGTAAGGTTATACAGTGGAATGGGCATCGTGTATTTGGCGTTCTTGCTATGTCAAGGTCTATTGGTATGTATTCCTTCATAATGGTTGTCTCTTTCTCATTTCATGGTTCAACATGGTATAGCTATTTAATGAGGCAGTTTTCCGAAGTAACACCCTCATCAGTGTTTTCTCTTTTTCAACAACTAAGAATTGTTATGTGTTTGATTAATCACTGGGTAATTAGTTTAGCTATTTTCACATTAGGGAGATGATTGTGTGGGCTTAAATGACCATTAGGTTGAAGCTTACTGAATTTCTTTCCTCTTGGCATTGTGGATCACTGGTGAAGTCTTACAGTAAACGTTGCAATTCTATGTTGTATATGGAAGTCAAATGAAAATTTTTGTGTGAGATGGGTTGGATAATCGGATATTTTATTTGGCCAAGTTATTGTCTTATGTCTTACTTTTGCTCAAATAGTTAAGTGGTAAATTGAAGTGTTACTATGGGGCAAAGTATTAGAACAGCCTGAAAATTTTTTCTAAGTGGAAAGAATTATTTCAAATGGATACAATCATTGATGAAAAGAAATGTCCAGAAGTTATGATGCTGGGAAATAATTATTGCTGCCTCCAGATATTTCAAATCTGGTTCCCCAAACCTGTATACGTTAGCTATGACTGGAAGACATGAGGTATACTCATGATCTTTGGAATTATCTCCTTGGGCTCATGATGAGACATTGGTCTCGCAATCCATGACCCATGAAGCCACTGATTAAGGATATTTGGACTGTTCATGGTTCTACCGATTCTTGATACATCTGTCAATGGTTTACTTGATTTTAATGACTCCAAGATGGTAATATGGACATCACCAAAGAAGTTCTGATCTTGCGCTGTCATGTAGTGCCTGCTATTACACAGCATGTAGAAGAAATAGTTAATGAAGAAATGTGTGAATATTTACTTTAATTTCATTGATCTTGGTTGCTAAGTGCTTTCCATATGTCTGGACATTGTTAAATGTGTGTAACTATCAGCCACTAGATTTTATTAGTACCCGAAAAAGTCCATTCCTGAGTTTCAAGTTTAGATTTCAATGAGTTACCCTAATGTGGGTTTTATTCTTGTGCTATTTTATGGAGATTCATTCTGTAGATTCAAGCCAGTAGGAGTTTAAGAATTCCAATTTAACAGTTTACTTTTTGCTCAAAGTTCTGAGTTGCTTGTTTAGTGTTTCAATTTCTTTGTTTGATCTTGCTAACTATTCTATTTGTACATCAGTGAAGTTCAAACTGTTGTTGCTTCATTCCCCCGCTGATGGGATTGTTTATGTTTTGTGTTAATCTCTCTCTCTCTCTCTCTCTCTCTCTATATATATATATATATATATATATATTGGACCTCCATGCCTCCAAATATCATACATTCATCTCATAATGCATGATAAAAACTATTGATTTCTTTTGTCAAGCTTCTGTTGCATTCACACTATCTGATTATGGGCACATGAAATCCTTGTATGCAACTCAAACTCCCATTGTGATTGTTAAATTAAGTCGTTTATAGCTCAAATTCGAGAAAACTTGCTTGTGGTTGCAGGTGATAGATATTTGAAGCCTTGGATCATTCCTGAACCAGAAGTAATGTTCATTCCTAGAGCAAAAGAAGACGAATGCCTGATTCTAGCGAGCGATGGCTTATGGGATGTCATGACAAATGAAGAGGCATGCGATCTGGCGAGGAAGCGAATACTACTTTGGCACAGAAAGAATGGTGTTACACTTTCATCAGAACGCGGGAATGGAGCTGATCCTGCTGCCCAAGCAGCAGCAGAGTACCTCTCAAACCGTGCTCTCCAAAAGGGAAGCAAAGATAACATCACTGTAATCGTGGTGGATCTGAAAGCTCAAAGGAAGTTCAAGAGCAAAACGTGACGGTTTGTCATCGCCTTTTTAGCTGTTGAACGATATATATACTCATATTATGGAATATAGTATTTTGCCCATCTGTTTTTCACCTGGGCTTATGGCTTCATGAGATTAGCAGAACTGTATGTACAATAGAACATGAATGATTCTAGACCTCTTTCATTGTTCAAGGGATTAAGTACTCTTGGCTGTGTAAATTTTAGTTGTTTGTTGTAGGTATAGGAGACCGGGACGTTTAATGCTTTTTCACATCGTGGTCGAATTGTATTTGTTCTGCCTCCGAGATAAATTGCTCTGTGAGGTAATTGCTTTATGTTATTTCAACGGCACGGTTATAAAAAAATATTGGCAAATTTTTTTAGACAGCTTTTAAGTTTTTAGCCTTTGTTGGTTATTTCATCTATTGTATTTTATTGATTGAATATTTCCGATTGGAATGCAAAGTGCAAAAACAAACACATCTAATATAAAATTATAAACCTTCACAAAAGTAAATTTTATCCCACATACACACAATGGCAAACCAAAAAGAGGGGAAAGTACAGAATCTGAATGAAATGCAGAGGGCAACACACAGAAATAACTGCTGAAACTATTGGGATTTTGATGTTCATATAATTTTTAAGTGGCCATATTCTCATTAATGCTCTAATTCACTGGGGAGTGCTTTATTCACGATAATTTACGCGGCACCAATCAATCAGGATCTAGTATTTCCTGAAAGCCAACTCCTTGACTGCCTCGGCAAGATGTTCTTCATTCTGAACATTCTGAACCCATTTTGCATTGATGTGAACCCTTTCAAGGCTCTGCTTCAAGGTTCTAGCAATTGAGGGCTTTGATCGGGTGGCGAAGAACTCCTCTATTTCCACAGCCTTCTCAAATGAAGCAAACTGAACAAAGAGAGAACACAAAAATCAAAATAACAAAAAGTGAAAAAGGAAGCTTCCAAGGTTAGAGTCAATACAAAAGTAAACAAACAGCAAATAAGAATTGAATCCACATCCATAAACTATGAACTATATTAACATTGAAAAACTGAAAACAGATTTTGTAGCTAATAACAGATTCAATAAGAAATTGAGAATAGAAAGAGTGGGGAGAGACAAACCGGTGAGACAATTGCACTGACAAAGCGCGTTATGAGAAATCCAGAACCCCAGGTTTTTGAGATGTGGTCCCAGTTATCCTGTATTCCAAATAAAAAAAGAAGAATGAAGTGTATATAAATCATTGTTTAAAGAGATTGCAGTAATAGCATAGCAACCTGATATGGGCAGATCAAAAAGCATTTTCTCCTTTGTTCAAAGTTTATAGAAAATCACAGCATGCGCATGTAATAAAGCAGGATTATTAATTCCTGTATGAAAGTGAGTCATCCTCTTTGGTGAGTTTCTTGTCTCATAAATCTATCCCTTGAAGATATTTCTTCCATCGGATGGGCCACAGCCAGGATCCACCTTGACTTTTTACTACTCTCAAGCTTTGACAGTTTAACCAAAACTTCAAAATTTAAGCTATAATAATTCTCATCTGAAATCAAAATATATTCTCTTAATTCTAAATAATTTTAATTTCAAAGCTAGAGATATCTGAAAAAAAATTGAGGGTAGTGGGATCCATGGCAGTCTGTTCATCTCAAAGCACAAAAACATTGAGATTCACTTGCTGCTCTTCAGTGACAGTTATCTTCTCCAAAACTTTACAGTCCTATTTATCAGGAAAATACTACAGACACCTGTTTCTTTTGTCTCATTATTCTTCTTCTAACCTATTTATCCCCTTTTCCCTCTTTTTGTTTGATTTAAGAATTCTTGTATCTCTCACTTCAGTTTTCTACCTTATCATCCAAAAATAATATGCAATGCACAATGATGCCTAAAATGCAAAATCACATTTCTAATCAATATAATACCGAAATACAAAGCATTTACATGGCTATTAAACTTATTTTTCCACAATTTAGAAGAACTGGATATGTGGATGAGTAATACCTTCAGCCACTTCCAAGCTGTTTCACGTCCTTCTCTACTGACAGCAAGTCCAAAAACCGCATCTTGGCTGCGAACCTATATTAAATTGGAAATTAAATGAGTAATTGAATAGCTTAATATTGACTTTTAACCTCATCAATAAGAAAGTACATAACAAGAAAGATACCTCAGAAGACAAAATAAAGTTGAGAACTTCAAGAATTATATTTACATCTGTGCAAGATGCTAATGAACCTGAAAAGTGTAAGAAAATATGTAATTACCACCAACTCAACAATTTGAAAATATCTTGAATCATTTTAAAAAAAGACTTTCCAGTACCTAGAATGCGTGTTTTCTCCTGACTTAGATCAGTCTCTCTATACACTCTCAGAAGAGATTCATAACCTGATCTGTCTGAGGAGCTAACTTTCTGCATTACTGCTACATATACTGCCTGCAAACAATTGTCCAATGAATATAGGTTGTAATTGAAGGATAATAGTATTAAAATGAACTTTACAGCCAACAACCTTTCGTAAGTCAGGAGGCAGTAGTGGCGTATTTCTGTCTTCTAAGAAAGCATGGAATCGTTTGCTTGCTTCATTTAGGGTTTCATCATGTCCAAACAAAGCAAGAGCACCCAAAATTTCTCCTCTCAACATAGCATCTAAATGACTTTCACCTTGTTTAGGATCCCAACCAAGCCTCCTGTAACAAACTTATAGAAGTTAAAAAATAAAAACAAATGTGCATTAAAGCGGACCACAAAAAGGTTTCTATTTGCAATAGCATCTTGATGATACTCTACCGGCAAAGAAAAACAAGCACAAAATGTGACAAACTATCTTAAGATTAAAGTTTGGTAATTAACATAAGGCAACATGCAACCTTACTCACTTAACAGTTGACTAACTTATGCAAGATATATCATAATTCTATATTTTGGGGTTAAAGTTGTAAATTCATGCACAACATGGTAAGAACTCAATAAATATCCCAAGCAAAAGAAGATATGTGAGATGCAGAAAATGTATTTTCTTCGCTCTTGAGAGTATTTTTCATCTCCATCCATGAAAATATGTCTTTAGCATCTTCTATCACACGATGCTTTGATAGACAACTCCCAGTATCAAGAAAATTCTAAATCTTTTACCAATACATATTTTTTCACTATAAACCTCTTAGTCTGATATAATAGCCCCTTTGTTGGCTTTTTATCAATTAAGTACAGATTCTAATGCCTAGATATAATGATCTCTCATCTAGGCGATGAAATTGTCTTGACATAAATCCAGTATATTGCAATAGGCAATATGACTAATTGATTGGAGCATCTCAAAGTCACTTTTATTTTAACTGCTTGTTGGTTTCACCACCAATTATACCACTGCCAACTACAAGCTGTAAATTAATGTTTAAAAAGCAGTAATAAATAGGGAACTCCACTTTCTACAAAAATTCTAATATAAGATTGTAAAAAGAAAACTTCAATAATTTATATATGAAATACATACTCAGCAGAATACTGGAAAAGGCAGATAAAAAATTGATTAACGTAGTCCAGTAATTCAGGTCTTGCATCAGCTACAATCCTCAGAACTTTATAGCTTATCTGTAAAACCAAACACATAATTAGGACTAAACACATATATAAACAAACTTTACACAATATATGAATAAAATTTACACATAATATGGAGGTGAACATTACACTAATCAAGTTAGACACCACGGTATACTCAGTTTCCTCCCGATAAGAACCCATCAAATTAAGCAAAGAGGTCAAAGACAGTTGACGAGCCATACAAAGAGCAAATGAATCATCCAAAATGCCTGTTAATGAATTATAAAATGTTGTTAAATTCTCTCTTTCACCATCAAAGAAACAAATTTGGGGCAAGAAAGAGTGAAGAAAGTACCAAATCTGTCCGTTTCAGATAAGTTTTTCTTCTCTATCGCACTTCTAAGTTTAGCTGCAAGGTCCTCATCATATTTCACCCTGTAGAAACCAGACTGATTAACATTCAGTTTTATCCAAGTGCATGCTGCATTATCGCCTTCTTTTGAAATTGAACAACCAAGGAATTCCTTGATGTCGAGAGTTTCGGACTTATTTTGCAATAAGAAATTCTTGTGCACATCATAAGAACCGCAGCATAATGTTATTGGGACAATCCACTGTCCCTCTCCAGGAGAACCACTTGACAGGAATTGTGACTGCCAATTATTAAATCTACATATTAGAGCACTGTAATTTTCTAAGTGCAATGTCAAAGGAACTCACACACAGTGGTAGAGCTGATGATTCATTTGAAATAAGAATATTAGTTCATACTTTAAATTGTGGGTTGGTTAAGAAATCAAACATGAAAAAACCTGTTCAAATTCCAATTTCTGTTCTTTGACTTTTACAGCGACGACTGGATATCCTTTCTGCTTTGTCCATGAATTCATGAGCTTGTTCACAGGTTCACCAGATCCCTCCTCAAGTGCAGCCCATAAGTCTTCGGTCTTTGCGTTAGAGCAGGCATATCTTTTTATATATGAAGCAAGCGACCGCTGATTGCAGAAATAAGGCATATCAAATTAAATCAAGCTAACTTCCCGTGAGAAAAATCCAATGACAGAATAAAGTTTATAAATGTCAGAAGAAAAGGATGATAAGCATATAACAGCCAGAACATAAATTGAGCAATATAAATTGCACTTTTCAATTTCTTTCCATAGTCCTCATTTGGGGGATATCAACAACTACTGTACCTCCGCTAATTGTGTTTGCCAGTAAAATTTGAGGTAGGAAGCATTTCTTTATGAGGCCAAGTTTGTGACAACACCAATGATGATGTTGGTTAAACCTTTCTCATAAAACAAGCTAACCACATTAATATCAGTATCTAAAGTAAATTTCCATTTACAGGTCAAAAGAATGATGACTATTTTTGTGGTACTTGTAAAATAGTACAAGGTTATGCAAATTTTGCAAACTAACAAGGTTTCTTTGATGATTAGGAAGATCGGGTTACTTATACAAGAAACTTGAAAAAGCCACAAAGAGAATGACAAACCTGAAAGACTTCAGCACCAAGATAACTTTGTAGCATCCTGATGACAGATGCACCTTTTCTATAACTTATTGCATCAAATATTTCATCAATTTCACGAGCATGATTTATATCTACCTGGAAAGAGCAATATGCTTAGGATGTAATATACTAGAAGAACAACCATACTAATTTCCTAAAAGCACACAAAATGAATTGTAGTCCATGATCAAATACCTCGATTGGGTGGGACTCAGCAAGTCCATCCAGCCTAAGACCCTCAGTAGATTCATCAAGAAACTGAGTCCATATTTTCCATTCCGGAAACAAGCTATCAGTTGCTAGATAGCTCACCTGAACATAAATTATATAAACTTTATTAAATAGTTCATGCTGTAAATAGCGCAACAAGTATCTGTATGAAACAAACGATGTACCCATGTTGCAAAACCCTCATTAAGCCATAAGTGTGTCCACCATTCCATTGTTACAAGATTGCCAAACCATTGATGAGCCAATTCATGAGCTACTACAGTTGCAACCTAAACAGCAGCCAATTAAAATAATTAATTACTAAATATATTGTGGACTATGATTTAAACAATAGCTCCATCATTATAATAATCAAAGTAGAACCAGACTATGAGACCAACATTGAGGAGATGAACATTACCCTTTGCTTGTTAGCAGCTGCGGAATGTTTATCATCATAGAGCAAAGCTGTTTCACGATAAGTGACTAACCCATAATTCTCCATGGCACCAGCAGCAAAATCAGGAATTGCAATCATATCCAATTTAGGAAGAGAGTATGGCACCGCAAAGTATCTGTAAATATTAGCATTATTAATTGGATACCAAATAGCAGATAACATGTTCTACATACCCGAAAGGGAAAATAATGGTTTAACCAGTAATCATAATCAATGGTGAATATCAGTTCGTATTTGTCAGCCTGAAAAATGAAGGCTGAGACTAAAAGCCATTATATGATATGATGAAGTGATGGTAAGACATACTCTTTGTAGAGTTCAAGTGTCTTCACAGCAACATACAAAGCAAATTTTCCTTGATCAGCCTTCCCAACTTGACAGTACACTCGCACTTTAATACCTAGGTAAAGAGGTGTGCAAGTTTACACAATAATGAAAATTGTAAACCGTAAAAGTCAACAGAACATATAGTATAACCATACCATCAGATGTGTGATCTTCCACATAATCAAACAAACCAATAACAACTGCCACCAAATAAGTAGACATTATTGGTGATTCTTGATATGAAACTGTTTTTTGATGCCCATCCACTTTCTCCTCAATGACAGGCATGTTGGAAAGAGCCACTAGTTCGGATGGCACATCCAATGTGATCTTAAACGTAGCCTACAATACCAAGTGCCAGTAAATACGAAAATATTCTTGAAAAAGGGAGTCAAACCATGAGATTGATGCCAGTAGATTATAACTGATAAAATGAAAACTTTTTAAAGTCTTAGCTAGCGATACCTTGCAAGCAGGTTCATCCCAACAAGGAAAGCATCGCCTAGCATCAGCTGGCTCAAACTGTGTAACTGCCATATTTTTCTTCTGACCATTATGCTCATAAGTACTGAAGAGGAGACATCACAACTTAAATATCAGGACTAATAGTAATTTAACCTTGTTGCAATATAACTAGGGCAAGAAGTAAGAAAAAGAATTATTATATGATAATTGTTCTCCTAAAATATGAAAATTTCTCACTACAACTAAGCTTTATAGTTGCATAACTCAGGGTTTGTAAGCAGTCCTCACTCCATGCCACTCCTGAATAAACTAAGATTTTGAGGTTTCTTATTACTTTAGTTTTCTCACATCTCAATAATTAAATAGACATTATTCTCCATAAAAGTATAAGAGCAATAAATCAATTGGATGAGCTCATTTTTAGTTTCCTGTACTTTCAGTCTCTTATCTCTAAAAAATCTATTTGATCATCTTTTAAAGAATTTTCCCTCCCAATTCCGTTCAAAATATCTTCAATAACTTAAACTTCCAGATTAAAATTTACTTTAACTCCTTGTTCTACATTTTCTAGCAATTGAACAAAACCCAATTCACATTGCAATACAAAAGTGAATCAATTTATTGATTTTAATATTCAATATCCATTTACTTTTCTCAATGCATATTATGTAATTTGTAAACAACCAAAGACGAAAGTTTGAATCAGTCACCTTCTATAGAATCCTTTCATTTTGTCATTTAACACTCCCTCAAATCCAATAGCCAAAACACCCATCCCAACTGGAAGGTTCTCGGAAAACTCCAACACCAAAATCTCGTCATCTTCCACCAACTCAACTTTCGTGGGCTCGAACACCTGTTTAAAAATCCATTCACTCATTAAAATATCAACAACTAAATATTCGTTTGTCGAAAGTAAAAAAATCACATTAAAACAAAAAATTTCAGTATCTCATATTAAAAGTTGAGTTTGATAGCTGAAAAACCCCAGATAAAATTTAAATATCCTCTTTTCAAAATTTTCCTTTTCTTTATATCTCAGCTCGAAGTATGAAATACTGGCTTCTTAATAAAATAATTCATTCATTAGTCATTATCGGCTTACTTGTACGAAAAGATTTCAGATTCAGATAAGTAAGTAAGTAAACCGAAAAGTGGTTAAGAAGGGAAAACCTTGGAAGAGGATTTGGCTGCTAAGGAAACGGATCGGTTGTCGATGGAGAGTTCGGCAGCATTGAGGACGATGAAGCGAGTTGTTTCGACGATGTCGAGGTCGATGGAGACAGAGCCGGTGAACTGGCAAGTATTAAGGTCCGGTATCAGATGAATATCATATCGTTTGGGAACTGCGAATTTCGGAAGACGAGGTTGTCCCTTGAATTGATCCATGCTTTGGATTTCGAGTTTTGAAATCTAGTAAAAGTGTTTGAAACGGGAGAGCTACTGGAATGAATGTGATCGGGTTTATATATAGATCGCTCTGTGGACTATTACTGCTTTAAAACGACAGCGCTCTTATACACATATCCTTCTCCCTCGGTTAGTGTTTGGATATACATCAAAAATTAATTTGTTTATATAAATATATCTATTTTAAGATGATTAATAATTTTAAATTAAAAAATATCAAAGGATATTACATCTAAATATGCAAGATTGCCGTATTTTAGAAAAGGTTTTATATCTATACTTTTAAGTATAACAACACTCGAAAAATTATTTGATTTTTTTTTTTAAATAAAAAAAAGTTATTAGCGTAAGGTACAATACTTAAGATATAAAATAATTTATATTAACTTCTCATTAAATATCTTATCATGTATTCATGAGAGAAAAAGAAATAGCTAATAACCCCGTAAAAATGTAATTATAAGGTGGACCATATGGACCCCACTTACTGAATTGTACAAGTTTAATTTATCAAACATTTATGTCATAATAACATTATCCGATTAAGAGAAATTATATTAAACAACACTATTTTGAGATCTGAGTTGAAAATTAGGGAAAGTCTCTCACAATATAGCACAATTCCTTGGACATGCCCCTTTTGACTCTTTCTTCAAATTAAATCAAAATTCATTCTTCAACCTTTAAAACTCATCTAACACATTCTCAATAACTACAACCCCTACTAAATTGAAGAATATTTATGTAGATGGGTGGTTAATATTGGTTGTTTAGGGTAATTTTTAGAAAGGGATATTGAAATTTGAAGGATTTTAATATTTTTTACGAAACCTAAGACTACCTATCAGTCAAATTCGCCCGTTTGGGTAGCCCAATGTTGAAGACGACGAAAAATTACCAATACCGGTAGAAACCGACTGATAGGGGGGCATTTGTAATTACCTGGCTGACACCCCGTTCGGACGGTATAAAATTATCCTCTATAAAATTACAGATACCCTTATAGGTATGACAAGTGTTCGATACCCCTCTATCAGTCGGTTTCAGTCATTTTTCATCGTCTTCAACCTTGGGCTGCCCAAATGGCAGAATTCGGCCGATTCCAATTGTTGGCCAAAAAACGCAGTCCCCTATATCATTTTCCACCGTCGACAGCCATTAAAACCACCCAAATTCGCATCATCAAACAACAATCAACCTAATCTCACATCTTAAACCAATAACTCCATCAAAACCCTAAATCTAAAACAATACAACAAACTCTTAAAATACAAGTCAATTTGACTAAAATTCGAGACCAAATCGCATAGCGAAATTGGTTTATAGGCTGCCTTTTCAAAATCTTCAATGGAGGGAATGGTTAGGACGAGTTTGAAGGAGATGAGTTAATGCCTAGGGCTTATTTATATATGAGGGCATTTTTGTCCTTCAAATTTGTGTGATATTGGATTGTGCTATTTGTTACAAAGGTTTTCAAAAAGTGATAGTTTTCAATTCCTTACTCAAAATAGTGTTATCTTGTACAATTTCTCTCCGATTAATGTACATTATGAAAATAAAAATACTATAAGAATAGGGAAAAAAAAAAAAAATTATATATGCTTCTCTACTCGTTTTTATGTTGGAGGGATAAGTAATAATAATGCCCAATATGTAATTCTAACAAATCAATATTTTTATGTAATTATTTATTTATTTTTGCTTATATATTTTTATTTTATGAGATTATATATGATTGATAATTATTAAATTTATTTAATACATGTACTGGAAATTAATTTATTTTAAATAAAAATTCAATTTTTGTCAATCATAGATGGTAGACAATTGGAAATCATGATTAGCCCTCTATTGGTTATGTGTTGAAAGGGTTTTCAAAAGATAAAAATAGTCAAATAGAATTGTAGAAAGACCATTTTAGCTCTCTATTATTTATTTTAATGAATTATTTACTTATTTTTTAATAAACTATTGTCAATTTCTGAAGTGCAAGGATACATTGGTTATATCCATGGACACTGGGTTAAAGTTAGGGGTTAGAATGGAGTCAATGGACACATCATTAATGTATTTATTAAGGAATCTTAACACCTAAGAAAAGAAAGCATTGCTCAGACGGCATAACCATGGCCATCGCTTTCACAAGGGGTTATCTGGAATATTTGTAAAGTTTAGTTTATTAAAGGGCCATAGCACAAAGTCAAAATCATAAAATCATCTCATTTTTGTTGCTCTAGTTAATGTCATTTCTCTTGTCCACTTAAGTACTATTAATAAATTCTTATTCTAGCATTATATTTATAATTAATCAGTGTATTATATTGTAAATTTAATACTTAACATTTAATATTATTTATTTCATGTCCATAGCAATATTAAAAGACTAGTCGTATTACGTGAACAAATTAAGTATACCTATAAACTAACATGGCATATCTCTTCCAATATGTCATATCATTCACCTATATTTACCCAAAAATTATAGAATTAACACATTGATCAAATTCATTAATTCACTTTATGTTGTATTAGTCAGTAATATTCATATTAAGATTAAAAAAAAATGTCAATTTATGATTAAACAAAAGAAAATGTGAGGACAACCAATATTTTGATGGTTCACTTAAGCCAAATAATAATTTAAAGATTTAACACAAACTATAGTAAGATCTTTGTTACTTTGAATATTTCAAAAAGAATGAAGAATATATAATGTTTATAGCACAATGGTTCTTTATTTTATTCCTTGTATGATTAATGTAAAGTTTTGTCATTTTACTAGTAAGGATCAATGCCAAACCATTATTGTTGGAAATAAGATTCTTTTAACAGAAGCAATTTGATTTCCTCTTCATCAAGGCATGTAATTCCTCATTTACTTTTCTTATCTCTACCAATTGCTTTTGCCAATATGTCAATATATTCTATGCTTCTAGCTGCAAAAGAATCAAAGGTCACTTTAATCTTTGTTGACAGTAATATCAATAGTGAAAACAAAATCCTCTAGGTGTGATTATTGAGAACGAATCTTCATTCTATTAACATAGTTGTCAAACTTTAGATTTCGGTTATCATTTCACCTACAAGTTAAATGAATAGAACAAAGAAACAATACTATTTTAGAATCTTAAATGAACATAAAATAAGATTAAAGTTCCAAACGTAGTAACAAAGAAAGGATAAGTTCTCAAGTAAAGACATTCTGATATAATTTATATTAGTATTATGCTTAATCGATGTTGGATTCTTATATGTAAAATATAACTTTAGTCTGATGAGTGAATTCAACAATATCCAAGTATGGTCTTTATATAATTAAACATTAAGACATTTTGATTAGAGAATCATTGACTATTATAAAACAACAAAATAAGGGAATTGTTCGTTGAAGTTATGTTGCATTGTAATTTAGATCTTCATGATAATAATACAAGCTATTATTCTCTCCTTCCTCTCACGTCTAAAAGATATAAGAGATGACACAAGAACATCAATTAGAAATGATAGCTTTGAGTTGTCTAATTCACAAGCCATAAATACATTTTTTTTTTATGACCGAGGGTGTTCGGACTAGCTTACACGCACCTCAACTTATACCCAGGACTCTGAAACTACTGGTTGGGTAAGAGCTCCCATGACTATCCCTATTAACAACCGTGGAGGGACTCTAACTCAAAACCTCTTGAGTAATACATTCAAAACCTCTTGAGTAATACACTCAAGAGTCCCTATCGAAACACTCAGCCACCCAGAGGTTGTTCATAAATACATTTTAGAGCATCTAATAACATGTTTTCTTCACTCTTCTTTACTTTCTAGGTGTACCCAATTGATAGTTGAACTTTTATGTATAAGAGAATTTTAACAGGTAATATTCATCAAGTCCTTATTGTTCATGATTGTGATTTCATTTGATTCTTTTTATGTACACTTACAAATTATCACAAAAACATTTTCACAAATACAGATGTATTATAATGACCACATTATAAAATTAGTGACCCAAGAAAAATGAAAAATAAGATGTAATTTAATGGGTTGACATGTTTTTAAACCTATTGGATTATGGATAATGTTTAATACAATGTTTGGGAGGTCAAGGGTATAAACAATTATAAATAAAGTTAGTTGTTTCATTATAATTTACATAAATTCTATAGTGCAAAACTGCAAATGCATTTAAATAAAGGTATTAAGGATAAGTTTGGTATGGCTTATTTGAGAAGAACTTATAGAAGAAGAGCTTTTGAAAAATATAGCATTTATGAAAAAAGTTGTTTGTTGTTTGGTTAGGAAAATGTAAAAGAGATTTTTAGTGTTAATTTACCAAAGAAGGCTGTGTATACAAGAATAAATCAAGTCAAATATATAAACTAGAATAAAGATATTTTTGAAATCTCAAAAAGAGCTTATGGGTTTAAGCTTTTATCGTAAGTTATAAAATAGCTTATTTTATATAGGGGTGTGCAAAACCGGAGTGCAAAACCGGATATTTGATTCGGTTTTGCATTTTTCTGATCTGATCTGGAAGTTCGGATTAGGATGAAACCTATTCCAAATCCGATTCGGATTTCGTCTGATCCGATTTTATCTGAATTTGTACGAAAAGTATCAATTTACCCCCTAAAATTTTGTATTATTCTTTAGTTCCCTTGCCACATCAGCATTTCATTACATTTTGTCCCCTAAAGTTGTCATCGTATTTCATAACAGTCCACATACTTTACCACCTTTTACCTAGGATCCCTAAATAACTTCTTAAAACTTGTAGTTATGGACAAAACTGGATCGGATCTGGATATCTGGTTTCTTTGCAAAGTCGATCCGGTATCCAATCCGAAAATCCGGAGCTTCCAAAAATTGATATCCAAATCCAATTCGATTTTTCGGATATCCGGTTTTTTCAGATCGGATCGGATATTAGATTTTTTTGCACAGCCCTAATTTTATATACTATATGCATTTTTGAAATGTAACCAAACAACCTAAAAAGCTTCAAAAGTGCTTATGCCTTTGTTGATGATCATTTTTGTTTGGGGAATCCCAATAAGACTCAACCACACAACTGAATCTCCACTTAAGTTCTATTAAGGCTTCAGAATTATATAGATATATATATTCTTATTTTGACATTATATTTATAATTAATTAGTGTATTATACTGTAAATTTAATATTATTTATTTCATGTCCATATGAATATTAAAAGAGTAGTGGAGTTACGTGAACAAATTAAGTATACATATAAATTGAATATGTCATATCATTCATCTATATTTATCAAAAAATTATAGAATTAACTCATTGATCAAATTCATTAATTCACTTTATGTTGTATTAGTTTGTGTAAAAAGTTTTTATGTCTAGTAATATTCATATTAAGGTTAAAAAAATATCAATTTTATGATTAAACAAAAGAAAATGTGAGAACATCCAATATTTTGATGGTTCACTTAAGCCAAATAATAATTTAAAGATTTAACACAAACTATAGGAAAATCTTTTTTGCTTTGAATATTTCAAGAAGAATGAAGAATATTTAATGTTTATAGCACAGTAGTTCTTTATTTTATTCCTTGTACAATTAATATAAAGTTTGTCATTTTACTAGTAAGGATCAATGCCAAACCATTATTATTGAAAATAAGATTCTTTTAACAGAAGCAATTTGATTTCCACTTCATCAAGACATGTAGTTTCTCATTTACTTTTCTTATCTCTAACAATTGCTTTTGCCAATATGTCAATATATTTTATTCTTCTAACTGTAAAAGAATCAAAGGTCACTTTAATCTTTGTTTAAAGTAATATCAATAGTGAAAACAAAATACTCCATGTGGTATTTGTTGGTGTTTTGCCCTAAGAGTACAACGATTTTCTGAAACAATGTAAACAATTGTTAAATCAATAAAAATGTTTTATTTGTATTGCTATTATAAATCTCCTTTATAATACATGTGTATATGTATATACATCAATGGTCAAAGGTTCCAAAGCTACTAGACAACATTAAATCCTCGTTTATATGAAGTAGTCATATATGGGAGATACGAGATTTTATGTAGCTCGAAGTTATATTCACAACCACAAAACATGAGTTGGGTACTATGTTTTTAACAAGGTTGTTCTGTTGTTTGCCTCCGTGGGAGTGATGAATCTCGAATCACTAAAATGACGATTTTAGGGTAGAAATACTTATGCATTAGATATGCATTGAACAAGACCAAATAAAGTTTATAATTCTCTATAACTACCATAACAGAAAACATAAACTTCCCACCCTGACACTTTGACATATGTACCTTAATCCTGAGTGGGGAGTGTACCTTTGATTGTAGACTGCAATTTTTTATTATAGTAGAAGGTGAGATTCAGTTATTTAACCAATCAATACCTTGACTGATTGAGATTGTAGTTCTATAGGTCAGAGAACACTATTCCATAAATATGAAATGCATAACTCCAAAAGGTTTAAGGGATACCATCTTGTGGGTTTTACAGGATCCTAAATGATGAGACTTGCCCAAGTGTTTAATGAAGTGTTCGTTAAGCATTTGCCATTCAATAGATGTAAAACTGGTAGCAAGAAAAAGATGTAACCGAAAGGGTATATTATTATAGTAACCTACTTCCTGTTATTGGTGTTCCATGAGGGTATATGTGTAGTTGTGGCTAAATGGATATGCTTTAAAGAAATAATTTAATTGGATTATATTATTAAATTTTATGCTAAACAGAGTATTTAGGAGTGCAACCTTGTCACTTTAGTGGAGTCGAACAACGTGAACACATTTGGTAACTTACGTTTATGAGATAAAAGGGTACAAAACTAAATACGTTGAAGCCTATTATTAAAAATTTACATATGGGTCCCCTGGGTAGCCAATAAAAGTTATATTGGACAATATGTGTATAAGGTTAATTGTTCTGATTTAGTTTGAACTATTTAGAATAATTTGGGAAATGAAATTAAAAAAGTTATAAAAAACATTCGGAGAAAAGCATCAAATGTATTAAATGGTTTAATACATTTGTAGAAAAAGACTTACATGATCGTCACGTTAAGCATAAGGTAATAATGGACTAAAGTTTAGTGAATGCGATCTCGACTTCGAGATCGCTCATCACGAGCTCAAACACGACCTGATATAATTAATGGAGGAATACTTGCATGAATGTCATGTAAAATTATAGACTTAAATGTTATTGTCCAATGGTGGAATTGGGCAAAAGCGACCTCGCCTTGACCTTGCTTATCGTGAGCTCGAACTTGAGCTTGAGTTGCCCCATGTTTTAGTCTCGATCGCGAGCTTGAGAAAGACACTCAAACGAGGTATTGTAGAAGCCAAGCCAAGCTTGAGTAAGTTGTTGCTTGGCTCAACTCGACATGTTTCCCAAAATAATTCTACTAATTATATAAAGAGGCCAAAGTCACTATTACATGCGATCTAAGAAAAAGCATCAAAGTTGTTGATCCCAAAAGTTCTCTCAAAACAACCAAACCTTCTTCCCTTTTGACTGAGTATTGAAAAGTTATTTTTAGACACAAAAATTAGAAAAAAGAATCTCACATACAAGTCTTGGAAGGTGTTCTGAAATTTTTCCGCACCCATTCATTGCGTCTAGGAAGCTTCAGTCATACCTTAACAAGGTCCATTGGTGTTGAAACTTCAAAGGAAGGTAAAAAGTCTTCTCACAACTCATTTTAGTATATTGTTACAATTCTCTCCGATTAATGTACATTATGAAAATAAAAATACTATAAGAATAGGGAAAAAAAAAAAAAATTATATGCTCTCTACCTCGTTTTTATGTTGGAGGGATAAGTAAAATATGCCCAAATGTACAACAAATCAAATTTTTATGTAATTATTTATTTATTTTGCTTATATATTTTTATTATGAGATTATATATGATTGATAATTATTAAATTTATTTAATACATGACTGGAAATATTTATTTAAATAAAAATTCAATTTTTGTCAATCATAGATGGTAGACAATTGGAAATCAGGATTAGCCCTCTATTGGTTATGTGTTGAAAGGGTTTTCAAAAGAAAAATAGTCAAATAGAATGTAAAGACCATTTTAGCTTCTATTATTTATTTTAATGAATTATTTACTTATTTTTTAAAAACTATTGTCAATTTCTGAAGTGCAAGGATACATTGGTTATATCCATGGACACTGGGTTAAAGTTAGGGGTAGAAGGAGTCAAGGACATCATTAATGTATTTATTAGGAATCTTAACACCTAAGAAAAGAAAGCATTGCTCAGACGGCATAACCAGGCCATCGCTTTCACAAGGGTATCGGATATTTGTAAGTTAGTTTATTAAAGGGCCATAGCACAAAGTCAAAATCATAAAATCATCTCATTTTTGTTGCTCAGTAATGTCATTTTCTTGTCCACTTAAGTACATTAATAAATTTATCTAATCAGTGTATTATATGTAAATTTAATATAACATTTAATATTATTTATTTCATGTCCATAGCAATATTAAAAGACTAGTCGTATACGTGAACAAATTAAGTATACCTATAAACTAACATGGCATATCTCTTCCAATATGTCTACATTCCTATATACCAAAAATTATAGAATTACACATTGATCAAATTCATTAATTCACTTTATGTTGTATTAGTCAGTAATATTCATATAGATTAAAAAAAAAGTTCAATTTATGATAAACAAGAAAATGTGAGGACAACCAATTTTGATGGTTCACTTAAGCCAAATAATATTAAAGATTTAACACAAACTATGTAAATCTTTGTTACTTTGAATATTTCAAAAGAATGAAGAATATATAATGTTTATAGCACAATGGTTCTTTATTTTATTCCTTGTATGATTATGTAAGTTTTGTCATTTTACTAGTAAGGATCAATGCCAAACCATTATTGTTGGAAATAAGATTCTTTTAACAGAAGCAATTTGATTTCCTCTTCATCAAGGCATGTAATTCCTCATTTACTTTTCTTATCTCTACCAATTGCTTTTGCCAATATGTCAATATATTCTATGCTTCTGCTGCAAAAGAATCAAAGGTCACTTTAATCTTTGTTGACAGTAATATCAATAGTGAAAACAAAATCCTCTAGTGTGATTATTGAGAACGAATCTTCATTCTATAACATAGTTGTCAAACTTTAGATTTCGGTTATCATTCACCTACAAGTTAAATGAATAGACAAAGAACAAATACTATTTTAGAATCTTAAATGAACATAAAATAAGATTAAAGTTCCAAACGTAGTAACAAAGAAAGGATAATTCTCAAGTCAAGACATTCTGATATAATTTATATTAGTATATGCTTAATCGATGTTGGATTCTTATAGTAAATATAACTTTAGTTTGATGAGTGAATCAACAATATCCAAGATGGTCTTTATATAATTAAACATTAAGACTCTTGATAGAGAATCATTGACTATTATAAAACAACAAAATAAGGGAATTGTTCGTTGAAGTTTGTTGATTGTAATTTAGATCTTCATGATATAATACAAGCTATTATTCTCTTCCTTCCTCTCACGTCAAAAGATATAAGAGATGACAAGAAATCAATTAGAAATGATAGCTTTGAGTTGTCTAATTCACAAGCATAAATACATTTTTTTTTATGACCGAGGGTGTTCGGCTAGCTTACACGCACCTCAACTTATACCCAGGACTCTGAAACTACTGGTTGGGTAAGGCTCCATGACTATCCCTATAACAACCGTGGAGGACTTAACTCAAACCTCTTGAGTAATACATTCAAAACCTCTTGTAAACACTCAAGAGTCCCTATCGAAACACTCAGCCACCAGAGGTTGTTCATAAAACATTTAGAGCATCTAATAACATGTTTTCTTCACTCTTCTTACTTTCTAGGTGTACCCAATTGATAGTTGAACTTTTAGTATAGAGAAATTTAAAAAGTAATATTCATCAAGTCCTTATTGTTCATGATTGTGATTTCATTTGATTTTTTATGTACACTTACAAATTATCACAAAACATTTTCACAAATACAGATGATTATAATGACCACATTATAAAATTGTGGACCCAAGAAAAATGAAAAATAGATGTAATTTAATGGGTGACATGTTTTAAACCTATTGGATTATGGATAATGTTTAATACAATGTTTGGGAGGTCAAGGGTATAAACAATTATAAATAAAGTTAGTTGTTTCATTATAATTTACATAAATTCTATAGTGCAAACTGCAAATGCATTTAATAAAGGTATTAAGGATAAGTTTGGTATGGCTTATTTGAGAAGAACTTATAGAAGAAGAGCTTTGAAAAATATAGCATTTATGAAAAAAGTTGTTTGTTGTTTGGTTAGGAAAATGTAAAAGAGATTTTTAGTGTTATTTACCAAAGAAGGCGTGTATACAAGAATAAATCAAGTCAAATATATAAACTAGAATAAAGATATTTTTGAAATCTCAAAAGAGCTTATGGGTTTAAGCTTTATCGTAAGTTATAAAATAGAGATTTATATAGGGGTGTGCAAAACCGGAGTGCAAAACGGATATTTGATTCGGTTTTGCATTTTTCTGATCTGATCTGGAAGTTCGATTAGGATGAAACCTATTCCAAATCCGATTCGGATTTCGTCTGATCCGATTTTATCTGAATTTGTACGAAAAGTATCAATTTACCCCTAAAATTTTGTATTATTCTTTAGTTCCTTGCCACATCAGCATTTCATTACATTTTGTCCCCTAAAGTTGTCATCGTTTCAACATCCACATACTTACCACCTTTTACTAGGATCCCTAAATACTTCTTAAAACTTGTAGTTATGGACAAAACTGGATCGGATCTGGATATCTGGTTTTGCAAAGTCGATCCGGTATCCAATCCGAAAATCCGGAGCTTCCAAAAATTGTATCCAAATCCAATTCGATTTTTCGGATATCCGGTTTTTTCAGATCGGATCGATATTAGATTTTTTGCACAGCCCTAATTTATATACATATGCATTTTTGAAATGTAACCAAACAACCTAAAAAGCTTCAAAAGTGCTTATGCCTTTGTTGATGATCATTTTTGTTTGGGGAATCCCAATAAGACTCAACCACACAACTGAATCTCCATTAAGTTCTATTAAGGCTTCAGAATTATAGATAATATATTATTATTTGACATTATATTTATAATAATTAGTGTATTATATTGTAAATTTAAATTATTTATTTCATCCATATCAATATTAAAAGAGGTAATTTTTAGAAAGGGATATTGAAATTTGAAGGATTTTAATATTTTTTACGAAACCTAAGATTACCTATCAGTAAAATTCACCCGTTTGGGTAGCCCAATGTTGAAGACGATGAAAAATTACCAATACCGGTAGAAATCGACTGATAGGGGGGCATTTGTAATTACCTGGGTGACACTCCGTTCGGACGGTATAAAATTATCCTCTATAAAATTACAGATACCCTTATAGGCATGACAAGTGTTCGATACCCCTCTATCAGTCGGTTTCAATCATTTTTTATCGTCTTCAACCTTGGGTTGCCCAAACGGCCGAATTCGGTCGATTCCAATTGTTGGCCAAAAAACGCAATCCCTTATATCATTTTCCACCGTCAATAGCCATTAAAACCACCCAAATTTGCATCATCAAACAACAATCAACCTAATCTCACATCTTAAACCAATAACTCCATCAAAAACCCTAAATCTAAAACAATACAACAAACTCTTAAAATACAAGTCAATTTGACTAAAATTCGAGACCAAATCGCATAGCAAAATTGGTTTATAGGCTGGCTTTTCAAAATCTTCAATGGAGGGAATGGTTAGGACGAGTTTGAAGGAGATGAGTTAATGCCTAGGGCTTATTTATATATGAGGGCATTTTTGTCCTCAAATTTGTGTGATATTGGATTGTGCTATTTGTTATAAAGGTTTTCAAAAAGTGATAGTTTTCAATTCCTTACTCAAAATAGTGTTATCTTGGTGTCATCAATTTTTCTCTCCGATTAATGTACATTATGAAAATAAAAATACTATAGAATAGGAAAAAAAAAAAAAAATTATTATGCTTCTCTACTCGTTTTTATGTTGGAGGGATAAGTAATAATATGCCCAAATGTAATTCTAACAAATCATATTTTTATGTATTATTTATTTATTTTTGCTTATATATTTTTATTTTATGAGATTATATTGATTGATAATTATTAAATTTATTTAATTGTATGGAAATTAATTATTTTAAATAAAAATTCAATTTTTGTCAATCAAGATGGTAGACATTGGAAATCAGGATAGCCCTCTATGGTTTATGTGTTGAAGGGTTTTCAAAAGATAAAAATAGTCAATATAATTGTAGAAAGACCATTTTAGCTCTCTATTATTTATTTAATGAATTATTACTTATTTTTAATAAACTATTGTCAATTTCTGAAGTGAAGATACTTTGGTTTATCCATGGACACTGGGTTAAAGTTAGGGGTTAGATGAGTCAGGACACATCATTAATGTATTATTTTAGGAATCTTAACACCTAAGAAAGAAAGCATTGCTCAGACGGCATAACCATGGCCATCGCTTTCACAAGGGGTTGGGCCAAGCACAAAGTCAAAATCATAAAATCACTCATTTTTGTTGCTCTAGTTAATGTCATTTCTCTTGTCCACTTAAGTACTATTAATAATTTCTTTAATATATTTATATCAGTGTATTATGTAAATTTAATACTTAACATTTAATTATTTTTATTCATGTCCATAGCAATATTAAAAGATCGTCGTATTACGTGACACAATTAAGTAACCTATAAACTACATGGCAATCTCTCTTCCAATATGTCATATCATTCACTTATTTACCCAAAAATTATAGAATTAACACATTGATCAAATTCATAATTCACTTTATGTTGTATTAGTCAGTATATTCATATTAAGATTAAAAAAAATGTCATTTTGATTAACAAAAGAAAATGGGGAGGACAACCAATTTTGTGGTTCACTTAAGCCAATTAATTAAGATTTAACACAACTATGAAATCTTTGTTACTTTGAATATTTCAAAAAGAATGAAGAATAATAATTTTTAGCACAATGGTTCTTTATTTTATTCCTTGTATGATTTGTAAGTTTTGTCATTTTACTAGTAAGGATCAATGCCAAACCATTATTTGGGAATAAGATTCTTTTAACAGAAGCAATTTGATTCTCTTCATCACAGTGTAATTCCTCATTTACTTTTCTATCTCTACCAATTGCTTTTGCCAATATGCAATATATTCTGTTCTTCTAGCTGCAAAAGAATCAGGTCCCTTTAATCTTTGTTAAAGTAATATCATAGTGAAACAAAATACTCTAGTTGTGATATTGAGAACGAATCTTCATTCTATTAACATAGTTGTCAAATTTAGATTTCGGTTATCATTTCACCTACAATAAATGAATAGAACAAAGAAACAATATATTTAAGTTAAATGAACATAAATAAGATATAAGTTCCAAACGTAGTACAAAGAAAGGATAAGTTCTCAAGTCAAGACATTCTGATATAATTTATATTGTATATGCTTATCGATGTTGGATTCTTATATGTAAAATATAACTTTAGTTGATGATGAATCTCACAATATCCAGTATGGTCTTTATATAATTAAACATTAGACATTTGATTAGAGAATCATTGACTATTATAAACAAACAAAAGGGGAATTGTTGTTGAAGTTAGTTGCATTGTAATTTATCTTCATGATAATATACAGCTATATCTCTCCTTCCTCTCACTCTAAAAGATAAAGAGATGACACAGACACCATTAGAAGATAGCTTGAGTTGTCTAATTCCAAGCTAAATACATTTTTTTTATGCGAGGGTGTCCTGCTACTACGCCACCTCACCTTATACCCGGACCCTAAACTACTGGTTGGGTAGAACTCCGTGACTACCCCTATTACAACCGTAGAGGGACTCGAACTCAAAAGTCCCTTATCGAAACACTCAACCACCAGAGGTTGTTCATAATACATTTCAGAGCATCTAATAACATGTTTTCTTCACTCTTTTACTTTCTAGGTGTACCCAATGATAGTGAACTTTTATGTAGGAATTTTAACAGGTATATTTCATCAAGTCCTTATTGTTCATGATTGTGATTTCATTTGATTTTTTATGTACCACTACATCACAAAAACATTTCCACAAATACAGATGATTATATGACCACATTATAAAATTAGGACCCAAGAAAAATGAAAAATAGATTTTTATTTATGGGTTGACATGTTTTTAAACCATTGATTGGATAATGTTTAATACAATCGTTTGGAGGTCAAGGGTATAAACAATTATAAATAAAGTTGTTGTTTCATTATAATTTACATAATTCTATAGTGCAATGCATTTAATAAAGGTATAAGTAAAGTTTGGTATGGCTTTTTATTATGAGAGAGCTTTATAGAGAAATAATTTTAGAAAAAAAATGTGTGTTGTGTGTTGAAATAAAAGAATTTTTAGTGTTTTTACCAGGCGATGATAAAAATAATCAGTCAATATTAACTAGAATAAATATTTTTAAATTCAAAAAGAGCTTATGGGTTTGCTTTTATCGTAAGTTGTAAAATAGCTTATTTATATAGGGGTGTGCAAAACTGGATATTTTGATTCGTTTTGCATTTTTCTGATCTGATCTGGAGTTTGAATATGGATAAACCTATCCAAATCCGATCGGATTTCTGCTGATCCGATTTATTTGAATTTGTAAGGAAAGTTCAATTTACCCCTTAAATTTTGTATTATCTTTAGTTCCCTTGCCACATCAGCATTTCATTACATTTTGTCCCCTAAAGTTGTCTCGTTTTCAGAACAATCCACATACTTTACCACCTTTTACTTAGATCCCTAAATAACTTCTTAAAACTTGTAGTTATGGACAAAATGGATCGGATCTGGATATCTGGTTTCTTTGCAAGTCAATCGGTATCCAATCCGAAAATCTGGATCTTCCAAAAATTGATATCCAAATCCAATTCGATTTTTCAGATACCGTTTTTGTAGATCAGATCAAATATATTGATTTTTTTGCACAGCCCTAATTTTATATTATATGCATTTTTGAAATGTAACCAAACAACTCTAAAAGCTTCAAAAGTGCTTATGCCTTTGTTGATGATCATTTTTGTTAGGGAATCCCAAATAACTCAACACAACAACTGAACTCCACTTAAGTTCTATTAGCTTCAGAATTATAGATATATATCTTATTTTGACATTATTTTATATTAATTAGTGTATTAACTGTAAATTTAATATTATTATTTCATGTCCTTGAATATTAAAAGAGTAGTGGAGTTACGTGAACAAATTAAGTAAACATATAATTGAATATGTCATTCATTCATCTATATTATATCAAAAAATTATAGAATTAACTCAATTAGTTCAAATTCTTTAATTATTTATAGAATTTGTTCTAGTAATATTCATATTAAGGTTAAAAAATATCAATTTTATGATTAACAAAAAAGAAAATGTGAAACATCCATTTTTGATGGTTCGCTTACCAAATAATAATTTAAAATTTCACACAACTATAGGAA
The DNA here is from genome assembly GCF_008641045.1 of Pistacia vera. Taxonomy (NCBI): domain Eukaryota; kingdom Viridiplantae; phylum Streptophyta; class Magnoliopsida; order Sapindales; family Anacardiaceae; genus Pistacia; species Pistacia vera. The sequence goes on from NW_022196235.1 coordinate 366,118, forward strand.
TCTTTTTGTGCTTTAGAATTATTGCAAGAGCCTGGACAATTAATTCCTTGTACAATTAAGTATAAATTTTTGTCATTTTACTAGTAGGATAATGCCAAACTAATATATAGGAATAAGATTCAAGCAATTTGATTTCCTTCATCAAGACTTGTAGTTTCCATTTAATTCTTATCTCTAACAATTGCTTTTGCCAATATGTCAATATATTCTATTCTTCTAACTGTAAAAGAATCAAAGTCACTTTAACTTTGTTTAAAGTAATATCAAAGTGAAACACAAATACTCCATGTGGTATTTGTTGGTGTTTTGCCCTAAGCAGTAACACGATTTTATAGCACATGTACAATTGTTTGATACATGATCAATGTACAAATTCAGATACTAGATTGTTATTTTATGACTGACGTTATATTCACCACAAAAATGGAGTTTTAGGTTTTGCACTCCGTGGGGTGATGATCTCCGAATCACTAAAATGACATGAGGTTTGTTTTGTCTTATTCGGGTTATAAGTACTTACTTGCTAGTAGATTATGGCATTTGAAACAAGACCAAATAAAGTTTATAATTTCTATAACTACCTAACGAGAAAACATAAACTTCCACCCTGACCACTTTGACATCATTTACCTTAAGATCCTGATGGTGTTACCTGGTTATTTGATTGTAGACGATGCATGTTTTTATTTATATAGAAGGTGAGATTCAATATTTACAATCCTTGACTGACCTTGTTGAGATTGTAGTTCTATAGGTCGAGAACACCTATTCCATAAATATGAAATGCATAACTCCAAAAGGTTTAGGATACCACTTTGGGTGTGTTTTTACCCAGGAACTCCTAAAATGATGAACTTTGCCAATTAATGAACAAGCTTTGCTTCATAACCAAGTGTATTAAGTAATTTTTGAGTGAGGGTATGTGTTGTGTAAGCATTTTTTGGATTGCTATTCAGAGTTAAATTGGTAGAAAGTAAAATTGTTAGAAACGGTATGGACCTGTAACTTGGCTTCGTTATAGTGCAAACGTCTTTACTTGAGTATTTAGGGTCCTCTGAGGGGTGCATAAATTAGGTTTGGTTGCAATTGTCACTTGTATTGGTATGGTCGTTAGGACACGTGTGGTAAGACACAAAGAAGTAATGGCTCGGTACATAGGGTTTAATACATGGTTGACTGGAAAAAGACTTACTGATCGTCACGTTAAGCATAAGGTAATAATGGACTAAAGTTTAGTGAATGTGATCTCGACTTCGAGATCGCTCATCACGACTCAAACACACTTGATAAATTAATGGAGAATACTTGCATGAATGTCATTGAATTATAGACTTAAATGTTATTGTCCAATGGTGGAATTGGGCAAAGCGACCATGCCCTCGACCTGCTTATCATGAGCTCGAACTTGAGCTTGAGTTGCCCCATGTTTCAGTCTCGATCGCGGCTTGAGAAAGACACTCAAACGAGGTATTGTAGAACCAAGCCAAGCTTGAGTAAGTTTTTGCTTGGCTCAACTCGACATGTTTCCCAAAATAATTCTACTAATTATATAAAGGCCAAGATCACTATTACATGCGATCTAAGAAAGCATCAAGTTGTTGACCCAAAAGTCTCTCAAACACCAACCTTTCTTACCCTTTTGACTGAGTGTTGAAAAGTTATTTTCAGACACAAAAATCAAAAAAAAGAATCTCACATACAAGTCTTGGAAGGTGTTCTGAAATTTTTTCACACCCATTCATTGCGTCTAGGAAGCTTTGGTCATACATTAACAAGGTCCATTGGTGTTGAAACTTTAAAGGAAGGTAAAAAGTCTTCTCACAACTCATTTTAGTTGATCCTAGGGTATAGGTTAGAGTTTCTCAAAATATTGCATGTTGTGTGTTTCTGATGACTTCAAGTCTTGGAACCTATCAGTATTGATTGAAAAGTTCTCAAGTGAAGGCATTCTGATATACTTTGTATTAGTACTATGCTTAATCGATGTTGGATTCTTATATGTAAAATATGATTTTAGTCTAATAAGTGAATTCAATAATATCCAAGTATGAGCTTTGTATAATTAAACATCAAGACATCTTGACTAGAGAATTACTGACTATTATAAAACAACAAAATAAGGGAATTGTTCACCTAAGTTATGTTGCATTGTAATTTAGATCTTCATGAGAATAATACAAGATAATATTCTTTCCTTCCTTTCATGTCTAGAAGATATAAGAGATGACACAAGAACACCAATTAGAAACGATAGTTTTGAGTTGTCTAATTCACAAGCCATAAATACATTTCAAAGCATCTAAAACATGTTTTATTCAATCTTCATTACTTTCTAGATGTACCCAATTGATAGTTGAACTTTTATGTATAAGAAAATTGTAACAAGTAGTATTCCTATAGTCCTTGTTGTTCATGTTTGTGATTTCATTGGACATTTTTTTTTTTTTTTTTGTACACTTACAAATTATCACTAAAACATTTTCACAAATATATATGTGTTTTAATGATCACATTATAAAATTAGTGAACCAAGAAAAATGAAAAATAAGATGTAATTTTAATGGGTTGACAATTTTTTAAAACCTATTGGATTTTGGATAATGTTTAATACAACAATAATGCTTCACCTACAACCTTCTCTTAGAACTTTATCTCACAAACTCCTACATGGCAGCATCGTTGGCAATTGACACATCAACTCTCACCACACCCCTAAGCAACGTCAACTGGCAAGAAACCTAAAAAAAAAATGATTATATCTAGAATTTGACTTTTTGGCCTAAATTACCCTTTTATCAAATGATTCATTTCCAAGCAAAATCTCTCTTACCCATAATTCATTCTGAAATGCAAAATATATCGTTCCCGTAATTCATTTGAGCCTTAAAATCTTTTCTCCATTTTAGTTTCAATTTGAACTCACCATAGAACACATCTTCCAACCAGAAAATATCATCCAACCTAAAAGACAAGCAGAGAAATGTATTAACTCAACTATCATTCCTCTGTACTCAGCAGGAAGGCAAGCAACATTCTGGCGAGTTTCGTCCTATACATTTTTATTGAAAATATATTATTATTTATTCCTAATAAGTGAGAGTAATATAGCACTGATGTTATTTAGATTTTAGTCATCTTTTAAGCTAATGTTGTTTTTACTTTTAGGTAATATTTAAAAGGAAGATGGAAGAGTGCAATAAAGAAAACGCAGAGAACTAAAATGTTGTTGATGTAATGTTGGTTTTGGTATTTTGTTTTTATTCTTTGTTATGACGTTTAATGTTTTAATGGTATTGTTTGTTGCTTTTTCAAGTGTTACTATATTGTAATTCTAGCTATCATATTGTCAATAAAACAGGGTAACCATTATAAAGAAATAGAAGATATAAGAAGTGTGGAAGAAGAATGGGAGACTAAGCCTGGAATGATGTTTGATTCATTTGATGAGGTTGTCCATGTTAATTTGGTGCCCTTTAGCCAATCATATTATTGCATGTTGACTTCGTGGATCATGAATATTCAATATATAAAAGACATTGATTATATTATGTAAAGTATATTTCATATGTATGTATTAATATATGCCCTTAGAATGGTTGAACCGTGACGAGGGAATCAAGCAGTGATAAGTCTTGATTGTGAGATCCCTGTAATCACTTATGGTGGCCATTTTAGAAACATCTATAGTAGGAGTATTATCCTGACCTAGGGCACATATAATATCGTAAGGCTATCATAGCCTTGAATTATCCTACCGGAAGGTGGTGACTGATCCCACATGTCAAAGTTGTTTGATGACAACTTGGTGTGGCACATGGGTGCTTGTTATTCACGAGTTCATCAGACTGACCCATCAAATGATTCCATATAGATGTTATTACCAATGTCCATGGAATACATCCTCTAGCAGAGGATAGTGCATGTGGTCCTTAGATTTGAGATCACCAGAGAATCGTGTATACCTGTTGGTGTAGTTTGATAGTTACCAGACGTAATCCTGAAAGGGTTATCAATATGGGAGTAATTGGCTACATTGAGAAGTACATCACGACTATGGTGGATCGACAAAGGATTCATCACTCCTATGTATAAGAGATATTATCTCGAAAAGATTCCAATAAAGGACAACGACCTTGGAATCTATGGCCACAGTGGAATCGAGCTGAAGCTCGAGTGGTCGATTGGTTCGATAACCGAATCTAGACATGTCAAGGTGGTTTATACTTGAAGCTGACATTACTTCTATGCTTCAAACCTTGATGAGATAATAGATGATGAAATGATTTGATTGCACGGTAACCATATTGTTGATAGGTAGCGAACACGCTAAATCCGAATTTGTCGGGTGGCCCTAGTGCCTTACTAGGGGCCAATCTTTGTCTGTGTGTAATGAAATGATTGATTGGGTGTCAATCGCAATATTACACACTACCAGCATGATGAGGAGCCTTCGAGTCACACACATAAAATGCAATCTAAAGAAGATAATATGTGAGGGGCATTTTCATCATTCATTGATGAAAGAGTATTTTGATAAATCTTACGGAGCAATTAAATTTGCTAGAAAAGTTGTTGCCTGGATCCAATCCTATATTGGATTTAAGATGTAAGATTGGTTATTTATTTAAGTATGTATATTGTCATATATATATATTTTAAATAAATAAACCGTCAATATTTAAATGTATATATGTTTTAAATATTGAAAGAATGTTATTAATGGATAAAAATATTAACGTCTCAATACCTGGGATATGATTTTGTTCTGGAATCATGGACACTAATGATTTAATTAGTTGACTGGCATTTTGGTAAATAACCCTTCAAGGGATTTTTAGGGCAACCCTATAAAAGGGCACTTTTCCCTAAAAATCAAATATCACTCTCATTTCTCTTCTATTGGCCGTGGAGAGCAAAGTTTCATTGAGAGAAATTTTCTCCCAACCCTAATCTCACTCATCTTCTTTAGACTACACAATCGATCTAGTAAATCTCTTGTGTCGAATCTTGCCTTTGTGTGGATACTGGTGGTTCGATCCTATACTTGGATCATGAGCATTTTTCATCTGGATCCTGATAAAAAGAGGTGGAGCCTCCAAACTTGTAAGATTCTAAATCATTCATAGTTCATGCTTGATTTGTAGCATACGAACATCGTTATACTCAAATTTGGATTTTGGGGCCGGCTTATAGTGTTTAATCAGTTATTTTTTATTTTTCCAATGTGTTTATCTCTTGATTAAAACACTAACAGTCTAGTATTATAGAAATTATGGGAATAAAATAGGTTTTGAAACTATGATCAGAACTTTCAAGAGAAGGAGTTAATGGAGAGTTGAAATACATAACACTGGCTTGTTCTTGTAGTGGGAAGTACACCAATGTCTCAAGAAATGCATTTAACAAGCACCCAATGACAAAAATGGATTGTAAGGCTTACACTAGTGCATCTTTAAGAAATGATAGAAAATGGCAAATATGTTCAATTTTCGTTGAACATAATCATGAACTGAGTAGTCCTAGCAAAAGTAGATATTTCAAGAACAATTGAATAATACAACCTTATGTTAAAAGGAAGCTTGAAGTCAATGATAGGGCTGGGATTAGACCGAACAAAAATTTTAATGTTTTGGCTGTTAAGGTTGGGGGTGTTGACAATTTGCCTTTCCTACAAAAAGATTGTAGGAACTACATTAATAAAGTTAAAAGACTGTGGCTTGGTGATGGAGATGCTTGTGCAATTCAGAAATATTTTCTAAAAATGCAAAAAGAGAATTCAATTTTTTTTCTACCTAATGGATTTGGAAGACGAGGGTCGTTAAAGAATGTTATATGAGTGGATGCAAGAAGTAGGGCTTAATTTAAAGAATTCGGTGATGTTACGACATTCGACACTACATATTTAACCAACAAGTATGATATATCGTTTGCTGCTTTTGTTGGTGTTGATCATCATGGGCATTTAACATTGTTATGTTATGGGTTAATATCTCATGAGGATACTAAGACATTTGTATGACTTTTTCAGTCCTGGCTTACATGTATGTGAAATTGTGCTCCTAAAGCAATAATCATCGGTCAAGATAAGGCAATAAAAATGCAATCGAGATTGTGTTCCCTGACACACGACATAGATAGTGCCTGTGGCATATAATGAAGAAATTACCAGAGAAGTTAAAAGGCTACAGGGAATATGAAAATATTAAGTTGAGTTTGCAAATTATCATTTATGATTCATTAACACGAGATGAGTTTGAAGAACGGTGGAGTAGCTTCTTTGATAAATATAACGTCTAGGACAATGAATGGCTAAGTGGATTGTATAAATAAAGACAACATTGGGTGTCGGCATTTATTAAATATACTTTCTAGGCAGAAATTTCTACTACTCAACATAGTGAAAGTATGCATACATTCTTTGATTGGTATGTCAATTTAAAAACCATTTTAAAACAGTTTGTTGAACAATATGAAAATGCATTGCATGATAAAGTCAAAAAAGAAAAGGAGTCTAACCTTAGATCTTTCAAGTCATGGATCCTTTGTGGTAAGTTGCAATATTTGAGTGTATTTAGGGTTGTTTTTATAGTAGTTTAGTTAATTTCTGATTTGTTTTCTTTTTTTTGATGTTAGTTTTTGTTGAGTTTGAAATATGAATGGTCAACTATTGATTTAGATAGATTTTGTGTTTCACATGCTTTGACTGAGTAGCTTGGAGCATTGGAATGAAATTATGACTTAAAGCTTGAAAAAATTGAGATTACCCAACATTTTTTAAGGCCATGGCCATGGTGGTGGAATGAAGATAAAACTAAGAGGACAAAAAGCCCCATGGCCTAGGCCATGGTGACCTAAATTTGGCCACGGCCAGAGTCGTAACAGAAACTATTAGGGTGTCTTTTTTTCAGTTTTTTTTTCCTTTTGCATATTTTGGAAAGGAGAAAATGCATTATTGGGCGAAAAGATTAAAGAGTTTGATTTTTTTTCTTTTCAAGTGTGAATATTTTTTCTTTCTTCTCTGTTTATTTCTTTGTTAGGGTACATAAAGCTTGAAGAAAAATCAATAGCTGACCATTCGCATCTCAAACTTAACAAGAACTAACATCAAAATGAAGAAAACAAATGAGAAATTAACTAAACTGCTAAAAAAACAACCCTAAAAACATTCAAATTATGCAACTTATCACCTTGCATAAGCTCTTATCCTATGGAGAAGCAATTTCAAGATGTATACACCACTACTAAACTTAAAGAGTTTCAACATGAGCAAACTTCTAAACTATATTGTGAAATAAAATATTGCAATGAGATTGATTCGTATAAGGAATTTATAGTGAATGAAGATATTGTGGTTGGGCAAAAGTGTAGTCGAGTACCATTTGTGGTTTGTTTTAATGGAGGTAGTTGTGATGTTCATTACAATTGTTGATTGTTTGAGTTTAAAAGGATTGTATGTTGACATGCAATTGCAGTGTTGCTTCATAATGAAATTTATCATGTTTTGGAAAAATACATTTTAAGACAATGGAGGAAAAACATATACAAATGTCATACCAAGGTGCATGTAAGTTATAATAGTTGGAGCATGAGTGATGAAGGACAACATTTGAATCAGTTGTTCAACGCATTCTCAATGGTAACAGATTTGGCATCAACTAATGAGAATACAAGTAATATGGCTATGCAAATGATCAGAAGATGAAGCTGGAGTGGATTCTTAATGCCGGTGGGACTAATATCCACATATCCACATAAACATGTCCATTGACAATATTACGAATTGTCAAAGCCCTCAATGTACTTCCAAAGAAGGCAGCAGTAAAATTCAAACTCCACGGTTAGTGGGTAGCAAAGGTCGACCTCCATTTAAAAGAAGGCAATCAAAGCTTAAGCAAATAGTTCGTAAAATTAAATAGAAGAAACTCTTCAATCAAGTGAGTTTAAGTAGCAACTTTTGTAACATCCAAACATTGATTAATTTTTTTTTTTTAACATGTCATTTAGACAATAGTATTGTATCCTATGAATTACCAATTTAAATCGATTAAAGGGTGGGAGTTCTCAAGAATCAAGAATAGGCACTAAAGCTAGTGCATTTGGCATTGACGTCCAAGGTGGTGAAGCCATAGGTCATGTACTAAGTCAGGTTTGTTGGTAAATCGATTAACAAAAGTAGTGGAAAAACAAAAATTTTCGCCCATTGATTACTCTGATTTCGCCAACATCAAGGTCTAATATATATATATATTTTACATGCTTAAATTGAAATAATGAAAATCCATACAAAGATTCATTTATACTTGCGATTGAAGGCTCCGTTAATATCTCTGAATGCGATCTCGCTACTGATTCAAGAATGGAATCGAACTCACGTCGTCCACACGAAGACAGTACACCATTAACCAAGAATTAATTTTGCTAGAATTAATTCTTGGCTCTAAAGAGTCAAGTAATGGAAGAAAGTGTGTAGAGAAAAGAAGATAAAAAATTTCTCTTCAAAACTCTCCCACAACCACACAAATGAATTAGGTTGAGAAAACCTAATTTTCTTTTACTTATATCAAGTAATGGAAGAAAGTGTGTAGAGAAAAGAAGATAAAAAATTTCCCTTCAAAACTCTCCCACGACCACACAAATGAATTAGGTTGAGAAAACCTAATTTTCTTTTACTTATATAATAAGTAAAATTACCTTTCCACCCCTCAAATTTAGCATCAACAAACATTAGGTAAAATTACATATTAACCCTTATTTAATTATTTAGTTTAACTCTAATAATTAAATTCATAATTTTGCTAAATTACTCCAATAATAAAATTGGACATAGGTTATAATCTCAGTAAATTTAATTACATAGCAAAATTACCAATATGCCCATTCATTTAAAAGACGAATATACCCTTTCAAAATTTACCATCCTTAAATTGTCTTCTAAGTGTGTGACTTGTAGACTCCTTATCATATCGGTAGTGAGTAGTATCGCGATGAACACCGATCAATCATCTCACTACATACAAACCAAGATTGGCCCCTAACAAGGCATCATGGTCACCCGATAGATTCGGATTCAGCGAAATAGGTACCTATCAACGATATGGTTACCATGCAATCAAATCATTTCATCATTTGTTATCTCATTGAAGCTGAGGTACAGAAATAGTTTCAACCTCAGTTATCCTCGATATCTTTGTATTCAATTACTGGATCAATGACTAGAATAATAAATTGGATTGAGCAACAACTCAATCCCACTGTGGCCGCAGCTTTAGTGTCATTGTCATTCACTGAATTGCGCCGTGAGATAACTTGTCTCATACCTGGGAATGATGAATTCTTTATCGATCCACCATAGTCTTGATACATTCCTCGATGTTGCCAATCACTACTGTATTGATAGCTCTAAATAGAACTACGTTGGGCTAGTGTCAAACTACATCAATCGACACAGAAGGCACTCCGGTGATCTCAAGTCTAAGGATCACATACACCACCATTCGTTAAAGGATTTTTTCATAGACATTAGGGTTACCATCTATATGAAATCCTCAAGTGGGTCAATCCAATGAACTTGCCTATAGCAAACACCCATGTGTTGCACCAAGTTGTCGACAAACAACCTTGACAAGTGAGGCCAGTCACTGCCTTTCGACAGGATCATTCAACACTATGATAGTCTTACCGTATTATCTGTGTTTTTAATCAAAATAATACTAGGGCTACAAACATTTCTAGAATGGTCGCCATATGTGATCATAGGATTCTCACTATCAAGATTTGAAACACTTGATACCCTCGTCACAATTTTACCATCCTAAGGACATATATCAATATATACAATTATGATTTACATGATATAGCAGAAAATACCTTTTATTGATTAATAAACATTATTACAAAGAGTCAATTTTACAATAATTGATTAGCTCCAGGGCACCTACTCTAACAATCTCCTACTTGCATTATAGCCAAACATTCATGTATTTAACATTGAATGACCCTAAGTGCCCATTATGATTCTGCTACAACAGAAACTTCGATAGTGGGTTAGTAGGCATTCTGCAAATCTGCACATCCCCTTTCTGATCCTAAATCATATTGAATTAACTAAGTAATTGTTTGAATTACTGGTGAGACCGTGATTCCTCAACCACAGCAATGACTCCATTGTTGTCGCAGTAGAACTTTACTAGATTAATAATGCTTGGAACCACATCAAGTTCAATAATGAACTTCTTGATCCAAGCCGCTTACACAACAGCATTAAATAATGCGATATACTTAGCATCAGTTTTAAAATCTGCTGCAGTACTTTGCTTTGAGCTTTTCCAGCTCACTGCAGCTCTATTGAGACAAAAATATAAACCTGGATTGCAAGCAAAAATCATTTTTATCCATTTGGAAACTAGCATCACAGTATCCTCTTACAGTGAATTCATCTTCCCTTCCATAAACTAAGAATATATCCTTAGTCCTTTTCAGGTACTTAAGGATGTCCTTGACGCTCATCCAGTGTCGCTTACTTAGATCTGATTGATATCTTCACATAAGACATCAATCTAAGTACACAACATCACATTGTTCACTTGAATTCGATTGATATCCACTACAAGTGCTTAATGCACATGAGACATTCATCTGAGCATACAACATGGCATACATGATGGATCCAATTGCTAATATACATGGGATCCTCTTCATTCTATCTCTCTGATTGTATGTTTTAGGACATTTATCCTTAAAGAGATAGACATCATGTGCCATCGAAAAAAATGCCTTCTTAGATTCTTCCATAATTAATTTCTTCAGTATCTTGTCTATGTATGTACTCTGACTTAGGCCAAGCAACCTACCCGATCTATCATGATAGATCTTTATTATGAGAAAATAGGTTGCTTCTCCTAAGTCCTTTATGAAGAAGCACTTGGATAACCAAGTCTTTACTAACTACAAGTTCGATATATCATTCCCGATCAGAAGTATGTCATTGACATACAACACCAGGAATGTCACTACGTTTCCATTTACTTTCTTGTAAACACAAGGCTCATCTTCGTTCTTGATAAAACCAAATTCTTTTATGGCTTCATCAAAACAAATGTTCCAGCTCCTTGAAGCTTGCTTGAGTCCATAAATGGACCTCTGTTACTTGCATATCTTATTAGCTTGTCAATCAAGAACGAAACCATTAGGTTGTGTCATATACACATCCTCTTCAAAGTTTTCGTTCAGGAAAGCCATTTCGATATTCGCTTGCCAAATCTTATAGTTATGACATACAACAATCGCAAACATAATCTAAATGGATTAATCATGGCAACCGGTGAAAAGGTCCCTTCATAGTCAATACCATGATTTGTTTGAAACCTTTGGCAACTAGTTGTGCCTTATAGATATGCACCTTGCCATCCATGTCAGTCTTCTTCTTGAAGACCTATTTACACCTTATGGGTTTTACCACTTCAGGTGGATCCACCAGAGACCATACTTGGTTCTGGTACACGGAGTCCATCTCAGATTTCATGGCTTTAAGTCATTTAATGGAATCTAGATCCGATATAACGTCTTTGTAGGTTCTGGGTTTATTGTCTTGATAGACCAGTACGTCACCATGTTGAGTCATGAGAAAACCATATCTCTCGGCTAGTTGGGCTCATGACATACTCTCTTAGACCTATGTAGCTTCTGTGCTACTTAGGTGGTTCACTTTGATCCATGTCAGTCTTCTTTTTTAAGACCCATTTACACCCTATGGGTTTTACCATTTCAGGTGGATCCACCAGAGATCATACTTGGTTTTGGTACATAGATTCCATCTCAGATTTCATGGCTTCAAGCCATTTAATGGAATCTGGATCCGATATAGCATCTTCGTAGGTTTTGGGTTCATTGTCTTGGTAGACCAGTACGTCACCATGTTGAGTCACTAGAAAACCATATCTCTCAGGCTTATGACATACTCTCCTAGACTTATGTAGCTTCTGTGCTACTTAGGTGGTTCACTTTGATCCACAGATTATAGAGTGGCCTCCTCATGATGTTCAACCACTTCCAATGGCACATCTTCTCGTGCTTCATCTAATATACCTTGTGGTTTTTCAAGTTCTACTTTTCTCCCACTAATACTTCTCAGACTAATTCGTTTTCTAAGAAGACACAAATACGAACGACAAAAATTTTGCACTCTTCTAGATGGTAGAAATAGTATCCTTTGGTCTCCTTAGGATACCCCACAAATATATATTTGTAAGATTTTGGGCCCAGTTTGTTCGAAGTTAATTTCTTGACATAAGTTTCACAACCCAAATCTTCAGATAAGACAAGTTGGACTTTCCCCCACTCCACTGTTCATATGGAGTCTTATCTACAAACCTTGATGGCACTCAAATCAGTACACGAGTCGTAGTCTCTAGAGCATAACCCTAGAATGATGCAGGTAGATCACTAAAACTCATCATGAACCTAAACATTTCAAGTAAGGTCATATTCCTCCTTTCAAACACACCATTATGCTGGGGTGTATATGGAGAGGTGAGTTGTGATACTATCACACATTTCTTCAAGTATGTTTAACTTAACTTGCCACACTTGGCATAGTTGTTATTTTGAGAATATACTTATTGTCTATTTTAAGAACATATTATTATAAAACAATTCCATAAAGAATATTATTTATACTCAAGGACAACAATCCATTAGTAAAGCACTATTCTCACTTATCCTAAGTGAACATAGAAATATAATTTCTAGAAACTGAAGAAAAATCATAATAATTCACAAGTTTAAGTAACAAGCCTATAGGCAAAATTAGACGATAAGATCCTACAGCTAATGCAGTATCACGTACTCCATTTCTAACTGGTAGGTCCATCTTTCCCTCGGCGAGCAATCTACTCTGTTGTAGTCTCTACACATTAGGACAAATGTGAGTACCACTTCCTTTGTCAATGACCCAAGATGTTGACGACAGAAGTTAATCTCAATCAAGAATGTACCTGATGAAGAAGTAACATCCTTCTTCCTTTTTCCTAGGAAGGTCTTGCAATGTTTCCTCTGGTGGCTGGGATTCCTACAGTGAGGACAAACGCTATTCCTTTCTATAACAGTTTCTTCTAACAACTTCTAAGCATTTTCCTTCTTACTTGAGTTAGCTTCAACCAACATCAATGTTTCTGACATTTTCATGCCTGACTCAGTAGCCTTCAACATATCTAAAAGCTCGGAAAGGGTATTCTTCTTATCATCCTCAATGAAGTCATAGACAAATTGAGAGTAAGAACCTGGCAATGACTGTAATGTTAGGTCTATTGTTAAACCCTCATTAAGTCTACATCCCAAAATCTCAAGCTTGTTCATATACTCAGTCAACTTAAGTGTATGATCGCCAATTTTGGTACCGTCTTCCATCTTGCATTTGAACAATGACTAAGATACCATATGTTTCTCATTTCTCTGGAGAGAATAAAGAATATAAGCTAAGTCCATATTCTAGCACTGCTGTCGTAGTAATGTTGTCATTGTTGCAAGCACAATGTATCTAGTCATTTCTGCTTTTGCATCATGTGTATCCTTCGTATATACATACCCAGTCTAATTGATAGAACTATCAGCAGGCTTTGGTGACAAAGCCTGCTCAATGGTGTATAATCTATCTCTTGGCTAAAGTATATTGTTTATACTTCTATACCAGTCAACGAAATTCTCACCATTCCATTTGTTTCCTAGTTCGATGATTTGTCACAGTGATGATGGGATTATATTGCTTAATTTTTAAGCGAATCTACAAGTGTAGAACAAGCAAACGTTGTTAAAATATTTACTATTATTGTTATTTAATAAAGCCTTTTATTAAATAATTGCTCCCACTATTTTCCTCAAGCCAATAACCCTCACTATTAACTCGGGAAAGCCTGTTGGCTTTCCTAGTGGACCGAGATCCCATCTAGCCCATTTCAAATCTTCAGTTTGGCGAACAAGCCAAAATGGGTTAATTAGGTAGACCAACAAACTTAATCCACACCGATTGATAGCTCCCACTACGAACCTCAAATGTGAAACAAGCCAATCATACAATTCAATAGCCTAAGCCATTGTCCTCAATTGTGATTCTCAGTATCAGTAGAGTGGACACTACATGTCGCCACGTACACACAATAAGTGTACTTCTTTACTATGTCTATGATGTGCTTATCAACCTTCGCTTTGATGAACAAGCAAAACACGTCATTTTAAGTCGACCCATCACCATTAAGGAAAAGTCCAATGAGCTTTAACCTCCTACTAGTAGAGAAGTGTACCATTTGCTTTGGTAACCAAGGTTCCAACGAACAGTGGTTTGATTAAAGTCATAATGATGGAAGGCGTATGTGACTTAATATACTTTATTTGAGGGTTTTATTTTATGTCTCACCAATTTTATCTTTATTAGCATGTTATAGTCATAACATACACCTTTAGCATGCATTCTAAGTATTTAAGGAAACGTGCTGATACAAAAACCGATTTCCTTGAGCTTAAAAAATCGGTGGGTCACCTAGGGATCCTGTAATAAATATCTTAAACCTTCAAGTATGATCACTTCATCCTTGCTCCATCTTCAAGTATATTAAAAAATACATCATACTAAATTTACAGTGAAATTAATTTTACACTAATTTTACATCAATAAATTTAGAAACCTCGAGTTACATTCGAGGGAAATAAGATGAGAAGAGAATGTATATCGAGAAGGGAGGAGAAAGACAGGGCATGCATGCCCTATTTAAAAAATTTACAATCATACATACACAAAAATATACTTTAAAACATTTACCATAGGTCTAAGGCTCATGTATCGGGCACTATGCAATTTTTCACACAAGAATTATTGCATACATTCAAAACAATCAATTTTGAATTGGGTGGGTTGATTTATAAAATTACCCTCTTGAATTTGCAGAATTATGCATTGATCCAGCATTAAAAAATGCTACTACAGCATTCACACCGCGACATAGTTTTATTATGCTGTGGCACGGAGCAGGAACCAATACGTGCCACGACGAAGTTTTATTTCACCATGGCACAAAACCAGCAACTTGCGCATTGACGACGTATTTGCATTGTGGCGTAATTTTATTACGTCGCGGCATGCTCACGCAATTTTACAATTTGGCGCGCTACTTCGTCATTTTCATGCCACGGTGTAATTTTATTACGCCGCAACTCTAATCGCACAATTGTTTGATCACTTACATAATCACACTGTGGTGAAGTTTTATTTTGTCGCAACCCAAATGCGCATTCCCAATCACTCAACATATCCCACAATTACGCCGTGGCGAAGTTTTATTTCGCAGTGTCGCGTTTACGTATTCCAGGCTTACAAAACTCTACGTCTTGGCGCAAATTGTAGTTTTCAAAATACTATATATGTGCGCGTAACACAAAATCTATCCAATGTGAATTCCTCAACAAACCAAATTAATATATCAGTCAATTTAAGCAATTTTAATAGATTGAAAAACCTAAACATGCAATTTCTAGTAATCAATTTAGTAAATCAATCAAAAACATAGTTAAAATATATACAATCAAGACCTTACACTCTGATACCACTATTAGTAAATCGATAAACAAAGGCAGCGGAAAAACAAAAATTTTCTCCCATTGATTTCTCTGATTTCGCCAAGATCAGTGTATGTTATGTGTGTGCATATATATATACTTAAATTGAAATAATGAAATTCCATACAAGGATTCAGTTATACCTGCGATTGGAGGCTTCGTTAATATCTCTGAATGCGATCTCGCTATCGATTCGAGAATGAAATCGAACTCACATCGTCCACACGAAGATAGTAAACCAATAACTAAGAATTAATTTTGCTAGGATTAATTATTGGCTTTAAGGAGTCAAGTAATGGAAGAAAATGTGTTGAGAAAAGAAGAGAAAAAAAATTTCTCTTCATAACTCTCCCACGGCCACACAAATGATTTAGGTTGAGAAAACCTGATTTTCTTTTACTTATATAATAAGTAAAATATCCATTCCACCCCTCAAGTTTAGCATCAACCGAACATTAGGTAAAATTGCGTATTAACCCTTATTTAATTATTTAGTTAAATATTAATATACATATTAATATTAACTCTAATAATTAAATTCATAATTTTGCTAAATTACTCTAGTAATAAAATTGGGCATTGGCTACAACCTTAGTAAATTTAATTACACGACAAAATTACCAATATGCCCATTCATCTAAAAAACGAATATACCTTCCAAAATTTACCATCTTTAAACTATCTTCTAAGTGTGTGACATGTAGGCTCCTTATCATATCGACAGTGAGTAGTATCGCGATTAACACCAATCAATCGTCTCACTACACCCAAACCAAGATTGGCCCCTAGCAAGGCATCATGGTCACCCGACAGATTCGGATTCAGCGAAATAGCTACCTATCAAAGATATGGTTACCGTGCAATCAAATCATTTCATCATCTGTTATCTCATTGAGGCTGAGGTACAGAAATAGTGTCAACCTCAGTTATCCTCGATATTTTTGTATTCAATTACTGGACCAATGACGGGAATAATAAATTGGATTGAGCAACAACTTAATCCCACTATGGCCACAACTTTAATGTCATTTCCATTCACTGAATTGCGCAGTGAAACAACTTCTCCTGTACCTATGAGTGATGAATCCTCTGTCGATACACCATAGCCTTGATACACTCCTCGATATAGCCAATCACTACCGTGTTAATAGCTCTTAATAGAACTACGTTAGGCTAGTGTCAAACTACACCAATCAATGCACAAGGCACTCCAGTGATCTAAAGTCTAAGGATCACATGCATCACCATTCGTTAGAGGATTTATTCCATAGACACTAGGGTTACCATCTATATGGAATCCTCTGATAGATCAGTCTAGTGAACTTGCCTATAGTAAGCACCCATGTGTTGCACCAGGTTGTTGGCAAACAACCTTGACAAGTGAGATCAATCACTGCCTTTCGACAAGGTCGTTCAACATTATGATAGTCTTACCGTATTATCTGTGTCCTTGGTTAGAATAATACTGGGGCTATAGATATTTCTATAATCGCCACCATATGTGATCATAGGGTTCTCACTATCAAGTTTTGAAACACTTGATACCCTCGTCACGGTTCTACCATCCTAAGGACATATATCAATACATACAATTATGATTTACATGATATAGCAGAAAATGTCTTTTATTGATTAGTAAACATTATTACAAAGAGTCAATTCTACAATAATCGATTGGGTCTAGGGCACATACTCTAACAAGGTTTGATCCTAAGTCCTCATGTTTTATTTTTGTTCAGTTGATGTTCGCAGTGTTTCAATTTTTGAGCACTTTCAATGTTGTATTATTATTCAATTAACAATTCATGATTAGTCTGATTCAAGGTTTTTATGGTGTTGAGAATTAATCTCTACTAAATCTATCATTCCATTTTCAGGGTTACATAAAATTTGCAGCTAGTTACAAGCCATGACTACATATGAGATGAAAGTGTTGTAATGGTTCAGATGCGGATGGTAAGGAGATATAGAGTACAAAATGAATTTTGGCCTTGATCATGTACATTTTTTTGTTTCCATTTCCTGGGGCCAATGAATGTGACATATATATTGTATCATGTTCTCTATGTAGAGAATTACAAAGTAAACATGTTGTTTAGTGGCATTATTATGGTTTGACTTGATTTGGAAGTAAGATTTTATAGTAATTTGTATATTTAATCTGTTGAAATTTAGCAAAAAATATAAATGTATCAAAATTTTCCCGTTCCCTTAAGTAACGAGATCATTCTTGTTATTATGCTAACTTTCTAAGATGTTCCTTGAAAAACAGGGTCGTTAAATTGTTCGTTCCAAACATAATCCACACCGTGACGTAAAGGAATGGGTTGTTTAGAAAGGTCGTTCTTAATTCATAGAAGAAGTAATGGCCCGTTCATATACCATGAACGACCGTACTTATTCAATTGCACAGTGGCACTTTATATATTATTGGCTATTTTACTTAATATAGACAACCGTTCTGGATACGGCAACAACTGTGTATCTTTCCAAGCTGTTTTAGTAAGAAACAAGGTTGTTCCTTTGGTCGTCCTCCATTTTGTAATTCTATAGTGGTGAAGTGAAAAAATCTTTCAAGAAAGTAATAGTCGTTCAAATTACAAGAATGGTCGTTTTAATTTCAGTAACAACCATTCAAATTAAAAGAACAACCGTTTTAATTTCAATAAGCTCGTGACACTTATAAACAGGGTTGTTCAAAATCCCATTCCTTGAAATATATTTTAAAACCAATAAATATTATCAAAATTTAAAATGAAAAATTATGATACAAAGAATTCTTTCAAAAAAGTAACAACCGTTCAAATTACAAGAATGGATATTTTAATTTCAATAACAACCATTCAAATTAAAAGAACGGCCAATTTTAATTTCAATAAGCCCGTGACAACTAGAAATGCAGTCGTTCAAAATCTCGTTCCTTGAAACGTATTTTTAACGCAAATAAGAGTGCGTTTGATTCAAGGAATGTTTTATTGCGGGGGATTGTTGTATTACTGGAAAGATAAATTACCAAGGAATCTTTAGAGAAATATGTTTGGTTGGTTAGAATAAATTGGTGGGTATGTTATAATAATATGTTTGGTTGAGATGATAAATTAGTGGGTATGTTATATAAATTACTAAATTGCCCTCCTTTTTAAATAATAATATAATATTATTTTATTCTATTATTTTTTAAATTATTTCTTTTAACCCCCTATATTTGAAATTTTGCTAAAACACCCTAGCCATATAAAACTTTAATTTGTAGCAAAATCACCCCCCACCCACCCCAAGCCACTACCGACAACCAGCCACCACCACTGACAGCTGCCGTGATGGCGCACGACCAGCCGAATCTGACTAGTCGTGCACTGGTAAGACCTTTGATCCATGGCAAAAAATGGCTAGATCTAGCCGTGAAACGGCAGATCTGGTCGTTTCCTAACTTGCATCACAAATCCATGGCCGGAAACGTCCTTACCAACACACAACCGGCAAGATTCCACCAGTCTTTCCCTAATATGATGACTTTCGCTGGCAGCCAATGGTGGTGGCTAGCGGCCAACGGTGGTCTTGAGTGGCTGGGGGTATTTTGTTAACTTTTAAACTTTTTTGTGGTTGGGGTGTTTTAGCTCAAATGTATGGGGTCTGGGTAATTATTATTTGGTAGACATATGAGGGCAAATGTGTCCTAAATGATAAAAGATTAAGGGTAAAATAGGGTCAAAATTAAGATTACCTTGGTAATCTTATATTAACACCTATTGGGAAGGTAATCTGATTATCCCTAATATTACCAACACCAAACACTATTTGCAATAAAAAATTACGTAATATTTTATTACTTGACAACCAAACAAATGAATCTTGAAAATTACAAAGATTACAAGATTAATCTTATATCACCCGAATCAAACACAACCTAAATATTATCAAAATTTAAAATGAAAAATTATGATACAAAATTATTGGATAATGTTTTTAGCAGGTGCTTTACCTCGGACTTTCTAATGTTTGAAAAGAAATTAATTATACATGGAGACTTGAAATCAAATAACTATAATATTTTAAAATAATTATAATATTTTGAATTGAAATTAAATAATTATAATATTTTAAAAGTGTGTTTGGTGGCCGTAATTAATTATTTTAATTGAAATAAAAAAAAAAAATTTATATTATTTTAAAAGTGTGGTTGGTGACCTTTAATTAATTATTTGAATTAGTGAAGAATGATCGAAGCCGTTCTTTATTGATGCACTAGGGTTCTTATCAATGTTCTGAAAATCGGACCGGAAAATGACCCGTTCAAGGGTCCGGTTTTCGGTTTGACCGGTTTGACCGGTTGGATCGGTCGGTTGGACCGTAATTTGTAAAAAAAATTTAGTCCCTAAAGGTTTAAAATTCATCAAAAACACCCCTATGATACTCCCTTAAGGTTTGAAATCTATCTAAAACACCCCTGTCATGCGAAGATTCTGGTGAGTGGTGACGGCAGCGACGATCGACGGCCAATCGAAGCTGGAATCTTGGGGCTTTTGATGTGTAGGTGCCGGCGACTCTGATGATTGTGCCAAGGAGTTCCATCGACGCCGGAAATCGCCGGAATCAACAAAAGAACTCTGACGGTCGCGTGAAGTTTAGGTGAACGGCGAGCGACGATGGCTGGATGACGGCCACTGAAAATGGCAGGGTTTTGTAGTGGAGATGCCGTCAAGTCTAATGGCGATGATTTCTCCCTCGATCGGTGCCGGAATTCGGCGGGATTCAACTGCGATTGGACCGCGATTCGGCACTATTCCGGCGGTCCAGCCGCGGTCCAATCCGGTTTAAATGTAATTAGCGGTTTTTTACGTATTCCGGACCGGAAATGCTGCCGGTCACCGGTCGAACCGGTCCGACCGGACGGTCCGGTCCGGTTTTCAGAACCTTGGTTCTTATCATATGAACGGCTATTTTTCACTTGCTATAAAATTCTTCCTTTCCCATTCTACTCGAAAAAATTCTCTCAGACCTCTCTCAAAGTCGAAAGAACCCCTTCCAAAATCAAAGCCAACCCTCTCAATCAAGCCAAAATAGTATCAACCATGGCTAGAACAAAGAATTTAAAATATAGAAAAGAGGTATCTATCTTGGAAAGACTTTTGATTTTTCAGTTTTGGAAACCTTAGGATTGAAAGACGAGGTTAATACTTGGATTGTCAACTTGAGATGGCAAAGGCTTGTTGATATAAGATTAGATGGTTTCACACACTTGATTTATGAGTTTTTTAGTAGTTTAGATGTTTGGAGGGTGGAAGTGATGATTTCCCGCCATATACAATGTTATTTAGTTAAAGAATACTGAACATGTAGTGACGCCAGGGCAGTTAACGGCACGACTTGATTGTGATTGTGCTGGATTGTTTAATGCCCGAAGGCAGTGGGATTCTCGGGAAGCTTGGCATAGGGTTGGAGGACAGGGTGGGACGTATAACCCACATTTGTCGAAATCAACTAAATTAGCAAACCCCTCAATGAGAATTTTCCATAGGTTCATTATGTTCTCATTCAATGCTAGGAAACAATCTAATGGGTAAGTAACGGTGAGAGATTTGATTTTAATGGAAGTCGCATTGGATGGAAAACATGTGGATTCATGGATTCAGCCACCTTGTTAATTAGGAAATTGAGGGAGGTAATCAATGAGAAGGGTGATATTTCCTTGGGAATGCTAGTCACTTTTTCTGCGAGAGGTTAAACCTTGAGTTTACTAACATGGATGAACGTGGGAGAATAAAATTCGGTGATCAAAACTTATTGAATGCAATTTCTCTACAAAAAAAAAATGGGGATGATCAGAAAACTAGGCGAGGCCAATGGTAAATGATACCGGGAGAAGAAGAACAAGAAGAACAAGAAACACCACCTCAGGAAGCTGAATCCATAAGGCATGATGTGCCTGAATCCTCTACTGGAAGAGGAAACAGAGCAAGATCAGCAATTGCAGACAAATCTTACCTGAACTCTCTATTCGGATAATCTCAATATGAAGAAAGAACTCCTGATCTGGTACAACAAATATTACAACAATTAAGCTCAATCTCTAAAAGACTTGAGCAAACTAGCGCTAGCATCGATTCAAGGCTTCAACAAAATAATGCTAGCATCAATTCCCAATCGGCACATGTCCAAGACAGGTTCCAGAGCCTTGATGATCGCGTTGAGGATCTCTCGAATCAGTTTAAGTGTTTTGTTGCCGCATCATCCCATCAACGTTCACCTTTGCCTGAGTCCTAGGGATCACACCTTTTGTTTTTTCATTAACAGTGACTGTTATGTTGATCACTTAACTGACTAGTTTATGTATTGCAAAGTAATTTGGTGGGTAGGTGTAAGTTTGACCAATTCAATCGTTAATAGCATGACTGGCATTAATTTAGCTTCATTTTGTCAATTGGATGAACACCATTTCTTTTGTTCCACTAAACTACATAAATTGCATTGAAGCACTTTCCCAATCTTGGAGCAACAAATACAAAAGGGAAAAAAACTGCAAAAAAAAATGCAATAAAAATTGTTATATTTAACATTTCTCTCATGGAACCTAGTAAAAGTTTGATGAATGCCAAAGGGATCTCTCTCACTTAAGTCATTGCTTTCTATCTGATGAATGCAGATCCTAACAAGTTACAGTATAATCATTCAGAAAAGAATAAATATGCTATATTATTTCATGGAGGGATAAAAGAACAAAACAGTACAACCCGTCAGTCTCATTTTATTATAATCAAAGAATCCGTTAGGGCTATGTCTTGGAATGCAACATTATTGCCATTTACAAAAAATGTGCAATAAAGGAAAACCACAATGCGCCGTTGCATGACTTCTCTTATGAAACAAGAAATGTGAGACTTTACTATCAGTTTTCATCGGATTTCAGAAGACCCTTCCATTAGAAGTTGTCTGCATATGACTTCACCTGAAAAACAGAACATAAAATAAGCTTCACAATGTAAGACTTGGAAAGATTCGGACTCATGCAAACCAAATTTGGTTATTGGTTTTTGTTATTTGGTATCAAATGGCAGGACCAAGTTTTCCATTTGATACCCACCACACAACTGGGCTGGGGAATATGATATGTCCTACACAATGGAATAGAGAGTTCTTATGTCACTGCTTTTTCAGTGTTTAATTCAGAACACCCATTGTTGAAAGAGCAGCAACGTCCGTCATCTTTAAAACTGACTAGCTGAAATAAATTTGATTTACATTTCTTCCATAGTTTATAAGTTAAACTTGTAAATAGACTACCTCTATCATCATATAACCACTTGGAATACCAACTATATAATTTCTCATTTAATATGGTGATGCATAATTGTAATTGATACTGGATAAATATAATTACTTCAATTCAGTAGCTACAACTCTACTCAATTGCAGTCAAATGTTTTGGTCAAGTTATTCTTCTTCCTAGTTTAAAAAATGTCAGAATGGAACACAAATTATGCACCCGACTATAATATGGAGAAGCAAATAGCTAAAATGCCAATAAAAATGGTTAGTTAAGAGTATCAAACCTTCAGCAATGGTGTATGGCGCTTCCTGACCTGAAAATTAGTAAAAGAAGTGTCATCAATAATCAATAAGGTGGAAATTAAGAATGAACAGAAAAAATAAACATGTAACTTCACATGAAGCAACTGAGTGAAGATTTCATTAAATAATTGAAAATTATGAAATTAAGCACACAAATAAATAGGAACTACTCTATGAAAACCCAATAATTGTGACACAAAAACATTTAGGATGAAGAAGTATAGGTATTACCAAAATCTTCCAATTTGAAGCGAAGAAAGAGGACGGAATAAAAATTCTGAAATCATATTCTTAGTACCAACCAAGAAAATTATAAATTGCAAAACATCCATGAATCATAACATAGAGAAAGTGAACTATGTTTAATAGAAAGACTTCAATACAAAAATTAAACAACACGTACCACATACTCCCAACCGTGTCTCTCAGCAAATGCCTTTGCAGCTTCTTCACTATCAAAAGCATCACCTGCATTGGCATATGGGTCTCCTGTGGATGTCCAACCCATCAAAGGAATTTCCCACCTATAGCAATTTACTAAAACTTATGAAACAAGTAAAAGAGACTTATAATATTAAAAGAATTGCTTGACTTGCACTGGTTCAAGAAAGTAGCTAGATATTTCTATTATCTTTAAAGTATCACTAATTAAAGGCCATTCCAGTAGCCCAGCTAGAAACTAATGAGATTGCATTCAGCTAAAGGCCTTATAAGAAAAGATCCCTAAACAATGTATTATTGAACATAAGAGAATTCGGATTATACCGAAAGAAGCCATGTGGGAGAGGCCACTTCAATTGTTATGACCGCCAATTCTAATTCTATAGTCAAATTCCTTGCCAGTAAATAGAACCCAACTAAGTTGATAGTATTTAGTAAACTTGAGATAAAAAATAAATAAATAAGTAAATAAAATATACATACTTTTGAGTGGACATAAAATTCATTTTCCACCTCCAAACTTTTCCATATCCTTGCCGAGTAGCAGTTCTAGCAAGTGATTAAATTACAACTTGCCATAAGTATCGAAACGTGAAGAGAAAATCTTCATAACACGACCAATCAATCGCAACATATTAACTTCAATTAAAAACAAAAGTAAAAGCCCCAATTAATGTTCGTGTGTTAGGAATGTCAAAACCCTAATTAATCAAATCCATCTACATTTTATCATTTTATAAATACCAATTCTCTCAGAGAAGAAAACGTTATTCATCGTGACAGCAGCAACTGGGGTTTGTGGCTGTTGTTGGTTTCGGTCGGAGGTGAATATTAGTGACAATGGCTGTGCGGCTGCGTCTGAAGAAGGTGGGTGGTGTTCGTTTTAAATTCAATTTTTCTTTGCAAACCCTAAAATTCAATACGAACCACTCAAGATAAACAAGAAATCAAACTCCCGTCAGGTGATAACCCATAATATTAAGCAAAACACGAAAAAAAAAAAAAAATTGTTACTCACCAGTTCGTTGGTTTCACTTCTGGACAATTTGGTGGTGGTGGTGGCTTCGGCCGCTGCGTGATAATGGTTTCTATCAGAAGCTGCAGCTGGAGAATGGGGGTGGTGATGGTTTTGGCTGGTGGTGGCTGACTGGCTTCGGTTGTGAGTGTTGGAGCGTATGGGGTTTAACAAATTCAATTTTGCGTGGGAAAATTTTTTGGCAATGAGATTTTAGGGAAAATGATTTTCGAAGTTTAACTCTTTTTTATTGATTATTTTTATTTTATCCTATTCCACTGTTCTATTCTAAAAACTTAAAAATACATTTATTTCAATATTAAAAATATATTTATTTCAATATTCTCAAAATCAGCGTATGGGGTTTAACAAATTCAATTTTGCGTGGGAAAATTTTTTGGCAATGAGATTTTAGGGAAAATGATTTTCGAAGTTTAACTCTTTTTTATTCATTATTTTTATTTTATCCTATTCCACTGTTCTATTCTAAAAACTTAAAAATACATTTATTTCAATATTAAAAATATATTTATTTCAATATTCTCAAAATCTAATTCTATTTTATTCAACTCAAAATATTAATAATTATTTTTCTCATAAGCTCAATTCAATTTTACTTTTCCAAATTACTATTGTAAAAAACATCAAAATAATGAATCAAGCAAAGTTACATGATTTTGAATTTTAGGGTGTCTCAAGAAATTTTCCTTTTTCTTTTAAATTGAGTGGGAACTGGGAACTGACATTGCAACTTGGTTGATGTGGGCGATAAGTTGGCAGCTCAAAAAGGAAGTTGTGAGACAAAGTTTACTAGAGAAGGTTGTTGGTGTAACATTATTATTAGTATAATGTTTGTTAGGTCAAGGGTATAAACAATTATAAATAAAGTTACGGCTTCATTATAATTTATATAAATTCTATAGTGCAATTACATTTAAATAAAA
This sequence comes from Pistacia vera, assembly GCF_008641045.1. Classification (NCBI taxonomy): domain Eukaryota; kingdom Viridiplantae; phylum Streptophyta; class Magnoliopsida; order Sapindales; family Anacardiaceae; genus Pistacia; species Pistacia vera. The sequence goes on from NW_022196235.1 coordinate 391,690, forward strand.
GGTATTAAGGGTTCAATTGGTGCGACTTAAAAGTAGAGCTTATACAATAAGAGCTTATGAAAGAGTTAAAGACTTTTTCCCACCCAAATAATGGCTTAATGACACTTTCCGACTCATATACTTTTAAAATATAATTTTACTACCCAAATTTATATTCCACTAATGAATAAAGAGTAGACTTGGTCCAAGTTGTTAGAGCTTTTGAAGAAGGAAGACCGATGAGTTTTTTTATGGTGAAAGATTGGATGTTGGTTGTAGGGATTGATTAGAATTTAACTTGGGAGGGGCAGCTACACAAACTCTAATCGCTCAATTGTTAACGATTGGCAGGGTGGCAGAAGTAAGATTTGAAGGGTTTTGGTGGTAGTTTGGGGTCGCAATGATGCTAGAATCGAAAATAGAATATAAATTTGGGTAGTAAAGTGGTATTTTAAAAGTCTGTGGGTAGAAAAGTATCATTAAACTATTATTTAGGTGGGAAAAAATCATTTACTCGCTTATGAAAATATAACATTTATGAAAAAGTTGTTAGTTGTTTGGTTAGAAAAATATAAATGAGCTTTTTAGTATTAATTTGCCAGACTGGGCTTTGTAAACAAGAATAAATCAAGTCAAATATATAAAATAGAATAAGAATATTTTTGAAATCTCAAAAAGAGCTTATGGGTTTGAGTTTTTCCCGTAAGGGACTGTTTGGATCAGGGGTAAATAAGATAATGAGGGTAATATTCGTTTATTTTACAAGATTCCTATGTTTGTTTTACAAGTAATAAAATATTACAGGGGTAAATAAGATAATGAGGGTAATATTCGTTTATTTTACAAGATTCCTGTGTTTGTTTTACAAGTAATAAAATATTACAGTAATATTTTATTATAAATAGTGGTTACTATTGGTAATGTGAAGGGTAATCTTATTGCCTTACTAGAGGTTGTTATTAAAATATTACCGGGTTAATATGATTTTTCTTCCCATTTTGCCCTTAACTAAAAACCATTTCGGATACAATTGCCCTCAAATGTCTACCAAATAATAGTTACCCTAGCCTCCCTATATTTGAGAAATTAGCTAAAACACCCCGGCCACAAAAAAGTTTAAAAGTTAACAAAATACCCCTAACCACCCAAGACCACTGTCGGCCATGACTCACCACTATCGGTTGTCGGCGTTAGTCGCCATAATGGTGCACGATCAGCGGGATCTAGCCAGTCGTGAGCCGAAAGCTGCCAGATTTGACGTTTCTATGGCTGTTTCACGGCCAAAGATGTGACCATGAAAAGGCGAGATCTTTGGTTGTGACATTTCACGACTAAAGATCTGGCCTTTTCATTGCCAAATCTGTGGCCGTTTCACAGCCACATCTTTAGTCATGAAATGACCATAGATCTGGCTGTGAAAAGGCCATGGATCACAGATCCATGGCCATTTCCGGCTTTGTCGATGCACGATGAGCCATATACGGCCAATCGTGCACCATTTCGTCGATTGTCGATAGCGGTCGGTGGTGGTGGTTGGCTATTGGCAGTGGCTTGGGGTGGGTGGGGGTGATTTTGCTACAAATTAAAGTTTTATAGGGTTGGGGTGTTTTAGCAAAATTTTAAAGGGTTAAAAAAATGATTCAAAAAATAATAATAAAAAAATACTATTATATTAATATTTAAAAAGGAAGGTAATTTAATAATTTATATAACATACTCATCCATTTATCCTTCCAACCAAACATATTATTCACCAATTTATTCGAACCACCTAAACACATTTTCTAAATATTTTCAATAATCTTCAAAGTAATATTTATTTTCGTTAATATAATATACTCTTATAATAAAATATTATATGATCTAAACGCCCCTCACTCGTAAAATATCTTATTTGATATCTTATATGCGATTTTGAAATGTAACCAAACTATCTAAAAAACTTCAAAAGTGCTTATACCTTTGTTGATGGCTATTTTTGTCTACGGAAGCCCAATCACATAGTCAAGACTCAATCACGCAATTGAAACTCCAATTAAAGTACAAAGCTACAACTTAAACCTCAAATTATGTTTTAGGCCCAAATCACTACTTTTTGGACCTCAAATAAAGCTCATGGCATTTCCCAAATATACGCCCATGGCATCATCAACACGGTAGCCCTTTGGCAGTAAGACACTTTGACATGTAAGCCTAAGATATCCGAGCATTTTTTGACATGTAATCCAAGACGATTCTAAAAGCTCCTGACATTCTTTGACATGTAAGCCCAAGGCATTCTACCATTTTCTAACATGTAAGGCCAAGACATTCTAGCATTCTTTGACATGAAAGCGTAAGACAATTCTAAAAGCCTTTAACATTTTCTTACATGTAAGCCTAAATCATTATAACATTCACTAACAAGTAAGCCCAAGGCATTGTTTCATATAAGCCCATTACGCTTTCATGAGATAAGCCCTTGACATATGTTGCCAAAAAGCCCATCAAGAGATGATATAGATTGTCCCATAAAAGTCCATCACGTGATGACACCATTGTTAAAAGCCGATCACAAGAAGAGAAGATTTTCCCATATAAGCCCATCGTACGATGGCACCATTTCTAAAAGCCCATCAAGAGATAACACTATTGCTTAATGCGTTATTTCTTATGCATATTTAGCAGAAAAATGATAGAGTTACCGAAAAGTGTACATTGAAATTGTGTACCGAATGATATGATAAAATCCTGACCGTTGATTAATATTAACTTATAATGAATCAATGGTCAGGATTTTGCCAAGTCATTTGGTGCATAAATTCGGTGCACACCCATCGGTAACTGTAGCATTACTCTATTTAGCAAGTGCACTATTCGCAAAAAGTAATAAAATGATAAGAAAAGTATTGTTCCCATGAGGATAGTGTTACTAAGTACTGATTTCTCTAGTTTAAGTCCTAATTGAAGTAACAATAAATTGGATTGATGGAAAATTAATAAACTAAATACAAATTAATAAAATATAAAGGAATGATAATGAAATTGAAGCGTAACCCAATAACTTAACTGATTAAATAATGCTAAAAAATACTAGGGTGTTGATTTCACCTAGATACGCTAACCCAAATCATAAAATTTATTGCCTAAGTTCTAATTCTTTGATTGAAAATCAAATTTCCTAAGTTTTTTTATATTCCTTCTCAAGTTATATCACCCCACCTATTCCTATTAGCCTTCCGAACCAAAAAAATTGAAGTTTAATAGTTCAAGGTCTCTTAAACTTTGTGGAATTCTTTATAGATTTCATAGATTGCGTTTATCTATCTCTAATTTTCGCTCAATCTATGGTATTTATCCTAAGAGGCATGTATTATAAATCACTTCTCAGTCTAATTGTGAACAACACACATTTGAATGGTGATCAAGCATTCAAAAGTCATTAAGCAAAGAGATAAACACTCAATCATGAAATTAAAACTCAAAGTAAATCAATTCATATAAATTTGAATCATTATATCAAGGTTACATCAAACCCTAGCTAAACAACTCAGTTCATAATCAAAAACAAAATAACATACAAAAACAAGCTGAATCAAGGTTCATTATTGCAAAACAAGCAAAAGATAAAGAAATCTGCTCTAATTTGAAGCTCAAATCTTCAACTATCTTCTGCTTCCAAGAGTTGCCTCTCAAATGACGAACCAAGACTCTTTTCCCTTCCCTTTCACATCAATTTATACCCCTCTCACTTAAGGATAAAGCCCTAGCAAGCCAAAACGCCTCGTTTCAATTTTTTTGCATCTGATGTAGTTTTGCCACGACGAATATATTTTGGGCTAAATTTGAGCACTATAACATCTGAATCTGGACACGTTTTAAAATTAAAATTATAGCCCTTTAAATTATATTTCTACTAGTTCAAGAATCAACCTAATCCAAGGTCTATAGCTCAAGTTATGGCCAAAATACTGAAGCATGTCCAAAGACATATTCTTCAGTTTGCAACGTGTTGTTCACAACTTCAATCCAAATTTTCACCCCATTCCCGTCAGAATTAGGAAAAACTTAAAACATGAAAGTTGTAGCTCTGCTTCTTGGCTTTCCATAACTTTTAAATTCAGGTCATTCTAAGTTGTCAAGTTAGGTAATTTATGCTTAACACTGTCATTTATGTTTAAAATCATTATTTAGGCCTACAAAGTAAAATTAATAGAATTAAGTAGTAGTAATGGCCCAAGTTGTATGAGAAGTATCATAAATCCTATAGAAATTCAATACAAAATCACTACAAAAAATAGGATTGTCATTGCTAAAGCCCATCAAGAGATGACAATCTCTTATTTCGGGTTCATTTTGATCTAAAGAGCCAACCAACATCTTTTAATAGACACTTCCATAACACGAGGCCTAAATCCACCTCAACCAAAAATCTAGCATGCTTTATAGCTCAATGGCCTACAACCGAACAACAAGGTAAACAAGAGTAAGTACTATTTTCACTTTCATTATCAAGGCAATTTTCAGCGGTTATGGTGTGGCAATATTAGAGCATCCAAAGAGGCTTATTAAGCCAAGATGTTTCTTTGACTTATGCCCGCTTGGGAGGTGCCTAATTGGACATCTTGGATCAATAGGTGTGGAAACTTATTTTTAAAAACCCTAGGAAAAAAATACTTTTCAAACTCCAAAAAACTACTAAAAAAATTATGTTAGCCCTAGAACACTAACAATTAATGATATGGGAATAAAAAAATGACTATTTTACCCCCAAAGGCTAAAAATCCTTAAAATACCAAAATACCCTTGGGCACGTTCCAACCTCTTAGAATGTGTGTTTATTTTTTATTTTTTCCAGTTTTCTCATTTTACCATGTATTAAAACACTTGAATATCCAAAGGCATGGTTTTAAAACTCGGCCCAACCCGGCTGGTTGAATCGGGAATTGGTGATTGAGCCGGGTCCGTTCGACTAAAAAACCAGAATTTTCAAATGACCCAGTTTGAATTGTGGTTGGACCGGATTTTTTGTTACGAACCGTCGGTCCGACCGGTTCGACCCAACCGCTTTTTTATTTTTTTATATGTCATGTTGATGTTAGAATGAGGTCATCACGCTGACATCACGATTTACCTGACAGTTAAACCGATTCACCGACCAACCCAGTGCCCTGACCAGATCACTCTCTGGTTGGTTTTAAAACCTTGTCCACGGGTTCAAATTTCATACTTTGTGTCATGCATATCTATTTTCTATGAATTTTGCAAAATTTCCGCTCTTAGAAATTTTTGCATTATTCAAAATTACGATTTTTTATTTTCAAGCATGACCAAAGTCTTTAAAAAAAAAAAAAAAAAAAAAAAAACCTCTCAAAGGTTTTTTCTTGCATTAAAACACTTTGATTCACACAATTTTGCACAAAACCCTTAAAGGGCATTTTAGTTTTTCATTTATCATTTTATTAAAATGCTTTAATAATTGCTTTTTCCATTTTTACAGAGATAAATTTTTCCAGGTTTTATCTCTCATCTTATCAATTAATTATATAAATTCCGATTTTTTTTAAAAAATTTTACTTTAACATTTGTCTTGGAAAAAAAAATTGTTTCAAAGCACTTATCTCTTTTATATTATTTATCTAATAATAAATTATTTTCCAGGATTTATCATCCAAAATCCTTAGTAAACTCACTTTTATTTGATTAAATTCAATGAACCTAGACATGCCTATGTAAATTCATTATTTCAATTTTCATTATTTCATAAATTTATTGGATATAATTTAAATATGTATCTCTTTTTTTCTAAATGGATTCAGAATTGTTTAAATCCTCATTACTTTCCAAACCAGTATTTTAATAGATTTATATTCTTATATTAATCTCTTCTTCTATTTATCTATAATTAGTTGAAAGGCTTGCGTGTTGCACGCGTTACTTATGAAATTGATTTTGACACCACATTTGTTTGAATAATTGGAATTTAAATGGTGGATTTTTTTAAAGATAATAACAATGGTTCAGTATATTACAATAGTTTCAAATAATACAAACTGATAATTCTACAATGAGGTTTGGAAATCAAATGTACATTTTTTTTTTGGTTACTAGGGCTGTCCGGGCCAACTTATGCGTAGCTCGACTAGTCCTCCGACCCTGAACAAGGCTTCTGAAACAGGGCAAACCCTATGGTCTGTGGCTAACAGTATTAGCAACCGTTCTTGTTATTTGAACCCATTGTTGGTTAGACATTTTATCCTTTACAGTTGTAGTGAAACCTATATTCAATAGAGGCTTATTACATTAATATATTATGAAGTATGGTTCGGCATAACTACAAAAGTAAGAATACATAGCAGTAATATATAAATTATAGTTCGGCAATGGCTTAACACAATTATTCACTCAAATTTATGGTTCGAAATTTGGCATATAAGAAATCAGTGATAGAGAAATATGTGGATCGACAGTCAAACTGTGAACTAATGTATCTATTATAACGATGGATAAATTAAATTTCGATACATGGTTTATTACAATTCTATAGAACAATAATAGTTAACTTTAACTAATTTTTTCATATATTGGTGAAACTTATGAAAATCAAAGAACCTATCCAATTTATTTTACTAATATTTATGATTCTTCAAAATTATATTGAAATCAAAGATACATTTTATCTTTTACAATTGTAGTGAAACTTATGTTCGGCTAAAGGCTTATTACAATGATTCATTATAAGTTATGGTTCGGCTGATGGCTTGCTACAATTCTATATTAATGAAACGAGAAACGACATGGTTTGGCGTGTGCATTCACCTAACATAAATATTAGACAAAATATTGAATAATGGTTTGGCATTGTTCGGCTACTAACTTCTTACAATTCAATAGCCAAAATAATAAGTTGCATGATTCTATGAGTCTACTTTTTAATGCATTTAATTTGATAGATATACTATCATATATTGGTGAAACTTATGAAAATCAGAGAAACTATCCAGTATATTTTACTCATATTGATGATTCTTCAAAATTTTATTGAAATCAAATAGATATTTTATCGTTTACAATTGTAGTGAAACCTGTGTTTGGCAAAGGCTTATTACGATGATTCATTATAAGTTATGGTTCGACATAACTACAGAAGTAAGAACATAACAATAATATATAGTCATATTGATGATTATACAATAAGGTCTAGAAATTAAATAGACATTTATATTTACAGTTATAGTGAAACCTTTGTTCGATAGAAGCTTATTACATTACTATAATATGAATTATGGTTCAGCATAACTATAAAAATAACTACATAACAGTAATATATAAATTATAGATCGGTATATAAGGTGCTAACCATGTTTAATTTACATTGTCTATTTCAGCGACAACCTCTTTTTATGATATATGTATGTAACATAAAAAAACATCAACAAAAAGAGATAGAACAAATACAATAAAAACTACACATCAATGTTTGTTTTCCTTTCTCATCACTAAAATTGAATTCATTTTTATGGCACAAATCCTTGTTTGTTCATCCAAAAATGGTCTAATGATACCAATCCTCATCAATTGGATATTTATTGAGCAAGGTATGATTCATTTATAACTGACTGTCCAGTGGAACCCGAGAAACAAGGGAAACCAAAATGTGTGTGATGATAAAAATGAATGGTTCGACAGCAGGTATATAGTTATCCAAATTTATTGTATAACTTATCAAATTAAAGCCCTATCTGTCTGCTTTCCAATAATTCAAACCACTCATCAATTGGATTTTTATTGAGCAAGTTATGACTAATTCATTACTGACTATTCAGTGAAAATCGAGAAACAAGGGAAACCGAAATGTGTATAATGATAAAATGAATGGTTTGGCAGTAGATCTATAGTTATTCAAATGAAGCGTATAATATATCAAATTAAAGTCCTGTATTTCTAGTTTCCAAATATTCATACCTCTTAGCGATTGGATTTTTATTGAGCAAGTTATGGCCAATTTACTGCTGACTGTTCAGTGAAAACCGAAATATGTGTGATGATAAAATGAATGGTTCAGCAGCGGGTCTAAAGTTATCCAAATTAAGCGTAACATATCAAATTAAATCCCTATTTTTCTATTTTCCAAATATTCAAACTTCTCATCAATTGAATTTTTATTGAGAAAGTTATGGCCAATCTACTATTGACTGTTCAGTGGAAACTGAAATGTGTATGATGATAAAATATGTGGTTTGGCAGCAAGGTTATAGTTATCCAATTCTAGTGTATAATATATCAACTTAAAGCTCTGTCTATCTAGTTTCCAAATATACAAACCACTCATCAATTAAATTTTTATTAAGCAAGTTATGATCAATTTACTACTAACTGTTCGATGGAAACTGAAAAACAGGGACACCAAAATGTGTGTAATGTTTGTGATGATAAAAATTAAACATTGTTTAACATATTTTTTGAATAGGCAATAGTAATTTAAACGATTAATTTTTTAAAGTTAATAACAATGGTTCAACATATTATAATAGTTTTGAATAATACAAATTGATCGACATATTATAATGGTTCAGCAATTTTTTGAATAGGCAATAGTAATTTACATAGGCATATTATTTCAATTAAAAATTGTTAAGCATAATTTTTGCATTGACAATAGCAATTTAAATGGTGGATTTTTTTAAAGATAATAACAATGATTCAATCTTTTTTTTAAGGATAATAATAATGGTTCGACATATTGTAAATGGTTTACTAAAGCTACATGGTTCAACATCAAACATCAGATGATATTTGAGAAACAAATAAAATTGGTTATATTCAACAACAATCTCTTTTCATGATATATGTATGTAACATAAAAAAATATCAACAAAGGGAGATAGAGCAAATACAGTTTAAACTACATATCAATATTTGTTTTCTTTTCTCATCACTAAAATTAAATTTGTTTTAGGTGTGTGATGATAAAATGAATGGTTCAGAAGCATGTCTATAGTTATCCAAATTCATCATATAATATATAAAATTAAAACCCTATCTTTCTAGTTTCCAAAGATTCAAACCGCTTATGAATCGGATTTTTATTAAGTAAGTTATGATAAATTTACTACCAATTGTTCAGTAAAAATCGAGAAATAGGGAAAACCAAAATGTGCGTAATGATAAAAAGAATGGTTCAGTAGTGGGCCTACAATCATCCAAATTAAGTGCAATTAAAGCCCTATCTGTCTCATATCTAAAGATTTAAACCTCTCATCAATTGGATTTTTATTGAGCAAGTTATGACTAATTTATTATTGATCGTTCAGTAGAAACTGAAATTTGTGTAATAATAAAATGAATTGTTTGGCAGTGGATCTACAGTTATTGAAATTCAACGTATAATATATCAAAATAAAGCCCTATCTATCTAGTTTCCAAAGATGCAAACCTCTCATCAATTGGATGTCTATTAAGCAACTTATGACCAATTAACTACTAACTATTCAGAGGAAATTGAAATGTGTATGATGATAAAATGAATAGTTTGGCAGCATGTCTACAGTTATCTAAATTTAGAGTATGATATATCAAATTAAAGCCCTATTTGTCTAGTTCCAAATATGCAAACTGCTCATCAATTGAATTTTTATTGAGCAAAGTATGACCAATTTATTATTGACTATTAAGTGGAAACCGAAGATAGGGGAAACCAAAATATTTTTTATGATAAAATTTAAACATTGTTCAGCATATTTTTTTTTTTTTTTTTGTTTGAATTGGCAATAGTAATTTAAACGGTGGATTTTTTAAAGATAATAACAATGATTCCATCTTTTTTTTAAGGATAATAATAATGGTTCGACATATTATAAATGGTTTACTAAAGTTACATGGTTCGACATCAAACATCAGATGATATTTGTGAAACAAATAAAATTAGTTATATTCAACAACAATCTCTTTTCATGATATATGTATGTAACATAAAAAAATATCAATAAAAGGAGATAGAATAAATACAATTAAAACTACATATCAATATTTGTTTTCCTTTCTTATCACCAAAATTGAATTTGTTTTATGTGTGTTACAATAAAATGAATGGTTTGGAATCATATAGTTATCCAAATTAATCATATAATATATCAAATTAAAGCCCTATCTTTTGAGTTTCTAAATATTCAAACCGCTCATCAATCAGATTTTTATTGAGCAAGTTATGACCAATTTACTACTAACTGTTTAGTTAAAATCGAGAAATAAGGGAAACCAAAATGTGTGTGATGATAAATTAAATGATTTGAAAGTGGGTCTACAGTTATCCAAATTAAGCATATGATATATCAAATTAAAGCCCTATCTATCTAGTTTATAAATATTTAAATCTTTCATCAATTGGATTTTTATTGACTAAGTTATGACTAATTTACTACTGACTGTTTAGTAAAAATCGAAATGTGTGATGATAAAATATATGGTTCGGCAGTAGGTCTAAAGTTATACAAATTAAGCGTATAATATATTAAATTAAAACCCTTTTATCAAGTTTGCAAATATTCAAACCTGTCATCAATTGAATTTTTATTGAGCAAGCTATGACCAATTTATTATTAATAGTTCAGTGGACATCGAAATGTGTGTAATGATAGAATGAATGGTTCGATAGTGGGTTTACAGTCATCCAAATTCAATGTATAATATATCAAATTAAAGCCATGTTTGTCTAGTTTTCAAATATGAAAACCCCTCATCCATTTTGGATTTTTATTGAGCAAGTTATGGCTAATTTACTATTGACTGTTTGGTGGAAACCGAAAAACAGGGGAAACCAAAATGTGTGTGATGATAAAAATTAAACATTGTTCAACATATTTTTTGAATAGGCAATAGTAATTTAAATGTTGAATTTTCCAAAGACAATAACAATAGTTCGACATATTACAGTGGTTCCAAATAATTGCAAATTGTTCGGCATATTACAATGGTTTCGAATAATACAAATTGATTGGCATATTACAATGGTTCGACAATTTTTTGAATAGGCAATAGTAATTTAAATAGGCATTTTATTTCAATTTTACATTGTTAAGCATATTTTTTGCATTGGAAATAGTAATTTGGCTGGTGGATTTTTTACAATGATTCCATCTTTTTTTAAGGGCAATAATAATGGTTTTGCCTATTACAAATGGTTTATAAAGCTACATGGTTTGGTAACAAACATTAGGTGATATTTGTGAAACAAATAAAATTGATTGTATTCAGTAACAACCTCTTTTCATGATATATGTATGGAACATAAAAAAAAATCAATAAAAAGAGATAGAAAATACAATTAAAACTACACATCAATATTTGTTTTCCTTTCTCATCACTAAAATTGAATTTGTTTTATTTGTGTGATGATAAAATAAATGGTTCGGTAGTTGGTCTATAATTATCCAAATTCATCATATAATATATCAAATTAAAGCCCTATCTTTCTAGTTTCCAAAGCTTCAAATCACTTATCAAGTGAATTTTTATTGAGCAAGTTATGGCCAATTTACTATTGGTTGTTTAGTGGAAATCGAGAAACAGAAGAAACCAAAATGTGTGTGATGATAAATTGAATGTTTTGACAGTGGGTCTACAATTATCAAAATTAAGTGTATAATATATCAAATTAAAGCCCTATCTATCTAGTTTCTAAATATTTAAATCTCTCATCAATTGGATTTTTATTGAGCAAATTATGGTCAATTTATTACTCACTATTTAGTGGAAACCGAAATGTTTGTGATGATAAAATGTATGGTTCGGAAGTGGATTTAAAGTTATATAAATTAAGCATATAACATACCTATTAAAGCCCTATCTGTCTAGTTTCCAAATATTCAAACCTCTCATCAATTGAAATTTTATTTAGCAAGTTATTGCCAAATTGCTACTGACTGTTCAGTAGAAACAGAAATGTGTGTGCTGATAAAATGAATGGTTCAGCAGTAGGTTTACAGTTATCGAAATTTAGCGTATAATATATCAAAATAAAGCCCTACCTGTTTAGTTTCCAAATATGCAAACTTCTCATCCATTAGATTTTCATTGAGCAAGTTATGACAAATTTACTACTAACTATTCGGTGAAAACAAAAAAACAGGGAAAATTAAAACGTGTCTGATGATAACAATTAAACATTGTTCAACATATTTTTTGAATAGGCAATAGTAATTTAAATTGTGAATTTTTTTAAAGATACTAACAATGGCTCGACATATTACTATGGTTCTGAATAATGCAAATTGTGCGGCATATTACAATGGTTTAGCAATTTTTTGAATTGGCAATAGTAATTTATATAGACATATTATTTCAATTGAACATTGTTAAGCATATTTTTTGAATTACCAATAGTAATTTAAATGGTGGATTTTTTAAAGATAATAACAATGATTCCATCTTTTTTTTTAAAGATAAAAAAAGTGGTTCAGCATATTACAAATGGTTTACTAAAGCTATATGGTTCAGCATCAAACATCAGTTTATATTTGTTAAACAAATAAAATTAGTTATATTCAGCAACAACCTCTTTTCATGATATATGTATGTAACATAAAATAATATCAACAAAAAGAGATAAAACAATTACAGTTAAAACTACATATCAATATTTGTTTTCTTTTATTATTACTAAAATTAAACTCGTTTTTATGGCACAAATTCTCTCTTGTTCATCATAAAATTGTCAAATGATACAAATCCTCGCAGGTCATCATCACTTGATTTTCCTGAAACAGATGAAAATGAAGATGGAAAGGATGGAGACAATAAATAAAGGACAATTCCACTGAAAAATGAAAATTCTAAACTAAACGAAGAAATACAATTAAATATTACGCAATAACATTACAAAACTATCAACAACAACAACAAAAAAAAAAAAAAAAAAAAGAAAAGAAAAGAAAAAAAAGCACAACTACAATTAAATATCCAACATCACTTGATATTTGTGAAACAAATGAAAACGATTCTCCTTCGCGGGAATCACTAACTTTACAAAATTATTGCTCAACAAATATTAACAAATATAATATTTGTTTTTCTTTCCCATCTCTGCATTATGGTACAAATCCTCACATAAATAAATATATATAGTTTTAAAAGTGAATGTAAAAAGTTTGCGTTTAATTGATAAATATTTAATTACAGCTTTCACATGCCCAACTTTCTAATATCAATATTTTCTCATTAATATCTCTAACCTTTTATATTGATTCCACATAAACAACAACACATAACACATACAATGTATCAAAAATAAAACTTATCAAACCCTTCATAAATATCTTAAACCCTGCACATTAATATCAAACACATACAATGATAAATCCCTTTACATTCACATAAATTTATTTCTATATAAATGAAAATATTTAATGTGAATGTGAAACATCAATAATTAAAGTTATTAATATGTGTCATTTATAAGCCACATGTAACAAAGAAGCCAACTCATCCACATATCTCACATCATAACCAATAACATGCGGTCAAATGTAAAGATACTACATCATCACCAATCAAATGCAGCCATGTGTCGGACAATCTTCAACATATCAAAATGAAAGAATTCTACATCTTCAAAATGGTCATCAATAAACCTAGTCTCAGGATATATATATATATATATATATATATATATATATAATTATAATATATTATATTATAATAATTTACTTATCTCTAAATAGAGGTTAGAAACCTTACATTATCTTCAAACCTCCATATAAAGGCTGAAGCTTTCTCATTCTAGGGATAAACCTCATTCACCGATCTTTAAAGGATTTTAGATTCAAAAAAATTTTGCAACTATTGTTCCAAAGTGAAAGAGAAACCGAGAGATTTGATTCAAAACCCTAGCCATTTCACTATTTCTCCATCAAATCTGAACATTCAAACACTACACACATTCCCAACACTTCAGCCACAAAACCAATCCCCAAACACCATACAAATCATATTAACAAATCAGAATCACTTTTTTTTTTTTTTTTTTCCCCGGAACATCGAAATCCAACACCTCTCTGAGTTTTCCTTTGCTACTCTCTATATCTTTTGGGAGATCATTCCTTACGTTTACATACATAAATCTTGGGTAGCTTTCCAGGCCATAATACCTTTTTATGCACAAATTAGAGTCAAAAGTCCAAATCCATAAACCCTTATATTTCCTGTAAGTTGTCTAATACAATCTACCTTAGACCAAAACACTATTTTCCTTAAATTTCCTGCATTTTCAAAATCTAGCTTTCTATTAAATTCTTTGGCTTCAATTTCATTATTCTGACCACTTGGAACATTTTCAAAACATGCATGTTTTCACAACTAGTTGGATGCTGGCTCTTACACCTTGTTAGAAATTGGAGGAGTAAAAATAAAATAAAGACAACAATATGCGAAGAATATCACACACATAAACTCGACATTTACGTGGTTCGACATAACTCGCTTATATCCATGGATAGAGAATTTCACTATAATTTCATGAATACGATATACAAGAGTGTATAACACCATCAACCTAGTACATAAGATGGGAACAATCCTAATTCTAGGACACTCTACCCTATGGTGCTTAATTACCCTCACATCAAAACTCTTATGTTCTCACATTCTTTTCTCATTCTCTCATAATTATGAATTGGCTCCTACCCATATATTATAGAGGTAGTATATGGGAAATTCAATTTCTATAGGATTCATGTTTTTCCTAATAGAACTCCCATATTTTAATTTCATATCCTACTTTAACTCAAAGTAAAGCATAAACCAATTTACTTTAGTAATTCAACTCACAATGGAAAAGGAAAAACAAATATCTCAAGCTCAAACTCCTAAAATAGGAATTTTCCTAAAACTCAAACTTAACAATTTGAAGTTAAACAAAAAAATGTAACTCTTAATTTTCCCAATCGTAATTGCGTCTTTTCTTCTTCAGCAAACTCTCACAATTACCAAAAAATGTTCACATTCCCCTAGTTAGTAAATACGGATACGGCAAAAAATGATATGGAATTCACGAGTACAATACGGCAAATGATGAAAAATACGTTGTAAAAATTTGGTCATAAAATTCAAATACAGGAAAAATACAGTACGGATATTGTTTGAGTCATGAAAGTGACTCTATTTTGCTGAGAAAATACCCCATTTGTGATTAAATTGAAGTACATTGAGACAATTAAAGAATTTATGAATTTATTCACGAAAATCGCTTTAATATTTTTTCTATGAATTTAACTTGTTTGGAATGATTTTGGAAAGTATATGAGTTGATATTGGGTTGTGGTTTATGGATTAAGGGTGATTTTGTCTCATTTATGCTGTTTAGGGGGTAAAATGTCATGTTTTAAGGGATGATTTTGTCACTTTTCAATTATGCAGGGACTAAACTAAAATTTTGCAATTTGTTCCATAAAACAAAAAGTGCAGATCGCGTCCAGGGGGGGGCTGTTCATCATCTTTTCCGGTGACCCTTCGTCTTCTCCGGCGACGTTTCGTCTCCTCGTGCACAGTCATCATCATCCCGTCAAAACACGGCAAACCACCACCAAGAACCACCACGCCGCGACGCTTCGCTCCACCACCGTGACTTTTCGTCTTCCAGGCGAGATTTCGCCATTTTCCGGCGACGTTCCAGCTCCCAAGGGTAGATCTTCATTCCCCATGGCCGGATCTACACCCCTAGCTTCAGCCGCGCGGAAAACCGCCAGAATCCGTGATTTGGCCGCCGCGACTCTTCATCTTCCAGGCCAGATCCTGCTCATTTCCGGTGACTTCTCACCTCCCCCGACCTGATCTGAACTCCCCATCAGCAGAGCTTTCCACGGTCGTACTTCGGATCCCATTTTCACCACCGTTTTCCGGAGACCGGCCGGAAAATTAACGTTTTCCGGCGAACCGCGGCTGTTCGTATTCCGGGCTGTCGTGGTCGTTTTCGGCCCTTCTTCACATCATATGGCTTGGGTACCTCCTCTTCGCCATGATCAGCTCCGTTTCCCATGTTTCAGCCTCCGTCATCACCACCATGAGCGGCTGAGTTCCCGGTTGTCCGTTACGGTGTAGGGAGATCGAGATTGACTCACTGATCGCCTCCTCAGCTCTGACTAGTTGGATGAGCCTGGAATGTTGGATATTTGGTTAAGTTTGTATTCAGATTATATTTGTTTTCGTTTCAGTTTGTTTGCGATACTTTAATATTATTTGATACTCGACGTGTTGAATTGATAATGTCCATTGAGAACGTTTATGATAATAACTTTTTGCATAATTGAATGTGGTTTGAGATTATTAAATGTTGATTATGACTTTAAATTGCTTCGGTACTGATTGCAATCAAGTTGTAGCGTTTAATACATTTTCTAAGGAATACATTTATTGTGTAATTAGTTGATTGGATGATACAAGTTAGTAGGTTGTACTGTTAACGTTGTACCAACTAGTGGTGGTAAGGGTTTAACATTTTTCGGTTATCAAGATAGTCTTTAACCAATCGATCTGTAACTACGACGACGGGGGACAGGATAGATATGCCTAGATTGCCGGGAGATATTTTTATTGATTTGCCTAGCCTTGTAGGTTTAGGAAATTGAAGAGCGAGAAGAGGAATTGTGAGAGTTGGTCTGAGTCAAACCGAACCCGTAGCGGCAACGCTTTTAATATTGTGTTTTAGTTAACATTTATTAATGCTTTTTAATTTCCTGCAAATAAGTTCCTTAATTTTAATCAATCATTCTGCCAATTTCTCTTCGTTAACAAATGCACATTAGGTCGTTAGTCTTGTCTCTGTGGATTCGACCCTGCTCCCACTAACTACGGTACTTAGGTTTAATTTTGTGACCGTGACGACCGGTCTAACAGATATATACGGGTTTAATATGGTACATTGTCAATAATACGTTTTAAAAAATACAGCAATAAAAATCTTGGTTTTAGCACTTTTAAAAACATCCTAATTTAAATAATCCATTGTCGTCGACCCTACAATTTATTTTCCTTTTTATTTAAAGTATACTTTGAACAATAACTAAGACTAATATTTTTATCCGCAATTTTACAACTACACATACAAAATTTAGTTTCCAATTAGTATAGCTGTTTTATTTTCTAAATTTTATGTTTTGAATTTAATTGGACAGTGCATTCAAAGGTCAAATAATAATAGTGTTATGAAATCTAAAAACATGACAGAGTGCACATGGATTTACAATTTCCAGTTGGTGTTGGACCCATCAGAGACAAATTAATCAGAGGTTGCAAGCTGATGGTTTGTTGTGTTTTTCTTCTTCTTTAAGTGTCTGCCAATTCCAAATCCAAGCCCGACAGTATTATTTTTATGAATTCATGCTTTTGTTTTATAGTTTTGCCTTTACCTTTTGCTTTCATAAATGATCTTTAGTCTTTTCATTTTGACCCATACAATACAAAACAACAAAAGTAAATGGAATATTATTTAAAACAGACACCAAATATATCTCTCACAAGCATTTCATCAAACATGTTTCAAACAAATCTATCAATCAATCAACATAACAAATCCATCAATCCACTAACCCTTACTACTACTACTCACACACTAGCACAAACACAAGCAAATTACTAACATACGAGATTCAAAGAGAGTTAAAAAGAGAAGAGAAGTGTGTAGCTTGAGGCTTGAAGAGTTTAAGTCTTGGACTTAATGTAATGACTGCTTTCTACTCGTATTCTCATAAAATATGCATGGTAAAATAGCATAAAAAGTTAGGCCCAAATTTTCTTTTATTAAACATATACATTCTTTGTACAAAACTCATGTCATATACAAAACTATGAACAATAAGGTGGACAGTGTAGCCATTTCCCCTCGCTTGCCGACATCCATCCGACCATGTCCTCATCTAGATCCTGCAAAAACATAGGAAACAACTGGATGAGCACAAAACAATGCCCAGTAAGTAAATCCTCTACTCATTTATCCCCGTAACTCTTTCTCCTCAATTCTTTCCTTACAATTCCCATTACTCTCTTTGCTTTCTCTCCCTCCGTTTATCTTTCTTTTCTATTAACTCCCTCTCTAGCAAGTCACGGCCCCATCTGATCGGAGGCACGGCTGGGACTCACTCCCACTCTCCGTGACTTTTACTCATTCTAGCCGATCGGACTCGGTTATGCATGGATTCAGAACCCTTGGCCATGTGAGTGTATAAAACTCTCTCTTGGGTAAACTCGGGTATAGCCCTTATTCGCATGCACCCTCACAGGCTACACCACTTCTCTCTCTCTATTACTCATGCCGCTCTCTCAATGCGGCATACATGCGGGAATACTCTACCCATACTCACAGGTTCCCCATCGCATAACCTACTCTATTCTCTTGTCTAGCACTACTTTCTCTTTATTCTCTAGTACTCATTCTCTCTTTCTCTCTACTCTTAGAGTAGTTTAAACTCAATTTCTCTACTTTCTTTTTCTAATGCATAATTAATGCATGATTAATGCCCATAAGTGAGTTATGCTCATTAATGCACTTATGAGATGCAATTATGCTATGTAGAAAAACTTAAGGCTTTCTACTCTTACTCATGCTTCTCTTGAGCATTTCATCATACAACTAATGTGCATATAAAACTCTACTTTAACAATAACTTTTCTCTTCTTTTTAAATCATTCAAAATGGGAGAAAGGCTCCCTTATACTCTCTAAATCCTTGTCAAAGGAAAACACATCTATAAAGTTTGCTCAAAACTTCATTCCACGTCAATCAAACTCAACCCAACATCAAGCAATCTCAACACTTCTCATATTTAAGTATATGCAACAACAAGTATAAATAACATCCATCTCATCTCAATTACTCAACAACATACTTACACATACATAAATCTATACTCAAAAGATTTCTTGAATCTCAACTTGGTTGGATTTACTTACCTTGTGAGGAAATAGCTTCTCTAATACTTCTCCTTTCCTTAGGAAGCTTGATTTCACACTACAACTTTAAATAACAACCACAACATAAGACTTTAACCAAAACATAATAAAACTCTCATCTAAAGCAAGAATCCTTACCTTAGGATGCTCTAGATTAAAACTCTACTAAAAATTACTCAAAAAAGTCCTTAGAAATCCTTGGAAGATTGAAGGAAATTTGAGAAGAAGTAGAGAATGAAAGAGGCGGTGGAAATAGATGAAATGAAGGGTTCTCTACACTTAACCTTTTTTAGCTCAACTTATACACAAGCATTCCCATTTTGCCCTTACTCTTTCTTAGAAATTTCATCTATATCCTTTGATTCCTTACAAACACACCCACATACTAACATATTTTCCATGAAATTTCCTTCCATTTTACTCCCCACTTTTCCTGCTAATTAGGGGTAGAATGGTCAAATTGCCCTTAAGGAAAAATATCTAAAACTCAATAAAACTTTTTAGCCGACCCGTCGCCGCGGCGAAGATAATTCCGTCGCTGCGGCGAAACACTCCAGCAGCTACTCCGTGGGCTGCAGCAACTCTTCGCCGCGGCGAAGATTCTTCTTCACCCCGGCGAAGCCTGTAACACAACATTTCGCCAAGTCTTCATAATTTTCAGGGCAATCACTCAACCAACCCAAAAATAACAACATATAGGTTTAATTGAAGCTGAATCAATGAACGTTTAAGCAATACAGCGAGTCTTAACTACATACCTCAAGTGGGGCGTTACACTTAAAGCTTGGAGAAGAGAGTTAAAAAGTGTAACACTCCACTTGAAATACGTAGCCATTGTTTATGGTATGGCCTAAAGGATTACTGAGTTACCCCTAAATGAGTTTGTATATTGTTCATGTTGTTTGGTTGGCCTTTGGTTGAGTTTATGTTTTGGGTTTGGTTGAGTGTGTACCATGGAATTGATCAAGACTTGGCAGATTTTGGAGTTGTAGTCTTCGCCGGGGCGAGGAAGAAGCTTCGCCGCAGCGACGTTGGTTCTGTGTTGGCGGTGTCAGTTCTGGAATGTTTTGCCGGGGTGACAGAAAGTTCTCCGCCGTGGCGACGAGACGGCAGAAAAGTTCCTTGAGTTTTCTAGAGAATTCTTCATAGGGGTAAAATGATCATTCTACCCCCAATTAGCAGGAAAAGTGGGGAGTAAAATGTAAGGAAATTTCATGGAGAATAGTGTAAAATGGGGGTGAGTTTGTAAAGAGTTAAAGGATAAAGGTGAAAATTTCAAGAAAGAGTAAGGGCAAAATGGGAAAGAGTGTATATTATATGAGCTAATAAGGGTTGAGTTCTCTAAACCCATTCATTTCACCCATTTCCACCGCCTCTTCATCTCCCATTTTCTCTCAATTCCTCACTCAATCTTCCAAGGGATTTTTGGGAGTTTTGAGTTGGAATTTGACAAAGAAGTGATCCTAAGCAAGAAGAGGTAAGAATCCCTACTTTAGAGATGAGTTTTATTCTTGTAAGGGTTAAGTTCTTACTAAGTTTATGCTTAGGAAATAAGGGAAAGCTATGGTCCAACAAGAGTAGAGAGCTTTAGTGGAGACTACTCAAGTATGAGGTAAGTAAATCCAACTCAAGCTAAAGTTTAAGAAATTCTTAAGTAGAGATTTATTTATGCATGTATATATGATGCTTATTGAGAAATTGAGTAGAGATGTATGTCTATTTGTTGAGGAATTGAGTTGAGAAGAGTATTTATGTTATGTTTGTTGGATATTTCCTTTATGGGAAGTGTTAATGTGTGATGAGTTTGAGATGAAGTTGGAGGAGATTGAGTAGATATTTTGGGAGTGTTCTTCTATGATAGGAAACATGCCCATAGAAGGGAGTTTCTTCCCATTTTGGATGGTTAAAAAGAGAAGTAGAGTTGGAATTATAGAGGAGTTTTTTTATGCACATGAGTTGTTTGATAAAATGCCTAAGTGAGAAACAGCCCTGTAACAGATGTGACTTTCTAAGTGATTTTTGGGCATTTTACGGATTGAACTGGGTTCAGACCAAAACATAGAAGTTGTAGGCCTGTCTCTAAGCTTTAAAACGAGACCAAAATTGTAGCAATCCGATGTGTATAACGCAAGTTATGCCCTTTTTATTGTGACTTGTGTAGAATGACGATTTTAGAGCCATATTGCATTTGACATGTCATAAGTGCATTAATGAGTATGAACCATCCATATGCATTAATTGTGCATTGAGAAGTAGTTTGAGAAAGAATAGAGAATGTTGAATATGAGCTACCTTATGAGTAATAGCTTAAGAGTAGAGAATTTTGAGTACAAGCTATACTATAAGTAATAGTTTGAGTGAGAAAGAGTAAAGAATGTTGAGAATAGCAACTCTTAAGAGTAAAGAGAATGAGAACGCTCTGATAGTAAAGAGAAAGAGAGTTTGAGCACTAGCGAATAAATGAGAGAAAAGTGCTACAGAAGAGAATAGAGTAATTGTGCGATGAGGAACCTGTGAGTGACGAGTAGAGTCACGAGAGTGGGTGCTTTGTGATCCCCAGCCGTGCCTCCGGTCAGATGAGGCCGTGACCGTCACATAGAGTGGAACATGAGGTTCCAGCAATGCCTCCGGTAAGAAGGGGTCGTGACATTTGAGAGAGATAGAGAGAAAGCATGTACACTCACATGGCCAAAGGTTCCGAATCCATGCATGACTAAATCCGATCGGTAGAGGAATGAGCGGAAGTCACGTAGAGTGGTAGCGCCCAGCCGTGCCTCCGGTCAGATGAGGTCGTGACATTCCAATGAGTAAGAATGAGAAAGAACAGTAATAGAAAGAACAGAGATGAGAAAAGCTAAGAGTTAAGCTATATTATGAGTACTAGCTTGAGAAAGAGATGAGCAAACATGAGAAAGAATAAGAGAGAGATAAGAGCATAGACTAGGTTGTGAGATGGGGAATCCGTGAGTAATGGGTAGAGTATTCCCGCATGTACGCCGCATTGAGAGAGCGGCATGAGTATGAGATAGAGAAGTGGTGTAGCCCGTGAGAGTGCATGCGGATGAGGGCTATACCGAGTTTACCCGAGCGATTCTATGCACTCACATGGCCAAAGGTTCCGAATCCATGCATAACCAAGTCCGATCGGCTAGAATGAGTAGAAGTCACGTAGAGCGGGAGCGAGTCCCGGCCGTGCCTCCGATAAGATGAGGCTGTGATTACTAAAAAGAGTTAACAGAAAAGAATTATGAGAAAGAGAAACAGAAATGAGAATGAGATAAATAGAAAGAATTAAAGAATGAGAAAGCTTGAGAAAGAATGAGATAGAAAGAGAGAAAGAGTATGAGAAAGAATGCGGAAGTTTGAGCTAATAAGAATAGAGAGTAGAAGAAAGAAACATGCAGTTCTTTTGTATTAATTGCATGTAGAGCTTATACAGGCGAGAACCATGATTTTTCCTTCATGGTGAGTATGATGAGAATAAGAGAGAACCATGATTTTTCCTTCATGGTGAGTATGATGAGAATAAGAGAGAACCATGATTTTCCTTCATGGTGAGTAAAAGTAAGAGAAAAAGAACATAGAGAAAGAAAGAAAAAAAGAGCAGAGCAGAGTTAAAGGAGAATAACAGTATTAGAAAGAAAGAGGAAGACAGTGGGAAATAGAAATAGAAGAACAGTAGAGTGAGAAAAGAACCAAAGAGTGAGTTGCGGGGACATGTAGTAGAGGTTTTACTTACTGAGCATTGTTGTGCTCACCCCGTTGTTCTTCTCTGTTTTGCAGGAAATAGGAGCAGCGGTCGGATGGACGTTAGGGAGCGAAGAGTTTTGGCACCACTATCCACCAGCTATGATACTTTGTATTAATTAGAAAGTTTTTAAATACAGAGTCTTTTGAATTTGTAAAGAATTATATTTTATGAGTAAAGAAAAATTCGAGCCCACTATTTTCCATACGCTGTGTATATCTATAATTTACATAGTATTTATTATAAGAATAGTAGTAAAGAGGAGGTGTTACAAAAAGAGAAGAGAAGAAGAGATCAAGACTCAAAGAGTCAAGAGATGAAGAAAAGAGAGTTAAAGAGATGAAGATATTTGATAGTTGAAGATTTGAAGAAGAGATGAAGACTGTCGAAGAGAGAACTGAGGAAGAGGAGAAGGAGATTTCCTTTAATTTTAGTCAAACCCCACCAAAACGATGTCGTTTTGCCTTATCATTTGATGATTTTTTTTGCCTGCAAAAATTCGGCCCTAATTCGCGAATTATACAGATACGACGTATAATTCATGAATTATACAATAGTCTTGATAAAATACGTGAATTCGCATATAAAACGCGAATTTACTAACTAGGCACATTCCAACACACCTTTTCTCCATAAAATTTGCCCTTGGTCTTCTTTGTTTGACTTATTGATGACAAAACTACAACGGTACGCTCCTTGAAGTGGACTCATGTAAGGAGGTCATGGGTTGGCTCAACGTTACTTAGAAAGCGTTGTCAAAGTCCAAGAAAAAGAGGTGTAACGATCCACCATTAGGCCTAAGCCAATAGTGGATCCTTATCACATTGTAATCCATATTTCGCTGTAGTTTATTATCTTTTGTTAACCTTTCATAAATACAAAAAAGCTACCAACAACCTTTAAATAAGCTATTTTGGCCGGTAGATAAGCCCAACCAAATTGGAAGACCAAAGTGAACTATGAGATAACCAAGTATGAGTTTCCCATCGGAGTTATCCTATAGTTCCTAGGCTTATGTTCAAACTCTATTTAAAATTGGTAGGTCTAGAGACAAAGGATTTTTTTTTTCTCTTTTTTTTTTTTTCAGAAAAGGTCGTTAATGGTATTGAATATATAGGAGTCAACAATTTCCCAATGGGTTATGGAGAGACTTGCCTACGTGTCTAACCCACCGGTAGCTTACATGTGTATTGCAGAATTCTTTATATCCGCCGACCACTATGTGTGGGTTTCACGTTGTCATTGATAGAATATGAAAATAAAGTTACTATATGCACAATAATGTCCCATTCAAAATTATGTGTGGGGTTTTGCGTTGTCACTGATGACTAATAGTTTAAGTTTTTAACCCAATGGTAAGTGCTTGATTTTGATTAGTGGTATCTTGGTCACAAGTTCAGCTCCCTATTTTAGTCCTTTGGGGATAAGAAAAATCAACGGTTTTTTGAATCCTTTAAGGATGGATTAATGGTAGGTGGAACCTTGATGATTTTTTGTCATACCACCTAATTTGGGTTGATTAATGGTGGGTGGAACCCTCGAACCTTGATGGTTTTTCATACAAAAGGTATGAGAGTTAGAATATCAAGGTTTTTCATTCAAAAGGTATGATAGTAGATTCAGAATAGATTATAGGGATGGATTAACGGTAGGTGGAACCTTGATGGTTTTTCTCTCATACCACGTAATTTGGATGGATTAACTGTGGGTGGAACCATCGAACCTTGATGGTTTTTCATGCAAAAGGTATAAAAGTAGACTTGGAATAGATTACTCTAACCTAATTTGGATGGATTAACGGTGGGTGGAACCATTGAACCTTGATGCTTTTCCATACCAAAGGTGTGAGAGTAGATTCAGCAAACCTAATTTGGATGGATAAACAATAGATTCAGAGTAATTTCACCAAACCTAATTGGAACCTTGATGGTTTTTCATACCAACGGTATGAGAGCAGATTCAAAATAGATTCATCAAACCTAAGGTGGTAATAGTAGTTTAGAATCATAACAAAGTTTAACATTTGGTTAACATATTTAAACTTTTCTTTTTTCTGGTGTTTTTATTAGTTTCCAGAACTTTAGGATGTGTTTCACCCAAACCTTGAGGGTGGAATTGTTATTATCCCTACTAACTCCACATTTAACTAATCCATGTTTATCGACTAGGGTGTTCGGTTCCGGGTATCCTGTAATTTTTTGAAGGAACCGGAACTAGAATTGACGGGTCCTTGAAATTGGAACCGAAACCGGAACAGTAGGTTCTGGTTTCCTAGATACCCAGAACCGAAACCTGTAACAGCGATTCTGTTTCTGGTTCTGGGTACCCTATAAAATTATATTACCCCTCAAAAGTTTTTAAAATGGCAAAAAAAAAAACCCTTAAAACTTACAAATACCCCTCTGGCACTTGTTAACAAAAATAAAATTACAAACTCCATTACTTTGTAAAGGTAAACTTTCAAAAGTCAAACCAACTTACTTTAAATGTTATGAAATATATATATAAATGTATTCATATTACTTTTTCTATAAAAGTTTTTCTTAACCACCCTACTCTTTAATTTTATTTTATATTAGTCTCAATTCTAGGTTCCGGTTTCAGTTCCTAACTATGGGAACCAAAACCGAAACCGCATAGTAATGGTTCAAAAAACTTGAAATCAGAACTTACCCGTTGACGACCGATTCCGGGTAAGAACCGTAACCAAACCTTAGATATCCATCAGTTTCGGTTCTAATCGGTTCTTTTAAACACCCCTACTATCGACGATCTATAATATATTTCTCTTCCTACTCCTTCTGAAAACATGTATGCGTGGTGCCGTCTCACTTAATCAAAGCATGTTGATTCTTGGCTGATTCAAACTATCACGAAACTATTTGTTACCCCAAGTTCTGAAAACTATCAACGTTCTACCCGCCTTTAGTGTCCGTTAATGAAATCTAGTGCCTGACCTACTAGCAAACGGGTGGAAACAAGGCGGGTGGAACATGATAATTTTCGGAAATTGGGGGTGTTAATGTTATTTCCCGATTGTTAAATCAACCTTGACCCATTTTAACAACAGGGCTTTCTAGCGGCAGCGCCTGAAACGAAGAGAAGTAAAGAAAAGAAAGGACTTCCACTTCCTGTGATGGGGACGAGTAAGAGAGATAAGAAAAGCTCTTTTACTTCGCCTTGTGCTCATCTCAGAACTGCTTACCACAACTGCTTTAACCGGTCACACTCACATACTTCTCCTTTCTTTCATTTCTACATGGTGTTTTTTTTTTTTGTTTGTTTTTTTTTTTTAACTGATATATTGTGTTTGTGTGCAGCTGGTACTCTGAGAAGTTTGTGAAAGGCATGTGGGACAAAGAAGAATGTGTTTCTGAGTGGCAAAAGTATAGAGCTTGCCTATCTGTATGTTCCCTTTTAACTTGATTCATTACATAAGGCTATGTTGTTAATTGGATCTCTTCCAGATGAGTTGGACTATCTTAGTATTACACTTCTTCATGGGAAAGAAAAATTGTCCTTTAAAAAAGTTTATTCTGTTCTGTCCAATCATGAAATTCGAAAAAAGGATCAGAGGGAGAATAGAGATGAGTCAGCAGAAGCACTTGTAGCAAGAGGGCGAAGTCAAAATCAGAGTCGTAAGAAGGAGAGAAGAGGAAGATCTCGTTCAAAGGGAAAACTCAATAGGGATCAATGTGCCTTTTGTCGTGAGAATGGGCATTGGAAGAAAGATTGTCCGAAGTTGCAAAAGAAAGAGGGCAAAGCTACTTCTGATGCATGTGTTATTTAGCGTAAAGAGGATAAGTCAGATTTTTGTCTAGTTAGCCTACCATCCACCTTTGGATCAAATGAGTAGATTATGAATTCAGAGTACCTATCATATGTGTCCTCACCAGGACTGGTTCTTTAATTTTGAAGAACGTGATGGAGTTGTTTATATGGGCAATGATGATGCTTGTAAAACAAATGGGATAGGTTCAATTCGGTTGAAGAATCATGATGGCTTGACTAGAACTTTGACAGATGTTTGGTATGTACCGAAGTTGAAAAAGAATCTCATCTCTTTGGGAGCCTTGGAATCTAAAGGCTTCACGGTGAATATGCGAGATGGAATTCTAAAAGTTTCTTCAGGCACTCTTATGGTAATGAAAGGCACAAGGAGAAACAACTTGTATTACTATAATGGTAGTACAGTTATTGGAACGACAGCTGCAGTCGTACAGGAGGATGTAGATTCAGAAATGCTCAAACGATGGCATATGTGTGTGGAGCATACTCGGCAGCAGGTGGAGTTTGAAACAACAGTTGAACCAGATAGTGTCCATAAGACAAAAAGTGATTCTGAGGTGACTAATGTGGATACTATTGATGAAAAGGAGATTTTACCCCAAGAATCTCCTCAGCAACAGGAATCGATTGCATACAATAGGCCAAGACGAGAAATTCGCAAGCCTGCTCGTTTCGCTAATATGGTGGCTTATGCACTTCCAATCGTAGGTGATGATATTCCTACTACTTATAAAGAAGTAGTTAGGAGTTCAAATTGTGAATCATGTAAACCGGCTATGAATGATGAAATGCGATCCCTACATAAGAAGGCGATTGGGTGCAAATGAGTGTATGCAAAGAAGAAGGGATTTCCTAATAGAGAAGATGTTCGGCACAAGGTTAGGTTGGTAGTAAAGGGATATGCTCAAATGGAAGGATTTGATTACAGTGAAGTGTTTTCTCCTGTGGTAAAGTATTCTTTCATTCTAATTTTGCTAACCTTGGTGGCACAATTTGATTTTTGAACTAGTTCAATTGGATGTGAAAATTGCGTTTTCACATAGTAGTTTGGAACAGGAAATCTACAAGACTCAGCCAGATGATTATAGGGTTGCTGGAAAGAAAAATTGGGTTTGCAGATTGAAGAAATCGCTATATAGTTTGAAGCAGTCACCAAGACAGTGGTACAAGCGATTTGATCAATGTATGATGGGCCATGGGTACACAAGATCTTTGTTAGAAAAATGGCTCATTTAGCAAATCACATGGCAGTAGAAGGATAATAGAAAAGTTTAGGGACTTATATGTAATAGGTCAAAATATTAGTTTGTCCCACATGCTTGAAATGAAAAGTGGGAAACTTTTGGGGCCTATATATAAGACAAATCATTGTTATAGGCATCCCAAGTTGTAATTCCTTATACTTCTTTTGTTTAGGGTTCTTTCTTAAGGACCCTTTAGTTTGCAAGTTTATGTATCTCCCATTTGTTTGGGTATTTGTGTATTGCCCAAAAGTTTGTAATATTGTTTGGAGATAGTTGAGTTTTCTTTTACAGCCCCGAGGACTAGGTTTCAATACCGAACCTCGTAATTCCTGGTATTCTTATTTTCCATTTAATTTGGCTATTTATTTATGCTTTACTACTTGTTATTATTATTCAATAGCTAGCGTTTGAGTTTATGTTTCCGTTGCAAAACAAGTGGTATCAGGGCCTAGGTTTAGGACGTGAGTAGCTATTTTGTAGTGTTATAGCTGCTATTACGAAAATTCTGTCAAAAAGACGATAAAAGTCTAAGGAGACTGAATTTTAAGTGAGACCATTTGTGACCCCTCCATTATTTCCTGGGAATTTTCCTGGTGCGTATTTAATCATTTCAGCACTTACATCTACCTAGGGCTATTGTTGATTTGTTGGTTAGCTATTGAATATAATATTTTGTGGTGCTTCGTTTTGGAAACTTTGTTACCAACCATTGAGTAAGGCATAAATGGCATCATTGTCCGAGGATTCATCGTTCGAGGCATCACCGTCCGTGGCCCACCATCCGCACCAGTAAAGATGATAACAGTTTCAAATACAAATTGATGTTAAAAATTTGATGGCCAAAATAATTTTGGCTTGTGGCTGAGTGAGGTAATGGATAGCTTGTACAGCAGGATCTAGATATCGTTCTGGAGGAGGAAAAACCAGAAAATGTCTATGAGAAAGACTGGTGGAGTTGAATGTAAAAGCGTGTGGGATGATTCGCTCATGTCTTTGTAGAGACAGAAATATTCATTCATAAAAGAGACGTCGCCATAAGTTATGGAAGCGCTGGAAAACAAATATATAAAAGAAGTATGAGAATCGCTCTATTTGATGAAAAGACTGTTTCGTCTTCAGTTGGACCAGGTACAAATATCAGTAGCCATAGATACATTTAACAGATTAATTGCTGATTTGTTAATTTAGATAAAACATTCAAAGATTGACATGGATTAAGAAGAAAAAAGCAGCAAATAATCAAAATTTCCTAGAGGCATATTATCTACCCCTACAACTATATTAGAGTTAGTTAACGATTCATCAGAATTGAAGTGCTAAAAGGCAGGCCATTTACTCATAATAGCACCAAAATAGCGATTTTACCTCCTTTTTTTAATGTAGTTTAGTAATTTTATATATTTTTTTATTAAAATAATATTTGGCTTGCTCTGACTTACACAAAAAGAATAGCATGGGCAAGATGGTAATCTTGTAAAACATGAGAGTAAAATGAAGAATAATGTTACAGTTATTGAAAGATATACATCAAATTTGTGTATTGAATAACGTAATAAAATCTTAATTGTTAATTTATTATAAATTAATATTAAATAATGATAAAATTTTACCATGTCATATACAATTTGGATAACTTGCGGATATTTTCTGTGAAATGAATCTTGCGGATATTTCATTAAGACGAAAAAAACAAATAGGTAAAATTAAATAAAAATATTGTTGTCAGATCCTGGGGATGAGTTTAAAGAAAGCATAATCTGACGGCCTGTCACTGTCCTCTCACCTGACCCTGTAACGAAAGCAAGCGGTAGACTGAGACTGAGCGTCAAACGACGGCGTCTCAGTCGTTCCTTGTCGGCTTGTCGGTTTCGTTTCCTTTAGTCATGATAACCACCTCTCTGCATGGTACAGATGCTCACGCATGCAATATTTACATACAACAGTTACCCAAATCCCATGCGATTCTTCCCTTATTAAGGGTCTCTCTGTATGAGTCTCCTTTTCTGTTGGGATTTCTTAGGGCACTGCCCCCTCAATGGGTCCCCACCTCTCTACTCTTTGACTGGCGTGACAGACACTGATATATACATATATAATATCATCATATTCCTCTTCTTCGTCTCAGTCATTTCATATCAACTCTTCTGTTTCACCTTGTTCATCTTATAAAAAATGGAGGTCGCAAATGCAAACAAGTCCGCTATCCCAATCTCCAAATTCAACTCTGAAGAAAAGACGTACGAGATAGTGAGTGATCTGGCATCCAGTAACGCGGTGGTGTTGTTCAGTATGAGTGGATGTTGCATGTGCACTGTGGCTAAGCGTCTTCTCTTCGGCCTTGGAGTTGGCCCGACTATTGTGGAGCTGGATCACCACGCAGCCGGGCAAGAGATTCATTCCCTTCTTTTTAAGCTGGCATCGGACGGCCAGCATAAGCCTGTCCCAGCCGTCTTTGTTGGTGGGAAACTCCTTGGTGGAATCGAAACTCTCATGGCTTGTCACATCAATGGAACTTTGGTCCCACTCCTCAAGGACGCGGGTGCGCTTTGGCTTTGAAAATGCATTCCTTTATATTTACTTATGTTTAATTTTAAGCTTTTGCTTCTACTACTCTGTTATCTATAGTTGGTTAATTGTACAGAGATTATTCACTCTGGCTCGTATGATAAGATTAGATGAACGCAAATTATTACAATTATTATATCTTATTAGTTCCTTCTTTGATCTAGAAATCTACATATGGGAAATGTTGTTATTCTCAGTGTTTAATCGGATAACTTTATTTAGAAAACAATGGCTCCCCTCTATATATTCTTAATTTTGCTTTGGTAAATTGGAGAATGAAAATGGTAAGACATTGAGACATGAGAAAGTTGAGTATCTTTCAAGAATAATTATGGGTTAATTACGTATATAAAAACGTTCATTTTAAGGGAAGAACTACAAAACCAGAAATCTGTTACTGTTATAATATCTTCCTTAAGTGGTCTTTACTGCACGCACAACCCATATCCAACTCCCTTATGTTAATTGATGTGATAATTTACTATATTGATATTAAATTTGGTTTCTGTATATTTATATTAGTACAAGCTACTTATGTTATGGATAAATATATGATGAACTATGTTAGAGAGTATTAAGTAAATATTTACTTCATTCCAAAAATTCTAGAGACGTTTTAAATTTGGAAGCACAAGTGCAAGTGTGACAAGTCAAACTGATTCAACAAACTAAAATATCGCAATAGCACAAATAGTATTATCATCTTAATTTGTATTTTCCATCAGATGCATGTATGCTTCTGTCAAGCCAAATTATGTGTTCACAGACGCACACAAAACATTTCAAACTTGTGGTCCCTCAAATTTTATACAATATTATAACAACAATAGTGTATAGAGAAAAGCGTAACATAGCTATTTAATTTAGAGTAACGTGAGGTCCATAACTCAATCTCATAATTTTCTCTCACAACCCTCGATATAACAGTTCGTTATTAATTAGCTCGTAAAATGGGTCACATCTGTCCATTTGCGAACTAATCAATGACGAACTATCATATCAAGGGTTATGAGAGAAGGTTGTAAGAGAAGATTGTAGATCTAACATTATTATTTAATTTATAGTACATATCAAATTAAATATTGACCGTATCAAATTAAATATTGACCTTTTGTAAAGATGACTCAATCTTAACCCAAGAAAAAAATAAATAAATAAAACAAAACTTCTGTGTGTCACCCTGTTTGTTTACATTCACTAGGATATAGAAGTCTGAACTTAAACTTAATTTTACCTTTTCTTTTGATTTTGAATCATATTTTTTCTTGTGGGTTACTTGTTAAATGTAGTTTTTTTCTTCTTTAGTTTTACTACAATCCTTTTGAATTTGATTACTGCGTAGCTACTGCAGTGAGGTTGTTCTACCTAACAGTACCTGTGGTTAAAATATAACTCTTTTATTTTTACTGCAGTGTACTGATGGATTTTGTAGGTTGTGAGGACGAAACAAAAATTTATTTTCGGGAGGGTGGAAAAAAGTTTTAAATTTACATACAAAAATTATTAATCTTATTAAAACGAGGACAACATTAACAAATAAAGAAGATAAACAAAGTTTATTTTAAAAAAAAAAAAGAAGAATTGTGTAGAAATAAGAGAAAAGAGAGTGTATACTAAATATTATAATTTTTTTTTTTGGGAAAATTAGAGATTTTAGAATTGTAATTATTTATTATGAGCACGAGATATTTTTAATATAATTAGAAAATTTATAATAAATTATGAATTTATAAAAAAATAATTTTTTTTTCGTAAAACTTTGACCCTGGTCCTTGGTCTTGGTATGGAACGCTTGAGTCAGACTATCTTCACCTACTATTATCTCAAACTCTGAAATAGATTCCAAAATGTTGCTCAAAACCAAAAGGAATTTTCTAAGCTGCCCGGTCTGGTTTTATGAAAATATTTTATATAATATTACAAGCACCCCGGGATATTACATTTTAGTACAAATATATCCCCTAAATGTTATAACTCTCTATTGGACTCTTTAAACCTCAAGTTTGCACAATCTTCATTACTTTTCTCCTTACTTTCTAACTCTCAAACAAAATGTATTAAATGTTATTTTTCAATTGTGAGTTTATTTAATACCCTCCTCCCCCTTCATTCTCAAAGATACAAAAACTTGAGGAAGCAAAGCTATCTTGTTGTGTGTGATTCTCCGAACCGTTAGATTCGTGGCATCTATCCCTTAAGCAAGCTGAAAACGAGTGACTAGGATCACCCCACATGTCACTCCCATGACAAGTGACTTAACCAATAAACTCATCAATTTAAGACATAATTGCTCTGGCCTAATAATTACCCTACCATATATAATGATTACGCTGGCTTAAGTATGGGTCAAAGGCTCACTCATATCAAGATTAATGGGGACTATGCATGTAAATCCCTCTATAATCACCAATTCCTGACCACTATTCGAGAGAAGTACAAGGGGGAAGCCATTGCCATAAGGAAAACATGAAAACAGCCTAAGAAGTCACCTCGCTGACCACCTACTTGCAAGTTAAATGTTGCTCTCAAGTTAAGTATTGTCCACTAGTTAAAGGTTGGCAACAAGTTAGACTTCAATTACAAGTTTGCCACTGTTATAGCCCATATAAGCTAGTTTTGCACCCGAGCAAGGGAGGATTGGACTCTCTCTCTCTCTCTCTCTCTCTCTCTCTCTCTCTCATCCATGTAAGCCCCCAAGGGCAAAGGGGTCATCCTTACTCTACATACGTATTTGATCAGGAAGAGAAAGTGACTCTTTGTAATCCATACTCAAAGAAAAAGTCACACCAATGCAATACATAACAGAGGATGTAGGCTTGGGGATTTCTCGTTGAACCTCTTTAAAAACCTCTTGCCTAACCCCATTGTGGATTTTCTAATCCGCTTTATGCTAACTATTTGTAGTCATGTCCACATCTTGTATAATTCCTTCAAGATCGATTGGGTGTCTCTGATTATAGGCTTTTTATCTATTATCCTATTTTTGACTTGTTCATTTCGAATTGTTGGTTATTCACAACCATGTACCTATTAATTGTTGTATGGGGTTTTATGGAGCGAAAATTAAAAGATCCCCAACAACAACCATAAGCCTTAGATCCTTATACACAATTTTTACGTTATTAGCAAATAAACCGATATTAAATAAAACGTTCTAGGTTGCATACTAGCTTTTGGAGGCTCTTTCTTTGATGCAAATCGCTACTCTAAGACAAGAGTGAACTCTTGGCTTCCACACAAAGATAAGATGATGATCACCCAACGATTCGGAGTGCTAGCCAAAACTACAAGGTTTAAGATTCTCCTCCACAACAATGGGTGACCACGGCCCAAGAGAGTGAGAGAGAGAGAGAGAGAGAGTGCGTGGACGGCTAGGGTTTATAGAATAATAGTGTTATTTGATTTTTATTTTAGTTGCACTTAAATATTGCAAATCTAAAACCCTAATCTATTATGGAATTTGAATTAATATATTCCATAATAGATTAATCAAATATTTAATTACCATCACAAGGTAATTCCACATGGCATACTTTAAATTCAAATTTGAAGATGAATTTCATATATATAATATAATATGTGTGTGTGTGTGTATATTATTATCTAATATTAATTAATCATATTGATATTAATGAACATAAATATATATATAATATTATTATATTATATATATATAAGAGAGAGAGAGAGAGAGAGACATAATCTCACTAATTTTAATTTCCATATGAAATTAAATATAAGCAACAACCTTAGCAAATTAAATTGCATTGTGAGATTACCAAAATGTCTTTTCATCTTAAAAGACGAAAATACCTCTCTCACTTGTTTATCCTTTATTTGTCTTACATGCCTGTGACCTGAAGGCTTCTTATCATATCGGTAGTGAGTAGTATCACGATTGACACCCAATCAATTGCTCACTAAACATAGACCAAGATTGGTCTCTAGCAAGGCATCATGGTCGCCTGATAGATTCAAATTTAGTGAAATAGTTTACCTATCAATGATATGGTTACCGTGCAATCCAATCATTTCATCATCCATTATCTCATCAAGGCCGAAGTATATAAGTAGTGTCAACCTCGGATATCCTTGATATCTCGGTATTTGGTTATTGGACCAACGACTGAAATTAGATTGGATTGCCTTACAACTCAATTGTAATGACTCTCTTTCTAGCTAATATACTCGTAACATAATAGTAAAACTCACTAAATATACATATAAACGAGTATAAAATTATGGGCCCATATTTAATTTTCTTTATATACAAATCTTTACATAATATAATAAAGTCTCAAAATAGTAACTTGACAGTTTTGCCTAACCTTTCTGTTGCGTGATGTTCCAAGTGGCCGCATCTCACCTGTTACGTACAAAAACATTAAAAACAACGGGATGAGCACTAATTGCTCAGTAAGTAAACCCGCTATGCTACCCTTCTCTCTCTGTTGCTTAAATTATGAATTTCTTTCCTTACTTCACACTTCCCCATTCTTCTCTATTCTTTCTCTACTCTTACTCTGTTTTTCTCTCTGTTCTTTCTCTGTTTTTCCTTCTGTTCTTTCTCTATTTTTTCTCTCTCTGTTCTTTCTCTATTTTAATTTCCCACTACTCAGATAATGGGCATGGTATTATGCATATATATGATGCAAATGCACAAATGCATAAAGTATGCATTTTCTTTTATGTTCTTATTCTGTTTTTCTTTCTTTTTTGTGCTTCTTTCTTTCTCTTCTTTCTTATGCTTTTCTTTTCTTTCTTATCCTTTTCTTTTCTTTCTTATTCTTTTGCCAATCGAACTCAGTTGAGGCATGCATTCGGAACCTTGCCTGTGTGAGTGTATTCTTCTTTCTTGGGTATAGCCCTCATTCACATGCACTCTTACGGACTGTACCAATTCTTCTTTCTTATTCTTAGGTCGCTCACTAAAGGTGGCGTGCATGTGGGGAAAATTCTTCTTGTCACTCACGGGTTCCCCATCGCAACAACCTTTTCTTCTTTTTATCTTTTTTACACTTCTTTAAGTAAAAATTCACATTTGAACTTCTTTAATATTCTCATTTCTTTCTATTTACTCTTTAACATTCTTTAGTGATTTTTCATGCTCTTATGAGTATGTATGCATGTAGATGGTTTCATGCCAATAATTCTTTCTAAACTCACATGTTTAGATGCAATTATGCAATATGGAATGCAAACATTTCATTCTCTACCATCTACAGACTAATCTCAATATAACACATAATCATACTTATACATGCACTTCTCTTTGACATTTCATCAAACAACTTACGTGCACAAAGCAACTCTAATTTGGCTACACTTCTATCTCTTTTCTAAGCCACCAAAAATTTGGTATAACATCTTCCATATTTAACATCAAACCTGTCCAAAATGTACACTCCAAAATTTCTACTCTAATTCTTCCAAATTTCATCCAAACTCACATCAAATATCAAATATACCAACACTACTTTTCATGGATAAGTTCTAATCATCATTCAAAACCAAATCCATCAACAATTCTTCATATAAAACACATATATATGCATAAAAGGAATTCTCTACATAATATTACTTAAATCATACTTAGGGTAGGATTTAATTACCTTATATGTGAGCAATCCAACACTTTAAAAATCTTCTTTGAACCAACTCTCTTTCTCTTAAATCCTAAGGATGCTTGGGATTGAAAATCCACTAAAAAGTACTCAAAATCTATGAATTTCCCTTGAAGAAGAATTGAAGAAATTGAGAGGATTTGAAGGTGAAGGTGGCGTGAAAATGGATGAAGAATGGCTAGGGTTTCATTCTTCAATTCTTGATATAACATATTATTATTATAGTTTCCCATTTTGCCCTTGCACTTTCTATGAAATTCCATCTATGTCCCTTAGTCAATTACCAAAATGCCCTTATTTTTATTAACTTCTCCATGTTATTCTATCTCTTTTCACTCCCCACTTTTTCAACTAATTATGAGTGAAAAGACCATTTTACCCCTAATAAAAGTTTAAGGCATTTTCTTCACACTTTTTTCAAAATAACTTTAACAAAAATCAACTAAGGGTAAAATGGCATAAGTAAAGCTACGTACCTTGATGTGGGCGTTACATAAATCCTACCGTGGCCACAAATTTAGTGTCGTTGCCATTTACTGAATTGCTCATTGAGATAATTTCTCCTATACTCAAGAGCAATGTTCTGAAACCCGGACCGAAAGATGACTTGGCCAAGTGGTCGGTTTCCTGTTTGAACGGTCCAACCGGTCTGATCGGTGGTTCAGACTAGTGACGTCAGCAACTATGTATATATATTATATATTTTGTTCTTTTCTTACGTATCACCTCATCTTCTCTTTCTTCTTTTTCTTCTTCACCTTTTTTTTCCTCTCTTTCTCGCTTGTTATCTTCTCTTTCTTCTTCTTCTTCTCCTTCATTTTTATTTTTTCTCTCCCTTTCTCCCCGTCATCTTCTCTTTCTTCTTCTACTTCTTTTTCTCCTTCATCTTTTTTTTCTCTCTCACTTTCTCCCTATCATATTCTCTTTCTTCTTCTGCTTCTTCTTCTCCTTCATTTTTTTTCTTACTCTTTCTCCTAATCCTCTTCTCTTTCTTCTTTACAGATTAGATTTCGAAGCCTAGTTCCTCGCTATTTTGAAGCTGAAAATGACGAATGAAGAAGGTAAAATGGTTTTATGGATTTTGATTTAGTGGATCGGATTTGCTGTTGGGCAATTGGATTGGTGGTTTGACACTGTTCCACCAGTCTAACAACAGTTTAAAATGGTCTAAATAACCAATCTGGTTTTATTGTATTAGTGAACCGGAGTCTTGAACGAAACCTAGGCGTACCTGTCTACCCGGTCGGTCTAGTCTAGTTTTCAAAACATTGCCTTGGAGTGATGAATCCTTTGTCAATCCATCAAAGTCTTGATACATTTCTCGATGTAGCCAATCACTACTGTTCTGATAGCTCTGAATAGAACTATGTTAGGCTAGTGTCAAACTACACCAATTGGTACACAAGACGCTCTGGTAATCTCAAGTCTAAGGATCACATGCACCACCATTCGTTAGAGGATTTATTCCACAGACACTGGAGTTATCATCTATGTGGAATCCTTTAGTGGGTTTGTCCAGTGAACTTGCCTATGACAAGCACCCATGTGTTGCACTAGGCTGTCGACAAACAACCTTGACAAGTGAGATCAATCACTTCAACACTATGATAGCCTTATCGTATTATCTGTGTCCTTATTCAAAATAATACTTGGGCTACGAACATTTCTAGAATAGCCACTATATGTGATCATAGGGTCCTCACTATCGAGATTTGAAACACTTGATACCCTCGTCATGGTTTTACCATTCTAAGGACATATATTATAACATACAGTAAATGCAAATTACATAATGTAGAAAATACCTTTATTAATTATAAACATTATTTACAAGAGTCAACATTTACAAAATGGATTGGCTCTAGGGCACCTATTCTAATAATCTCCCACTTGTATTATAGCCAATCATTCATATATTTAATACCAAATGACCTCAAGTGCCTTTCATGCTTCTGCTACGACAGAGCCTTCGTCAATGGATCTGAGAGATTGTCATCAGTATATACTTTGCAATTTTGCACATCCTTCCTCTCAACCATTTCTTTGATGAGATGAAATCGCCTGAGTATATGTTTGGATTTCTGGTGATATCGTGGTTCCTTTGCTTGAACTATCACTCCATTGTTGTCGCAATAGACATTTATTGGATCAACAATCATGGAAAGCATACCAAGTTCGGTGACAAATATCTTAATCCAAACCGCTTCCTTGGCCATATCGGATAATGCGATTACTTAGCCTCCATTGTAGAGTCTATTACATTGCTTTGCTTGGAGCTGTACCAACTCACGACAGCTCTATTGAGACAAAATATAAACCCAGACTGCAAGCAATAGTCATCTTATCCGTTTGGAAATTAGCATCACTGTAACTCTTACCATGAGCTCATCTTCCCTTCTATAAACTAAGAACATATCCTTAGTCTTTTTCAAATACCTAAGGATGTTCTTGATAGCTATCCAGTGATGCTCACCTGGATCTGATTGATATCTACTACAAGTTCTTAATGCACATGAGACATCAATCCGAGTACATAACATGGCATACATGATGGATCCAATTCTGACGCATATGGGATCCTATTCGTTCTATCTCTCTCATCACGTGTTTTAGGACACATATCCTTAGAGAGATAGACACCACGTGACATCGGAAGAAATCCCTTCTTGGATTCTTTCATACTGAATCTCTTTAGTACCTTGTTTATATACATACTATGAGTGAGGCCAAGCAACCTACGTGATCTATCATGATAGATCTTTATTTCGAGGATGCAAGCTGCATCTCCTAAGTCTTTACCAACTGTAGGTTTGGTATATCATTCTCGATCAGAAGTATGTCATCGACATACAACACCAAAATGCAACTACGCTCCCACTTACTTTTTTGTGAACACAAGACTCATCTTCGTTCTTAATGAAATCAAAGTCTTTTAGAGCTTCATTAAAACAAATGTTCCAGCTCTTGAAGCTTACTTGAGTCCATAAATGGACCTTTGCAACTTGCATATCTTATCACCTTGTCCATTAAGAAAGAAACCATCGAGTTGTGTCATATACACATCCTCTTGTACATTTCCTTCAAGAAAGTTGTTTTAACATCCATCTGCCAAATTTCATAATCGTGATATACAGCAATCGCAAGCACAATCTGGATAGACTTAATCATGGCAACCGGCAAAAAGGTTTCTTCATAGTCAAGCCTTGAACTTGTTTGAAACCTTTGGCAACCAGCCGTGCCTTATAGATATGCACATTGCCATCCATGTCAATCTTCTTCTTGAAGACCCATTTGCACCCTATGGGTTTTACCCTTTCATGTTGATCCACTAAAGTCTATACTTGGTTTGGGTACATGGAAACCATCTCAAATTTCATGGCTTCAATCCATTTAATGGAATCTGGATCTGATATAGCATCATCGTAGGTTTTGGGTTCATTGTCTTGGTAGACCAGTATGTCGCCATGCTACTTGAGGTGATTTACTTTGATGCACAAATTGTGGAGTAATCTCTTCATGATGTTCAACCACTTCTTGTGGCACATCATCCCGTCCTTCGTTTAATGTATTCTATGATACTAGAATTTCATCAAGTTCTACTTTTCTTCCACTACTACCTCTTAGAAGAAATTCATTCTCTAAGAAGACACTAGTACAAGCAACAAAAAATTTGTGCTCTTTTGGGTGATAGAAATAGTATCTTTTGCTCTCCGTAGGATACCCCACAAATATACATTTATTAGACCTCAGGCCTAGCTTGTTTGAAGTCAATTTATTGACATAAGCTTCATAACTCCAAATCTTCAGATAAGACAAGTTAGGCTTTCGCCCACTCCATAGCTCATATGGAGTCTTATCTATAGACTTTGATACCACATAGTTCACTATGTGGGTCATAGTCTCTAAGGCATAACCCTAGAATTAGGTATGTATAACTCAATTTGGCATACTTGGCATAGTTGTTACTTTGAGAACATCCATATTGTCTATTTCAAGAACATATAAAATATTATGATACAGTTCCATAAAAAATATTATTTATACTAAAAGACAACAATTCATTAGTAATAAAAGCAATATTCTCATTTGTCCAAAGTGGACACAAAAATATTATTTCTAGAAATTGAGGGTAAATCATAATAATTCATAAGATCCAATAACAAGCCCGTAGGCAAAGTCAAACAATAAGATCCTACAACTAATGTAGCATCACGTGGTCCATTTCAAACTAGTAAGTCCACATTTCCTCGATCGAGTGATCTACTTTGTCGTAGTCTCTTCACATTATTACAAATGTGAGAACCACATCCAGTGTCAATACCCAAGATGTAACAGGAGATTAAAAAATCTCAATACACACCTTTAGAAGAAGAGGAGTTCTTCTTCTTATTCTCCAGGAAGGCCCTATAGTGTTTCTTCCAATGGCCAGGCTTGCCATAGTAGAAGCAAACTACCTTCCCATCTTTGTTGATGTCACCCCTAGACTTAAGGGCATCTTGAGATTTGGACTTAGGTTTAGGTTTGGGTTTGGCCTTAGCCTTACCTTTACCTTTACCTTTGACCGCCCTTCTACTAGTGTTAGTAGCAACTAACATAACTTAATGTCTTACTCTATAGTCTTTAAAAAGGCTAGGAGCTCAGGAAGAGTCTTCTCATTCATGCTCATATTATCTATGAACTGAGAATAAGAATCAAGTAAGGATTGCAAGACTAAGTCGATTGCCAAGTCATTGTCCATACCATAACTCAAAGTCTCAAGCCTTTCAATGTACCCCATCATCTTGAGTACATGAGGACCAACTTCAGCAGCCCCATCCATTTTGCACCTGAATAGCTGTTTCAACACCTCTTTTCATTATGTTGAAGTTATAAAATCATGGTAGAAGGATCCATGTTTTCATATTGCTATTGTAGTTCAAGTGTCATTGATACTTAATAAGTTCTATGTTAGTATCATCGAGACGTTTTGGTAAACATCTCGCTATTCTTGGGTGATATCATCACCAGGCTCTTGAGGTAGAGCATGATTGATGGTATGCAATTTACTTTCAAACTCAAGTATAATCTGAAGATCTCGATACCAGTTTAAAACATTGCTACCATCCAAACTTTGTTGATTATTGAACGCATTGTAAGGTTGTTGTTGCTCATTTTATGATTCTACAAGTGCAGAAAAATAAATTTTACAATCATGTTTATTATTGTTTAATAAGGTCTT
Organism: Pistacia vera; assembly: GCF_008641045.1. Lineage (NCBI taxonomy): Eukaryota > Viridiplantae > Streptophyta > Magnoliopsida > Sapindales > Anacardiaceae > Pistacia > Pistacia vera. The sequence goes on from NW_022196235.1 coordinate 432,775, forward strand.
TTATTAAACAATTGCTCCCACTATCTTGCTCAAGCTAATAGCCCTCACTGTTAATCCGAGAAATCCCGTTGGCTTTCCTAGTGGACTAAGATCCCATCTGGCCCACTTTAAACCTTTGCTTTGGTGAACAAGCCAAAATGGGTTGATTAGGTAGGTCAACAATCTTACTTTACACCAGTCGATAGCTCCAACTACCAACCTCAAATGCAAAATAAGCCAACAAAAAAATCACACAATTTAATGGCTTAAATCATTATCCTCAAGTGTAATTATCAGTATCAATAGAGTGGACACTATATGTCACCACGTACACATAACAAGTGTATTTCTCTACTATGCCTATGACGTGTTTATCAACCTTCGGTTTCGTGAACAAGCAAAGCACATCATTTAAGTCGACCTATCACCATTAAGGAAAACTCCAATGAAGTTTGACCTCTCACTGGAAGGAGTGTACCCTTTGCTTTGGCGAACAAGGTTCCAATGAACAGTGGCTTGATCAAACTCATGGTGATGGAAGGCCTTTTAATTAATTGACTTAATATACTTTTGTTGAGTGGTTTTTATTTTATGTCTCACCAATTTTATCTTTATTAGCATGGTATAGTCATAACATACACCCTTAGCATGCAACCAAGCATTAAGGAAATGTGTTGGTGCATAGTCTTAACTAAAACCGATTTCCTCGAGCCTTGAGGAATTGGTAAGTCAACCTAGATAAAAAGGAATAAATGAATTCTTCAAGTAATTCGCCTTCTTCTTTCCATCGCTTCTTTTTCTCGAACATTATAAAACTTTCAAAATAAAATTACATTTTACATAATTGAAAAGAAACCTTGAGTTGTGAGATAAGAGAGAGAAGTTACATTGGAAGTATAGAGAAAGGCAAGGCACACAGACCCTATTTTAAAATTACATAATCCAAATAATTCTTAAACTAGGTTCATAGGCTTATGCACCAAACACCATGAATATTCACAATCAACAAGATGCATAAAACAAATCAAAGTGAAATTTTGATTAGGTTGGTAAAATTATGTTACCCCTTGATATTTAGTGATGTTACATTTAAGTCCAATAGTTTAAAATTTTTCATTTTAGTCTCTTGTCATCAGGCCTCACTCAATTGAGCCTTTGAAATGTTCTTAACATGTAGCAACATATAATAGGAAATTATGGATTAAAGCTATCGTGCAATAACATGAACACAGCCCAAAATTTAGCCTATTGCATCAATACGCAAGTTGCCCCAAAAATTCTAGATTTGAACACACACCAGATCAGGCCTTTGACTGAAATATCAAATGCCAGTCAAGGCCAAGTTTAGGGAGCACTTGGCCACCATGGGACAACCATACACTGCAACTCACGGGAAGGACAACAACAGCGCGCTTGTACATGTTGTTGTGCATGCGCAGCAACCTTTATGCCATCGCACAAGACTGTTGTTGTGCTATTTGCGGTGGCACTAGCCAAGGCAACATGCCTGAGCATCCGGCCACCCTTCTTTGCATGCACGTTGCCATTTGCATGTTGCTGCTACTTGTTTACAATTGCTGTTACGCGTGGCAATTCACAACAATAATGCATTGCCCTTTAGGGTAGTGCACACTCCACCTGAAACCAAGTTTTATTTGATTTCGATTCATCCCAAACAAAATCAGCAGATGCAATACTAAAAAAGGCAACACATCAACAAAAACAGATTTTTTAATAATTTTCCAGATTTTTAATCAACATGTTAAAACCTTAATTCAGAATTATCGACCCCTAAACATCCAAACGAAAATTAAACAATGTAATCAGGTATAAGAAGCTCTAATAACACTGTAGGTCTACGGATCGAGTGAACGCTGTGAAATATAAAACTTTTCCCGACCCACAAACCAAAAACCCTAAGATCCTTATATCGTTTTTACATTGTTTGCATATGAAATAAATATTAAACAATTAATATGGTTGCATACCAACATTTGGAGGCTCCTTCAATTGATTTGAATCACTTCCACTCCAAGATGGGAATGAACGATCGGTATTCACACGAAGACAGAACTACAATCACTAAAGGATTCAATGTGTGAGCCAAACAAACTGGTTCAAGGATAATAGCACATAATTTTTCTCTTGAAAAATTCTCTTCTCTATCATATGGGTGTTCATGGTTTTGAGAGAGAGAGAGAGATGGCGGCTAGGGTTTGTATTTGATTGAATTATTTTTTGGAGTAGGTGTCCTAGAGCCAATCAATTACTGTGGAATTGACTCTTTGTAATGATGTTTATTAATCAATAAAAGGAATTTTCTACTATATCATGTGAATCATAGTTGTATGTATTGATATATTTCCTTAGAATGGTAGAACCGTGACGAGGGTATCAACTATTCCAAATCTTGATAGTGAGAAGCCTATGATCACATATGGTGGTCATTCTAGAAATGTTCGGAGCCCTAGTATTATTCTGACTAAGGACACATATAATACAGTAAGATTATCATAGTGTTGAATGACCCTGTCGAAAGGCAATGACTGATCTCACTTGTCAAGGTTATTTGCCAACAATCTGGTGCAACACATGGGTGCTTGTTATAGGCGAGTTCACTGAACTGACCCACCAGAGGATTCCATATATATGGTAACCTCAGTGTCTATGGAACAAATCCTCTAACGAATGGTGGTGCATGTGATCCTTAGACTTGAGATCACAAAAGTGCCTTGTGCATCAATTGGTGTAGTTTGACACTAGCCCAATACATTTCCATTTAGAGCTATCAATACGGTAGTGATTGGTTGCATCGAGGAGTGTATCAAGACTATGGTGGATCGACAGAGGATTCATCACTCTCGGGTATGAGAGAAGTTATCTCATGGTGCAATTCAGTTAATGACAATGACAGTAAATTTATGATCACAGTGAGATTGAGTTGTTGCTCAATCTAATTTATTATTCCGGTCATTGGTCTAGAAACTAAATACAAAAATATCTATAATAACTGAGGTTGACACTATTTCTATACCTCGGTCTCGATGAGATAACAGATGATAAAAGGATTTGATTGCACGGGAACCATATCGTTGATAAGTAGCTATTTCATTGAATCCGAATCCATCAGGTGGCCATGATTCCTTGCTAGGGGCCAATCTTAGTCTGTGTGTAGTGAGATGATTTATTGGTGTTAATCTACTCACTGTCGGTATGATGAGGAGCCTATAGATCACACACTAAGGAGATAGTTAAGGATGGTTAACTATGGAAGGGGATATTCGTCTTTTGGATGAAACAACATATTGGTAATTTTGCTGTGTAATTAAATTTACTGAGGTTGTAGCCTATGTCCAATTTTATTATTGGAATAATTTAGCAAGATTATGAATTTAATTATTGAAGTTAATATTTATATTTAACTAAATAATTAAATTGGGACCTATGCTAATTCCACCTAAGTTTGGGTCGTTGCTAAACTTTAGGGGTGGAATGGATATTTGCCTTTTCTATATAAAGAAAAGGATGAATAGGTTTTGATATATTCATCCATTATTCATTGTGGGTGAAGAAAATATTTGACAGAGAATTTTTCTTTCTTCTCTTCTTCACTTCATCCTTCCAAACTTTGAATCCTTAAAGCCAAGGATTGGTTCTAGCAAAAATCAATCTCTGATCTCTATTGTATTGTCTTCGTGTGGATGACATGAGTTCAATCCTACACTTGGATGGATAGCGAGATTGCATTCAGAGATATTGACGGAGCCTTCAAACGCTGGTATGATTTGATCCTTGCTTGAATTTGTGTTATTTCAATTTAAGCATGTAAAATGTATACATATTAGACCCTGATCTTGGGTTCATCAGAGTACTCGATGGGAAAATTTTTGTTTTTCACTGTGTTTAGCCCATCGATTTACTTACAGTGGTATCAGAGCCTAGGGCCTTGATTGTATATATTTTAATGGTATTTTTATTGATTAGTTGAATAGATTGTTGGATATTGCATGTTTGGTTTATCGATCTGTTAATATTGCTTCAATTGATTAATTGATGTGTTGGATTTGTTGAGGGATTCGCATTGGATCATTTTTGTGATGCATGCATGAACAGTAATCTGGAAACTGCGATTTGCGCCATGGTATAGAGTTTCGTAAACCAGGATTACGTAAATGTGCCACGGTGAAATAAAACTTTGCTGCAACACAAATGCAGGAAAAATTCGAGCGACTGAAATTGCGCATTTGGGCCGCAGCAAAATAAAACTTCACTGCGGCATGATTATGCAGCATGATCATGCAATAGCGTGATTTGAGTCACAGCAAAATAACACTTTGCCGCAGTGTGAACGCATCGTCAAATGCGAAAACGCGCATTTGAGCCGCGGCGTAATAAAACTTCGCCGTGGAATGAAAACGATGAAGTAATGCGCTGAATCGTAAGATTACGTGATTACGCCGTGCTGTGAAAGGAATACGCCATGGCGCAAATGCATCGTCATAGCGCAAGTTGTTAGTTTTACACCACGATGAAATAATATTCACTGTGGCGCAAATCTATTCCTACTAGGCACCGCGGCGTGATAAAACCAGGTTGTGGCATGCATGGTCAATGCGTAATTCTGCAATTCAAAAGGGTAATTTTTGTAATTCAATCCACCATATTCAAAACTGATTGTTTTGAATGTATGCAATAATTCTTGTTTGGAAAAATTGCATGGTGCCGAGTACATGAGCCTTGGACCTATGGTGAATGTTTTAAAGTTTTTTTTGGATATGTATGATTGTAATTTTTAAATAGGGTCTATGTGCCCTGCCTTTCTCCTACCTTCTCGATGTACATTCTCTTCTCTTCTCATCTCATTCCCCTCGAATGTAAATCGAGGTTTCTAAATTTATTAATGTAAAATTAGTATAATATTAATTTCACTGTAAATTTAGTATGATGTATTTTGTAATGTACTTGAAGACAGAGCAAGGATGAGGCAATCATAATTGAAGACTTAAGATATTTATTATAGGACCCCTAGGTGACCCACTGATTCCTCTAGGCTCAAGGAAATTGGTTTGAGTTGGCTTGTTTTTATTTTGCTTAGATGCTAAGGTTGAATGTTTCATAACATGCCAAACGATTTCATTCTAACAAAGATAATAAAACTAGTGAGACGTAAAATAAAAACCCTCAAATAAAGTATATTAAGTCATATGTAAGCCTTCCATCACCATGGTTTTAATAAAACCACTGTTCGTCAGAACCTTGTTTGCTTAAGCAAAGGGTACACTTCTACCAGTGGGAGGTTAAATTTCATTTGAGTTTTCCTTAATGGTGATGGGTTGACTTAAAATAACTATTTTGCTTGTTCGCCAAAGCGAAGGTTGATAAACATGTCATAGGCATAGTAGAGAAGTACACTTGTTGTGTGTATGTGGCAACATGTGGTGTCCACTCTACTGATACTGAGAATCACACTTAAAGATGATGGCTAGGTCATTGAATTGTGTGATTGGCTTGTTGGCTTGCTTCACGTTTGAGGTTGGTGGTGGGAGCTATCAACTAGTGTGGATTAAGTTTTTTGGCCTACTTAATCAACCCATTTTGGCTTGTTCACCAAAGCAAAGGTTTGAAATGGCCTAGATGGGATCTCAGTCCACTAAGAAAGCCAACGGGCTTTCCCGAGTTAATAGTGAAGGCTATTGACTTGAGAAAAATAATGGGACCAATTGTTTAATAAAAGGCCTTATTAAATAATAATAATAAAGATTGTAATAACAGTTACTTATTCAGCACTTGTAGTTGATATCAATAGAATTTAAGTGAGCAATGCCATGTTATATGCTTAGATTGATGGCACATGTGCATCAAGCACTTATAATGGATATCCATCGAATTCAAGTGAGCAATGCCATGTTATATGCTTGGATTTATGTCCCATATGCATTAAACACTTTTAGTGGATATCAATCAGATCCAAGTGAGCGATGCTATGTTGCATGCTCAGACTAATATCTCATGTGCATTAAGTACCTGCATAAGATATTAATTGGATTCAAAGGAGCAATGTGATGATACGTACTCAGATTTATCTCTTATGTGCATTTAGCACTTGTAGAAGATATCAATCAGATCCAAGTGGGCAACACTGGATAAGTGTCAATGGATATCCCTAAAATACCTGAAAAAAGACTAAGGATATGTTCTTGGATTATGGAGGGGAAGATGAGCTCACTGTAGGAGGATACTGTGATGTTATTTTCCAAACAAATAAAGATGATTATTGGTCGCAATTCGGGTTTTTGTCTTAATAGAGCTGTAGTAAGCTAGAAGAGCTCAAATCAGAGTACTACAACAGATTCTACTACTGATGCGAAGTATATCGCATTATTTAATGCAACCGTGTAGGCGGTTTGATCACGAAGTTCATTACTGAACTTGATGTGGTTCCAAGCATTGCTGATCCAGTAAAGTTCTGATGTGATAACAATGAAGCCATTATTGTGGCTGAGGAATCACGGTCTCACCAGTAATCCAAACACTTACTTAGTTAATCAATCTGATCTAAGAAGTCGATCAGAAAGAGAATGTGCAGATTTGCAGAATACCTAGTAACCCACTATTGAACTTTCTGTTGCAGTAGAAGCATGATGGGCACTTGGGTCATTCGATGTTAAATACATGAATGATTGGGTATAGTGCAAGTGGGAGATTGTTGGGGCAGGTGCCCTAGGGCCAATAAATTATTGTAGAATTATGGTGGCCATTTCTAGAAATGTCCATAGCCCCAATATTTTTTTGACCAAGGACACTGATAATACAGTAAGGATATCATAGTACTGAACGACCCTGTCGAAAGGCAGTGACTGATCTCACTAGTCAAGGTTGTTTGTTGACAACCTGGTATAACACATGGGTGCTTGCTGGAGGCAAGTTCATTGGATTGACCCACTAGAGGATTCCATATAGATGGTAACCCTAGTGTCTATGGAACAAATCCTCTAATGAATGGTAGTGTATGTGATCCTTAGACTTGAGATCACCGGAGCGCCTTGTGCACCGATTGGTGTAGTTTGACACTAGCCCAATGCAGTTCTATTTAAAGCTATCAATACAGTAGTAATTGGTTGTATCGAGGAGTGTATCAAGACTATGGTGGACAGACAGAGGATTCATCATTCCTGGGTACGGGAAAAGTTATCTCACAGCACAATTCAGTTAATGACAATGACAGTAAATCTGTGATCACAATGGGATTGAGTTGTTGCTCAATCTAATTTATTATTCCGGTCATTGGTCTAAGAACTAAATACAAATATATTGAGGATAACTGAGGTTGACACTATTTCTATACCTTAGTCTCTATGAGATAATAGATGATGAAAGAATTTTATTGCACGGTAACCATATCATTGACAGGTAAATATTTGGCTGAATCTGAATCTATCGGGTAGCCATGATACCTTGCTAGGAGCCAATCTTAGTCTGTGTGAAGTGATACGATTTATTGGTGTTAATCACGATACTACTCACTGCTGGTATGATGAGGAGCCTATGGGTCACACACTAAGGAGACAGTTTAAGGATGGTTAACTATGGAAGGGTATATTCGTCTTTTGGATGAAACGACATATTGGTAATTTTGCTGTGTAATTAAATTTACTGAGGTTATAGCCTATGTCCAATTTTATTATTGGAATAATTTAGCAAGATTATGAATTTAATTATTGAAGTTAATATTTATATTTAACTAAATAATTAAATTGGGACCTATGGGTAATTCCACCTAAGTTTGGGTCGTTCCTAAACTTTAGGGGTGGAATCAATATTTACCTTTTCTATATAAAGAAAAGGATGAATAGGTTTTGATATATTCATCCATTATTTAGCCGTGGGTGAAGAAAAAATTTGAGAGATAATTTTTCTCTCTGCTCTTCTTCACTTCATCCTTCCAAACTTTGAATCCTTAAAGCCAAGGATTGATTCTACCAAAATCAATCTCTAGTCTATGTCGTACTGTCTTGTGTGGATGACGTGAGTTCGATCCTGCACTTGGATCGGTAGTGAGATTGTGTTCAGAGATATTGACGAAGACTCCAAACGTTGGTATGATCTTATCCTTGCTTGGATTTGTGTTATTTCAATTTAAGCATGTAAAACATATACATACCAGGCCCTGATCTTGGGTTCATCAGAGTAATCAATGGGAATTTTTTTTTTTTTTTTCCGCTGCGTTTAACTCGTCGATTTACTTACATTATTGTGTGTTAATTTTTTTGCTGCACTTAAATAGTGCAACAATTAAAATCCTAATCTAATATGAAATAGTCATATACTAATTCCATATTTAGGTTATATTTATTCAATTACCAAATCAAGGTAATTCCAACCATGGTAATTTAATTTCAAATTTGAATTTGAATTTATATTATATTATATTTATTAATATTAATATTATTTTACATATTAATATTAGTTAATAATATAAGATTTAAATATGTATATACACAATCTCACTTATTTTAATTTCTATATGAAATTAAATATAGGCAACGACCTCAGCAAATCTAATTGAACGGTCAGATTACTAAAATACCCTTTTATCTTAAAAGAAGAAAATGCCCTTCTCACTTACTTATCCTTTATTTGTCTTCTATGTGTGTGACCCGAAAGCTCCTCGTCATATCGGTAGTAAGTAGTATCACGATTGACACTCAATTAATTGTCTCACGAAACACAGACTAAGATAGGCCTCTAGCAAGGCCACCCGATGGATTCGGATTTAGCGAAATAGCTACCTACCAACGATATGGTTATCATGCAATTAAATCCTTTCATAATACGTTATCTCATCAAGACTAAGGTATAAAAGTATTGTCAACCTCAAATATCCTTGATCTCTTTGTATTCGGTTATTGGACCAACGACCAAAAAGATTGGATTAAGCAACAACTCAATCCCATTGTGGCCATAGATTTGGTGTCATTGCCATTTACTAAATTATACAATGAGATAACATTTCCCACTTTCGGGAGTGATGAATGGATTATATTTTCTTGATTTAAACAATAAGGATATTGTCAATGTAGAATCAAAGAAAGCTAAACATAGCGAATAAACCTTTGGCACTATAGAGTAGGTCATATTAATCAGTCCCGCATCTCAAAACTTCACAAAGATGGAGTTTTGGACCCTTTTTATTTCCAGTCATTTGAGGTATACGAGTTGTGTCGTTTAGGCAAGATGACCAAGTCGCCTTTCACAAGACAAAGTGAAAGGGCTATTGAATTGTTAGGCATTATCCATAGTGATGTATTGGTCTACCAAGACAATGAACCCAGAACCTATGATGATGCTGTATTGGATCCAGATTTCATTAAATGGCTTGAAGCCATGAAACCTTAGATTGACTCCATTACCAGAACCAAGTATGGTCTCTGGTGGATCTACCTGAAGGGGTAAAACCCATAGGGTGTAAATGGGTCTTCAAGAAGAAGATTGACATGGATGGTAACGTGCATACCTATAAGGCATGACTAGTTGCCAAAGGTTCCAAAAAAATTCATGGTATTGACTATGAAGAAACCTTTTCGTCGGTTTCCATGATTAAGTCTATTTGGACCATGCTTGTGATTGTTGCATATCACGATTACAGAATTTGGCAGATAGATATCAAAACAGCTTTCTTGAATGGAAACGTAGAAGAAGATGTGTATCTGACACAACCTGATGGTTTTGTTTTTGATAGATAAGTTGATATGATATGCAAATTGCAAAGGTCCATTTGTGGACTCAAGCAAGCTTCAAGGAGCTGGAACATTCATTTTGATAAAGCTATAAAAGACTTCAATTTCATTAAGAACGAAGATGAGACCTGTGTTTGCAAGAAAGTAAGTGGGAGCGCAGTTGCATTCTTGGCGTTGCATGTTGATGACTTACTTCTGATCGGGAATGATATACCAAACTTGCAGTCGGTACAGACTTGGTTGCCCAAGTGCTTCTCCATGAAGGACTTAGGAGAAGCAGGCTACATCCTCAGAATAATGAGCTATCATAATAGATCACGTAGGTTTCTAGGCCTAAGTCAGAGTACATACATAGACAAGATACTGAAGAGATTCAATATGGACGAATCCAAGAAATGATTTCTTCCGATGTCACATGGTGTCTATCTCTCTAAAGATATGTGTCCTAAAACACAAGATGAGAGAGATAGGATGAAAAGGATCCCATATGCGTCTACAATTGGATCTATCATGTATGCCATGCTATGTACTCAGGTTGATGTTTCATGTGCACTAAGCATTTGTAGTAGATATCAATCGAATCCAGGCGAGCGTCACTAGATATAAATCAATTGTTCATCAGAGCAATTTGAGATTAGCTAGTGGCGTGTAGCCTAACCCCAACTCATATAGTCAATCAATCAACTATTAAACACGATCAAACATCAACAACCATCAAATATCAAGAAACATTCAAGATTAGCTAGTGGCATATAGCCTAACCTTGACTCATACTACCATTCAATCATAAATCAAAGGTAATCACACAATAATAATGATTAATCAACTCAATAAACATAAATGAACGAAACTAAGATATCATTGGATCAATAAAACATTTGATTAAACAATAAACATGAAATAGTCTAATTAGATTACACTTGATACACTAGGAAAGAGTCTAGCTACTCATAATAACAAGGACACAAACCTTGATCCCACCCATAAGCATTTGAATGTGAAATCCACTCAAGATGATCAATATTTATCCTATAACAATCAATCACTCCTTCCCAAATTTCCCAAAGTTACAAAATGATTTTAGAAAACCTAATACAACTCAAAATTGGACTAAAGTTTCCTTTATATAGTTTTTAGGCAAAATGGAAAACTTGTAAATATTGGTCGCCAAAAATAAGTTTGAAAATGTAGAGTTTTTCTAAATATCGCGATTTGCACCACTGTGCAATTGAATGGCGCTGCAGTGTAGCTCCAGGCAATTTTTGCTTCGAGGAAAACCTTATCACGTTGCGGCATGGTTGAATTGCATCGCAGCTTAATTGGATTTCGCCGATGTTGAGCTGCAGCGTAGTGATTTTTACACTGGGTCATAATCTGAGTTGCATCATCTTCATGCCACAGCTCAGAAAAGTGTGCTGCGGCTCAGTTTCAGAATTTCATTCTTTTTCTGCTCGCCTTGATTTGTCTGCACTCAATGGGTCCAAGATGTCCGAACACCAACACAAACACGAATAATCCATCTTTTTGCACCTGAATACCTGAAAACACAACAAAACCCATGATTGTGGAGGATAACAAAACGAGGAAGGAAACTCATCCTAAATAATTTGTTAAACCTTGAATTCCTTACAATTTCACGGCCAAATCACAAAATAAATCCGCATTTTCATCACTCAATAGTCGTGGACTATCTTGGTGGGCTTTCCCACTTGTGGATTATAACAAACTACGGCCTTGACTTATCGAGGTGAGGGTTCGCTAATCCTTATAGCTCTATGGGATAACGTTTTGTGAGAAAAGAAAAAGGGGGGTATAAGTGAGATTTCAACTATGGATAATCAAGCGGTCTCATCCCAACATTTAATGAGCAGCTAGGCAAATCGATGTGCTAATGCAAGCAACAAGCTACTGCCGCTTCTGTTAGAGTAAGTGCCCTAGAGCCAATCAATTATTGTAAAACTGACTCTGTAATAAATGTTTATTTATCAATAAAAGGCATATTTTTCTATATCGTGTATGTAATGATATATGTCCTTAGGATGGTAGAACCGTGACGAGGGTATCAAGTGTTTTAAATCTTGATAGTGAGAACCCTGTGATCACATATGGTGGCCATTCTAGAAACGTCCATAGCCCCAGTATTATTCTGACCAAGGACACAGATAATACGGTAAGGCTATCATAATGTTGAACGACCCTGCCCAAAGGCAGTGACTGATCTCACTAGTCAAGGTTGTTTGCCGACAACCTGGTGCAACGCATGGGTGCTTGCTATAGACAAGTTCACTGGACAGACTCACTAGATGATTCCATGTGGATGATAACCCTAGTTTCTATGGAATAAATCCTTTAATGGATGGTGGTGCATGTAATCCTTAGACTTGAGATCACTAGAGCGCTTTATGCACCAATTGATGTAGTTTGACACTAGGCCAACATAGTTCTATTCAGAGCTATCAATACAGTAGTGATTGGCTACATTGAGAAGTGTTTCGAGACTATGGTGGATCGACAAAGGATTCACCACTCCTGGGTACGGGAGAAGTTATCTCATTGGGTAATTTAGTAAATGGCAATGACACTAAATCTGTGGCCACAATGAGATTAAGTTGATGCTCAATCCAATTTAATATTCCTATCATTGGTCCAGTAACTAAATAAAACATGTCAAGGATATCTAAGGTTGCCACTATTTCTGTACCTCAGTCACGATGAGATAACAGTTGATGAAAGGATTTGATTACATGGTAACCTTACCATTGACAGGCTGCGATTTCGCTGAATCCGAATCTATCGGGTGGCCATGATGCCTTGCTAGGGGCCAATCTTGGTCTGTGTGTAGTGAGACAATTAATTGGGTGTTAATCGCAATGCTACACATTGCCGATATAATGAGGAGCCTACGGGTCACACACTTAGAAGATAATTTAAGAATCAATTTGTGAGAAGGGTATTTTCATCTTTAAGGATGAAAATGTATTTTGGTAATCTCACAGTGCAATTAAATTTGCTGAGGTTGTTGCCTGTATTTAATTTTAATATTAAAATTAAATTAGTGAGATTATAATTAAATATATCTATGTATATATATTTAAATGAATTATTATTATTAATTAAATGTTAATATTTTATTATATATATTAATTGATTTTAATTATAATAATAATTAATTAATTAAAATACCATAAAGGGTGTGTTTGGTTGTAAGGGTGAACTAGGGTTGGAGCCATGGCTATTCCTAAGTGGAATATGATTTTAATTGTTACACTATATAAGTGCAACTTAAAATTAAAACAAAGAGAATTATTCATTTAATTAAAAACCCTAGCCACCCAAGAGGTTCTCTCTCGCTCATGTTTTCTTCTTCAAGTGAAGAAGAAAGTTTTTCAATTTTGATTGTTCTTGATTCTTGATGTCGGCAATTGTTCTAGCCAAAAAAATGGTTGGTTCTTCGGATAATCTTCGTGTGGACTTCCGTGAGTGCGATCTTACATTGGATCAATTAGCGAAGAGTCACGTGAACAGTAGAAGGTGAATAGTAACCAGTGAACAGTAACCGGTAAGAGTGTAATTTATATTTTTTTTATTCCTTCCATATTATGTTTTTGTTATGTTTTATGCCTAGTTGAGTTGATTAGAGTCTATTTTGTAAGTTTTGCATATTTGGATAGACTTTATGAAATAAGTGAGAAAAGATTAGGAAATTCCAGATTTTTGTTATTCTGACCAGTGCTGCATTTTTCAGGTTTTTTATGGAGTCAGACTTCTCAATTGCAAAAGTTTTCTTCAGAAAAAGTAAAGTAGACAAATCAAGCTTTCCAAGAAGGTATTATGAACGAGAATCCGAGTTCGTTTGGGTCGTCATTAGTTGTTGCAAAACCAGCCTAGAATCCTACTCACAGAAGGATTCCTGGCTGAGTGTTAAGTCTTCAAATGGGCCCAACTGGAGTTTCAGATATAGAAAGCAGGTGATTCAAAACCCCAAATTCATCTACACATCAGGACTATGACTTTTATGAAGTGACAAAGCCCAGAAAAGTTCTTTTACATTATGAGAATCCTGGTGCAAGCTGGATTTCGAATTCTGTTTTCCATATCTGATAAGGAATTGACAGTTTTGGAATTCTATCATTTAGGAAAGGTCTTGGAAAGTAATTTCCTTTTTTTATGGGGTAAAATTAAGGAAAAAACACAGTATTTATTTAGGAGTTGTTAGGTTAAAAAGGGAGAGGAGAACAGTAGTAGAGTTATAGTTTTTAGTTTTTTACTTTCTACGTCAAGAGGTGCGGCTGATTTTTCTTCTTCAGTTCAAGGGGATTTTGAAGCCTGAATTCATGTCATTGGTGTAACTTAAGTTCAGTAACATTGTTCTCAATCTCATTCTTATTGGAATTGTTTATGTTATTCTGTTTTAATTGTTTATGAATTTTGTTTGGGTGATTTAGTAATGGCCTGCTAAATTGTTTAATCGTAATTTTATCTGTTAGAATTAGGAATTGTGATATGTAATTGTCCTCTTTCTATTCAATGAGTAACACATGATGATAGATGATTACGGACAAGTTTTCAATCTGTCACCTTGAATAACATAACCTAAGTTAAATAATCCGATCTTACGTGATTGTTGCTTGGATTGATCTATTTTCCTAATTCTTAAAGCTACCATTGAATTAAACTTAGAGAGCTTATTCTAGGTTGTTCAAAGGTTAGGATCTCATTGAAGAGCTTATTTCAGTAGTGACTATTAAGGGAAAATTCAGGTAACAGAGCTTGTTGTTTCATAGGGTCAATAATTCCATAATAACGAGATAGAATGATGTTATAGTTAGTTCGTGTCCAATGCATGTTTAGGAGGATCTTGAACAGAGAACTAGTTGTTTTTAATCTGATATTTTCTACCATTGAAGATTTATTTGTTTCACTTTAGATTGCATTGACTACAACCCCTTTCATTACTGTGCTCATGTTTACTGTTTAGGATTTTATTTTATTTTATTTTTCTTTTGTTTTCGTTGTGGTTATTGGATAGAATATAGGAATTAATCAAATCATTCCCTGTGGGATCGACCCTTGCTCACCTTATATACAATCTAGTAGTTAGGTGGCGTGCTGTTGTAGGCACCCAGAATTAAAACCTAAAAATACAAGTAGTAGTGTAAGTCAGGGTCGATCCCACGAAGAGTGTCTACCTGAATTTGCTGTTATGTGAACAAGGCTGGGGGGTTCTGTGTAAAACAGGAAACGTTCTTAGCAAAAACCAAAAACAAAAACAGTTCAATTCGAAATCAATTAATATAACGAAACTTGGTCTCCGTCAACATCCACCATCGGAATCTTACAACTGATCATTGATGCGAAGATAATCAATTCACACATTGAATATTCACCGTTGGAACTAATTTCCTATCTCTCCTTAATTGTAATTAATCAGGAAACAAGCGATCCTAATTAATCTTACCCCTAAACAACCCTAGACAAGCGCTCAAGATTTAATCTAGTGGCAGCCTTAAGAATTAGAGAGATCGATGAAGCTAAACAACACAAACACAAGCGGTTGTATTTAATTTAGTTGAATGTTCTTCGTAAGGTTATTAATTCCTGACGCAGCAAATTACTAACCCTAATTGCTTCGCAAGTTGGAGGGATCAAACAATTACGGATTTGATATCTAACTTAGCAGTAGATTGCGACAATTAATAAACTAGTAGGCCTCCCTAGTAATTAAATGAAACAATCATAAAATTAGGCATAGAAAAACATCCAATACTCAAACACGAAAATTGAACACAAAGAAAATTATATTAGATCTCACAGTTTATCGATTCCGAGGCTTCCGTTTACTTCGACCAAGTTATCAAAATCAGCCTCTCATGGCCATCACCGAATTACAGAGGAAAAGTTCAGAGAAGACCAGAGAGAGGCGTGTGTCCACCCAAAAAAAACTAATCTGATCTCTCCTCCCAAAAATCTAATTCAAGTGTTTGAATCCAACTCAATCTCCTAAAATCAATTATCCTAATCTGATTCTAATTAATTGAAAATACAATAAAGTCTTAAAAATAAAAATAGGAAAGTGATGTGTCCAGCTGTAACTCGTGTGCCACATGTCTTCAAATCTTCCAATAATAAACTGCCTCTTGGACTTGCATTACAAGGCAGAATGTTCCAGAACATCGGCAGTGCAGATGTGTCAATTTCAAGCCCAATTACAACCTTGATGCAGCAATTATCTCTCCAAACCCAAAACATAAAAGTTGTAGATATATTTCTTAGCGTTCTACAGAATTTTGAATCATCTCAATCGGAGATCGGATGAGAGAGTTATGCCCAAAATACGAAACAACGTCAAAACTGTCCGAATTCAATTAATTAGTTCCGTTTTGCAATTAACGCTCCCATTTGCTTCCTAAGTCAAAATAGAATAAAAATCAGTACATTTTAGGCAGCAAATAGGCATAAAAGAGTAGGCATTAAGGGGGGTAAATATGACATTTTGCATTCTCATCATTAGGTTAGTAAGGTTAATTAATTTGGTGCATTCGGCACGCTACCATTGCTCGTGTCCGAAATCAAAGATATTCGGAGGAGCTTCCAAATGTCGGTATGAACTAAATCCTTGTATGGATTTGTTTTTAATACAATTTTATTTTATGTTTCAGTTTATACATGAAAACGTTATAATCTGTACTCGGATCTTGGTTCGTGTAATTGATCGATTCATTTTAAATATTACGTTTTTCCACTTCGCGAATTCGATCAATTACTTGCAGCTTCGTGTGACAGGTTGATGCCTTGATTACCGAGATGGTGATTATTCTTCTTGTTCTAGATGATGATGCATGGAGTGAATAGAGGGTCGAAATCGGTCCTAGTTTGAGCTCTCTATAAAAGGCATGCCACAGTTGTGTTGTTGTACAATTGAGATTTGAAAGTTGTTTAGCTTTAATCAAAGAAATAGGCAACGGAAAACAAAAATTTACCAATTAAAACCCTAGAAGCCCCAAAAACCCATATTTGAGAGTTACAATGTTTACATGTTATAGATCATCAAAAACCCATTCAAGGTTTTAGATTCTTACCCACGTTGATGGCTTCACCGCTTGATCATTGAAAAACACGCACACTCCAAGGATGGGAATGAACCCACGATACCCACACAAAGGGAAGAATCAACACACAATCACTTTGCTAGTTTAATTTGTGAAGTTTACAGAAGTGAGTGAGAAAAAGAAGAGAGAAATTTTCTCTTTGGTTTTTCTCATGGGCAGCCAAATGAGCTTCTTAGGGAAATTTGGGGAAAAGTGCTCTTTTGTATGCACAACCTAATTTCCATTGTTTAGTATATTATTAATATACCTTTCCACTAGTTATTTAATTAGTTTCCATGATTTCCGAACAAAATCACAAACTAGGTATTAGGCCATTATTATTTTGTTCATCTAATAATGATTTTTCAGTATTTAAAACATATATACACCAATATATGTAATTAAATAATGACATTTTATTTATTTACAATATATCTACGACAATATATATTTAAATAAATAATCAATCTTACATATTAAATCCAATACGGGATTAGATCCAAGCAACAACCTTTCCAACAAATTTAATTGCTTTGTAAGATTTACCAATATACCCCTTTATCAATAAATGATGAAAATGCCCCTCACTCGTTGTCTTCTTTAAATTGCCTTTTAAGTGTGTGACCCATAGACTCCTCTTCATGTCAGTAGTGAGTAATATCACGATCAACACCCTATTAGTAACTCATTACACACATACCAAGATTGGCCTTTAACAAGGCATTATGGCCACTCGATAGATTTGAATTCAGCGTATTTGCTACCTTTCAATAGTATGGTTACCGAGAAATCAAATCCTTTCATCATGTATTATCTTATCAAGGTTTGAAGCATGGAAGTAATGTCAGCTTCAAGTATAAACCACCTTAACATATTCAGATTCGGTTATCAAACCAATCAGCCAACTAAGCATCAACTCGATATCACCGTGGCCACAGATTCAAGGTTGTTGTCTCTTATCAAAAATCTCACTGAGATAATTTCTCTTGCACTTAGGAGTGATGAATCCTTTATTGATCCACCATAGCTATGATGTACTTCTCAATGCAGTTAATCACCACCATACTGATAACCTTAAATAGGATTATGTTTGACGAGTGTCAAACTACACCAATAGTTACACACAACACTCCAGTGATCTTAAGTCTAAGGACCACATGCACCACCATCTGTTAGAGGATGTATTCCATGGACATTGGGGTTACCATTTATATGAAATCCTCTGATGGGCTAGTCCGGTGAACTCGTGAATAACAAGCACCCATGCATCGCACCAAGTTGTCACCAAACAACTTTGACATGTGAGATCTATCACTACCTTTTAGTAAGGTCGTTCAACGCTATGATAGCCTTACTATATTATCTATGTCATAGGTCAGGATAATACTGGGGCTACGAAAGTTTCTAGAATGGCCACCATAAGTGATCATAGAGATCTCACAATCAAGACTTATCACTACTTAATTCCCTGATCACGGTTTAACCACTCTAAAGGCATATATTAATGCATACATATGGAATATGTTTTACATAATATAAATGATGCCTTTCACATAATGAATAATGATGACCCATAGAGTCAACATACAACAATATGATTGGCTCTTGGGCACTTACTCTAATAATCTCCAACTTGCACCTATAACCAATTATTATTTATTTAATACCAAATGAAGCCAAGTGCCTATCATGCTTCTATTGCGACAGAGCTTTTGTAAGCAGATCTGAGATGTTGTCATTAGTAGGTACTCTACTGTTAGTAACTGACCAGATTTGCGCAACAAAAAAATGTAATATTTAAAACGAATCGATCAATTACACGAACCAAGATCTGAGTACAGATTATAACATTTTCATGCATAAACTGAAATGTAAAATAAGACTATATAAAAACAAATCCATACAAGGATTTAGTTCATACCGACATTTGAAGGCTCCTCCGAATACCTCTAACTTCGGAGATGAACACTGTTCATGACTACTGTTCACCAAACTATTCACTGGATACTATTCACTGACAATGCTCACGTGATTCTTCGCTAATCGATCCAATGTAAAATCGCACTCACGGAAGTCCACACGAAGATAATTCGCAGAACCCTTGATTATTTTGCTAGAACAATCAAACAACTTCAACAATCAAGAAAGAAGAACAAGAAAAATTTTCTTCTTCACACAAGAGTGTAACGTGAGAGAGAGAGAGAGAGAGAGAGATAGGGTGGCTAGGGTTTGATTATTGAATAATTCTCCTTTATTTTAATTTTAAGGTGTACTTATATAGTGCAACAATTAAAACCCTATTCCATTTGGGAATAGACATGGACTCCAGCCTTAATTCACCCTTGCTACCAAACACACCGTTTATAGTATTTTAATTAATTAATTATTATTATAATTAAAATCAATTAATATTTAATAATATATTAACATTTAATTATTACTAATAATTCATTTAAATATATACAGAGATATATTTAAATATAATCTCACTAACTTAATTTTAATATTAAAATTAAATACAGGCAACAACCTCAGCAAATTTAATTGCACTGTGAGATTACCA
Source organism: Pistacia vera (assembly GCF_008641045.1). Lineage (NCBI taxonomy): Eukaryota > Viridiplantae > Streptophyta > Magnoliopsida > Sapindales > Anacardiaceae > Pistacia > Pistacia vera. The sequence continues at coordinate 452,142 of NW_022196235.1, forward strand.
AAATACCCTTTCTCCTAAAAGACAAAAATACCCTTCTCACAAATTGATTCTTAAATTATCTTCTACGTGTGTGACCCGTAGGATCCTCATCATATCAGTAGTGTGTAGTATTGCAATTAACACAAATTAATCGTCTCACTACGCATAGACCAAGATTGGCCTCTAGCAAGGCACTATAGCCACTCGATAGATTCAGATTCGGCGAAACCGCAGCCTGTCAATGGTATGGTTACCGTGCAATCGAATCCTTTCATCATTTGTTATCTCATCGAGATTGAGGCACATAAATAGTGTCAATCTTAGATATCCTCGACATGTTTGTATTCAGTTAATGGACCAATGACCGAAATAATAAACCAGATTGAGCATCAACTCAATCCCACTATGGCCACAGATTTGTGTCATTGCCATTTACTAAATTACCCAGTGAGATAACTTCTCGTGTACCCAGGAGTGATGAATCCTTTGTCGATCCACCATAGTCTCGATAAACTTCTTGATGTAGCCAATCACTACCGTATTGATAGCTCTGAATAAAACTACGTTAGGCTAGTGTCAAACTACACCAATTGGTGCACAAGGCGATCCGGTGATCTCAAGTCTAAGGATCACATGCACCACCATCCGTTAAAGGATTTATTCCATAAACACTGGGGTTACCATCCATATGGAATCCTCTAGTGGGTATGTCCAGTGAACTTGCCTCTAGCAAGCAATCATGCGTTGCATCAGGTTGTCGGCAAACAACCTTGACAAGTGAGATCAATCACTGCCTTTCAATAGGGTCGTTCAACTATATGATAGCCTTACTGTATTATCTGTGTCCTTGGTCAGAATAATACTAGGGCTACGGACGTTTATAGAATGGCCACCATATGTGATCATAGGGTTTGCACTATCAAGATTTGAAAGGCTAGATACCCTCGTCATGATTCTACCATCCTAAGGACATGTTTCATTACATATAACTATGATTTACACGATATAGAAGAATATGCCTTTTATTGATAAATAAACATTTATTATAGAGTCAATCTTACAATAATTGATTGGCTCTAGGGCGCCTACTCTAACAATCTCCTACTTGCACTATAGCCAATCATTCATGTATTTAATACCGAATGAACTTAAGTGTTTTTCATGCTTCTGTTGTGATAGAGGCTTCGTTAATGGATCGGCGAGATTGTCATCAGTATGCACTTTACTGATCTGTACATCTTTCCTCTCAACTATTTCTCTGATGAGATGAAACGTTTGAGTCTATGTCTGGACTTCTAGTGAGACCGTGGTTCCTTTGCTTGAGTGATTGCTCCATTGTTGTCACAATAGATATCTATCGGATCAATAATCGTGGAAACCACACCAAGTTCAGTGACGAACTTCTTAATCCAGACTACCTCATTAGTCGCATCGGATAATTAATAGACTCAGCCTCCATTATAGAGTCCGCTACAGTGCTTTGCTTGGAGCTCTTCCAGCTCACTACACCCCCATTGAGACAAAATACAAACCCTGATTGCGATCGATAATCATCTTTATCCGTTTGGAAACTAGCATCACTGTATCCTCTTACAGTGAGCTCATCTTCCCCTTCATATACCAAGAACATATCCTTAGTCCTCTTTAGGTACTTAAAGATGTTCTTGACAGCTATCCAATAACGCTCACCTACATCTGATTTATATCTGTTACAAGTGCTTAATGCACATGAGACATCTATCCGATGACATAACATGGCATACATGATGGAACCAATTGCTGACGCATATGGGATCCTCTTCATTCTATCTCTCTCATCGTGTGTTTTAGGACACATATCCTTAGAGAGATAGATACCATGTGACATCAGAAGAAATCCCTTCTTGGATTCTTCCATACTGAATCTCTTAAGTACCTTGTCAATGTATGTACTCTAACTTAGGCCAAGCAACCTACGTTATCTATCTTGGTAGATCTTTATTCTGAGGATGTAGGCTGCTTCTCCTAAGTCCTTCATGGAGAAACACTTGGATAACCAAGTCTTTACCGACTGCAGTTCAGTATATCATTCCTGATCAGAAGTATGTCATCGACATACAACATTAGGAATGCCACTATGCTCATACTCACTTTCTTGTAAACACATGGCTCATCTTCATTCTTGATAAAACCGAATTCTTTTACGGCTTCATCAAAACAAATGTTCCAGCTCCTTGAAGCTTGCTTGAGTCCATAAATGGATCTCTGTAACTTGCATACCTTATTAGCTTGACCATCAAGAATGAAACCATCGGGTTGTGTCATATACACATCCTTTTCAAGGTTTCCATTCAAGAAAGCTATTTTTGTTAGTAAACGGTCCCATATACGCAGCAACAACAAAAATAATAATATAACAGGGATCGTTTACATGAGCCAAGATCAAGGGTATAATTTTTCAATTCATATTAAATAAAATCTGCAGAAAAATAAATCTGAGTTTATAGAGAACAAACGCACGTTGGAGGCTCCTCCAAATTTGTCGACGAATGTTTTGCTATCGATCCAAGTGTAGGATCGAACCCACGTAGTCCACACGAAGACAATCTCAAAAGAACTAAGGAGGGATTTGCTAGATCCTCCTTAGCATTAAGAATCAAGAAAACAAATCAAATGAATTGATTTTGGGCCAAAATTGGATTCTGCTGTGGGAGTGTAAAATGGGGGCTGTGTGTTTTGTTTTTCAAAAGAAAAAAAATCTGTGTCATTTAATTAGCACATTTTTCTTTTTATAGTACATCAATTTGCCCTAATCCTATATGGAATAGGCTTGGGCTCCAACCCAAACGCCCCATGTTGCCAAACACTCCCTAATTTAATATTTTTATTTTTCCATCATTATCTCAATTAAAATCAATTAATATATATTTAAATATATATTAACATTTAACAATAATGATAACATATTTAAATATGTGCGAACACACATTTAAACGTAATTTCACTTATTTAATTTTTAAAAAATTAAATAAAGGCTACGACCTCAGCAAATTTAATTGCATTGTGAAATTACCAAAATACCCTTTTGCCTTAAAAGACGAAAACGCCCTNTACCCATTTCCACCGCCTCTTCATCTCCCATTTTCTCTCAATTTCTCACTCAATTTTCAAAGGGATTTTTGAGAGTTTTGAGTTGGAATTTGACAAAGAAGTGATCCTAAGCAAGAAGAGGTAAGAATCCCTACTTTAGAGATGAATTTTATTCATGTAAGGGTTAAGTTCTTACTAAGTTTATGCTTAGGAAATAAGGGAAAGTTATGATCCAACAAGAGTAGAGAGCTTTAGTGGAGACTACTCAAGTATGAGGTAAGTAAATCCAACTCAAGCTAAAGTTCCCTTCTGGTGGTTCCACCAAAGACCATACTTGGTTCTACATGGAGTCCATCTCAGATTTCATGGCTTCAAGCCATTTAACGAAATCTGGATCCGATATAGCATCTTCGTAGGTTCTAGGTTCTTCATCTTGGTAGACTAGTATGTCACCATTTTTAGTCATGACATAACCGTATTCTCGGGCTCATGGCGTACTCTCCCAGATATATGTAGCTCCTGTGCTACCTGAGGTGGTTCACTTTGATCCACAAGTTGTGGAGTAACCTCCTCATAATGTTCAACCACCTTCTGTAGTACATCATCCTGCCCTTCGTCTAGTATAATTTGTGGTTCTAGAACTTCATCGAGTTCTACTTTTCTCCCACTAGTACTTCTTAGAAAAAATTCCTTTTCTAGGAAGACACCAGAACGACAACAAAAATTTTGCGCTCTTCTGGGTAGTAGAAATAGTATCCTTTGGTCTCCTTTGGATACCCCACAAATATACATTTACAGGATTTTGGGCCCAGCTTGTTCGAAGTCAATTTCTTAACATAAGTTTCGTAACCAAAAATCCTTAGATAAGACAAGTTAGGCTTTCGGCCACTCCTTAGTTCATATGGAGTCTTATCTATAGACTTTGATGACACATGGTTCAAAACATGAGTCGCAATCTCTAGGGCATAACCCCAGAATGATGCAGGTAGATCACTAAAACTCATCATGGACCTAACCATGTCAAGTAAGGTCCTATTCCTCCTTTTAGACACTCCATTGTATTGGGGTGTATACGGAGGGGTGAGTTGTGATACTATCCCACATTCCCTCAGGTATTCTAAAAACCCTGAGCTTAAGTATTCACCTCCTCGATCCGACCGAAGAGCTTTAATACTTTTGCCCATCATATTCTGTACTTTATTCCTGAACACTTTGAACTTATCAAAGGCTTCAGATTTATGTCTCATAAGGTAGACATAACCATATCTACTGAAATCATCAGTAAATGTGATGAAGTATGAATATCCACCTCTGGCTTCAACTGTTAGTGGACCACATACATCACTATGGATGATGCCTAACAGTTCAGTAGCCCTTTCACCTTGTCCTATGAAATGAGACTTGGTCATCTTGCCTAACAGGCATGACTCACATACCTCAAATGACTGAAAGTCAAAAGGGTCCAAAACTCCATCCCTTTGAAGTTTTGCAATGCATGTAATGACTGCTTTATACTAGGATACTCGTAGCAATATATCAAGTAAAATACATTTATATTAGTAAAAGTAAATGGGCCCAAAATTTTCTTTTATTAAACATATACATTCTTTACACAAAATTTGGATTATGTACAAAAGTTATCAAAAACATGGTGGACAGTGTAACCATTTCTCCTCGCGTGCCGACGCCCATCCAACCCTGTTCTCACCTAGATCCTACAATCACAAAGAAAACAACGGGGTGAGCACAAAACAATGCTCAGTAAGTAAATCCTCTACTCGACTGTCCCCGTAACTCTTTCTCTTAATTCTTTCCTTACACTTTTTCTCATCTCATTTATTTTCTCTTTCACACAGCTTTCTTACTTAACTTCTGCTATTGTCACGGCCTCATCTTACTGGAGGCACGACCGGGTGGAGTTTACACAGCACCAACCCACTCTTCGTGACTTTTGGGTGGAGATCACATAGCACTAACCCGTTTTTCGTAACTATTGGGTGGAGATCACAAAGCACCAACCCATTTTTCATCACTATCGAGTGCAGATCACAAAGCACCAACCCGTTTTTTAGTATTTTTTTCTCATTCTCTCAACTCTTAGAGTAGTTCATACACAAAGTTCTCTACTCTTTCTCAAGCCACTTCTCAAGGCACAATTAATCTTCTCCGCTAATGCACTCATGAAATGCCAACATGCAATGTTGCAAGAATTAAGGTTTACTACCCATGATTCTCTTAGGCATTTCATCAAACAACTAGTGCGCATACATAAATTCTACTTTATCTATGATTATATCCCTCTCTTGAACCATCCAAAATGGGAGGAAACTCCCTCACAAAGTTATAATCCCTATCACAGCATAACACTTCCAAAAAGATCTCTCAATCTCTTTCAATTTCATCTCAAACTACATTCCCATCACACATCACACTTCTCATAATTGTAGTGTATTCAACAACCATAAAGCAATTATTCATCCCCATTTCAATTCTCAATAACATATCATCTAACATCCATACACAATTTCTACTAAATCTCTACTTAAAAGAGTTCTCAAATAGCATCTTAGATTGAGATTTACTTACCTTGTAATGGAGAGATCTCACTAACACTTTCCTTTCCTTTACAAGGCTTGTCTCTTCTCTAACCCTTTAAACCATAACACATAAGATTTTAATACACAAATATATGAAAACTTCCATCTAAAGCAGATCCTTACCTTAGGATGCCTTAGATTAATTCTCTACCAAGATCCAACTAAAACCCTCAAAATCCTTGAAAGCTTGAAGGAAAAGTTGAGAGGAAATGGAGAATGAAGAGGCAGTGGAGATGAAGAATGAAGGGTTTACTAAGCTAACCCCTTTTTAGCTCAAATTATCTTCACTCATTCCCATATTGCCCTTGCTCTTTCTTGAAAGCTCCATCCTTATCCTTTGATTCATTACAAACACACCCCATTCTAACATTTCTTCATAAATTTCCTTACAATTTACTCCCCACTTTTCCTGCTAATTAGGGTAAATGGTCATTTTACCCCTATGGAGAATTCTCTAGAAACCTCATACACTTTTCTACCATCCCGTCGCCACGGCGAAGAAAGTTCCGTCACCCCCGACGAAAATACAGAACCTACCACAATTACAAAGCCAACGTCACCACGGCGAAGATTGAAATTCCATACTCACCAAACTCAACCAAAATCAGGGCAAACACTTAACCAAACCAACTAAGGGTCAACCAACTAAAATAATGACATACAAGCTCAAATAAGAACAAATCAATAAACATTCAACCATTTAACATAATTTACTATGTCCTCAAGTGGGCGTTACAATTCCCCCCCCCCCCCCCCCCCCCCCCCCCCCCCAAAAGAATTTCGTCCTGAAATTCACACAACAAACTCTGGATAACGATTCTGCATGTCTTGCTCTACCTCCCATGTGCCTCTTCGACCTTGTGATTTTGCCAAAGACCTTTACTAATGGAATACTCTATTCCGGAGTTCTTTAATCTTTTGGTCCAAAATCTGTACTAGACGCTCCTCATACACAAGGTTCTCGTCTAAGGCAACATCGTCTACTTTCAAGATATGGGAGGGGTCACTTACATACTTCCGAAGTATCGAGACATGGACACATCATGCATCTTATCCATGCTAGGTGGTAGTGCCAATCTGTAGGCCACCTTTCCTACTCATTGTAATACCTCAATAGACCTACATTCTCAGTGCTAACTTCTCTTGCTTCCGAAGCGCATACTTGCTTGTAGGGAAGCTTTCAAAAACACTTTATCGCCCACTTGGAATTCAACCTCTTTCCTCTTCAAGTCATTATAACTCTTCTGTCGATCTTGGGCTTGTTTCATTCTGTTTCTATAACTTTACATCCTCTATCATTCTCTGAGTCACCTCTGGCCCAAGAGCGGTACTCAACTCATCCCTTTCGTCGATCTCATCCCAATGTAGTGGAGACCTACATCGTCTACCATAACAGGCCTCGTAAGGCGCCATTTTAATTGTAGACTGGATAACTGTTGTTGTAGGCAAACTCCACTAAGGGTAACATCTCATGCCAGGATACTTTATAACCATACAGCAAGCTCTCAACTATCCTCAAGCACCTAATTTGTTCTCTCTGTTTGGCCATCCGTCTGAGGATGATAGGCAGTACTGAATGCTAAACAGGTACCCAAATTCCTCTGTAAACTCATCCAAAAAGCCGAAACAAACCTGGAATGTCTATCTACACTATTGCCTTGAGCACACCATGCAACTGACTATCTCCTTAATATAAATCTGAGCCAATTGATCTGTAGTGGTGCTCTCCTTTACTGGAAGGAAATGGGCTGACTTGGTTAACCTGTTCACAATTACCCATATAGCATTATATCCTCTCTGACTCGGGGAGACCTGTAATAAAATCCATTGAAATGCTTTCCTATTCCACTCGAGAATACTTAGTGGCTGAAGCAACCCCGACAGCCGTTGGTGTTCTGCTTTCACCTACTGACAAACCATACATTTAGCTATAAATTCTGCAATATCTCTCTTCATATCTGCCACCAATAGCCTTATTTTACATCTTGATACATCTTGGTTGCTCAGGATGAGCAGTATACGGTGTGTCATAGCCTCTGTCAATAGTCTCGTCCATAACCATCATTCTGAGGGATACATAATCGATTCCTGAAATAGAGGACACCATCTATTACTTGAAACTCTATGGTCTTGCCCTCATGCACTTGTTGAACTATTCTCTAACACCACTCATCAGCCACTTGCTTAACTTTGACTTCCTCCAGTAAAGTAGATGAACCTTTAACCTAGCAATCCTTCCTGGAAGTACTTCAATCTGTTCCTACATAAGTCTTTTATCAACTCTTTCTGCTTAGTGCGTCGAGACATAAGCTTTTCTACTCAGCATCGGCTACTAAATTGACCTTTCCCTTGATACTTGATCTCACACTCATAGTCCTTGACCAGCTCTAACCAATTCTCTGTCTCATGTTCAACTCCTTTTGAGTGAAGAAGTACTTTAAACTCTTATGATCAGTGTAGATATTACTTTTTGCACCATAAAGGTAATGCCTCCAAATCTTTAGTGCGAAACCACGGCTATCAACTCTAATCATGCGTAAGGTATCTCGTCTTATACTCTTCAATTGCTGAGAGGCATATGCTATCACCCTACCTAACTGCATTAAACAAGGCACCAAGTCCTTGTAGTGAGGCTCTGTATAAATTTCATAATCTACACCCGCCTATGGTAACACTTGTTGGAGTATGCCCTAGAGCCAATCAATTATTGTAGAATTGACTCTTTGTAATAGTTCATTAATCAATAATAAAGGCATCTTATTCTATATCGCGTAAATCATTATTATTGCAATATGTATTGATATATGTCCTTAGAATGGTAGAACCGTAACGAGGGTATCAAGTGTTTTTCAAATCTTGATAGTGAGAACCCTATGAGCACATATGGTGGGCATTCTAGAAACGTCCATAGCCCCAGTATTATTCTGAAGTAAGGGCAACATATATCGGTAAGCTACATAGTGTTGAACGACCCTGTCGAAAGGCGTGCTGATCTCAATTGTCAAGGTTGTTTGTGACAACCTGGTGCAACACATGGTACTTGCTATAGGTGATTACACCGCAGCAAGTTCACTGGACTGACCCACCAAGGATTCCATATGGATGGTAACCCCAGTGTCTATGGAACAAATCCTCTAACGAATGGTGGTGCATGTGATCCTAGACTGAGATCACCGAGCGCCTTGTCCACCGATTGGTGTAGTTGGACACTAGCCTACGCAGTTCTTTTCGAGCTGTCATACGGTGGTGTTGGTGCATCAAGGAGTGTATCAAGACTATGGTGATTGACAGGGATTCATCACTCCCGTTATGGGAGAAAGTTATCTCACGGCGTAATTCAGTATATGGCAATGACACTAAAACTGTGGCCACAGTGGGATTGAGTTGTTGCTCTATCCAGTTTATAATACGGGTTATTGGTCCAGAAACTGAATAAATAATACGAGAGTAACCGAGGTTGACACTATTTCTATGCCTTCGTCTCGTCGAGATAATATGTGAAAGGATCGAATTGCACGGTAACCATATCGTTGACAGGTAGCTACTTTGCTGAATTCGAATCTATCGGGTGGCCATGATGCCTTGCTAGGGGCAATATGGTCTGTGATTAGTGAGACGATTAATTGGTGTTAATCGCGATACTATACACGCCGATATGATAAGGAGCCTATGGGTCACACACATAGAAGACGATTTAATTCCAAGAAGAAAGAAGGGCGTTTTCATCTTTTAAGGCGAAAGGGTATTTGGTAATTTCACTTACAATTAAATTTGCTGGGTCGTAGCCTTTATTTAATTTGTTAGAAAATTAAATAAATGAAATTACGTTTAAATGTGTGTTCACACATATTTAATATTATCATTATTGTTAAATGTTAATATAATATATATTAATTGATTTTAATTGAGATAATGATGGAAAATAAAATAAATCAAATTGGGAGTGTTTGGCAACATGGGGCGTTTGGGTTGGAGCCCAAGCCTATTCCGTATGGGATTAGGGCAAATTGTTTTTTATTATAAAAAGAAAAATGTGTGATTTTTTCATGAAGAGAGATTTTTCTTTGGAAAAACAAAACACATAGCCCCTCTCTTCCACTCCCACGGCAGTAACACCCATTGCCCAAAATCAATTTCAATTGATTTGTTTTTCTTCTTAATCTTGAAGCCAAAGAAGATCTAGCAAATCCCTCTTTGTTTCTTTTGAGATTGTCTTCGTGTGGACTACATGGGTTCGATCCTACACTTGGATCGGTAGCAAAACATTTGTTAACAAATTTGGTGGAGCCTCCAACGTGCATTTGTTTCTCTTAACTTATGTTTAATATTTCTGCAGATTCTTATTATGATAAAATAGTAAAATTATACCCTTGATCTTGGCTCATCTAAACGATCCTGTTATATTATTTTTTTTGTTTCCGCTGCGTATACGGGACCGTTTACTAACAACACTAACACAGGAGCTGTCGTTAATCTCTTCTCAACTCCTGAAAACTCTTTTCACATGCTTCTAACCATACAAAAGGAGTTCTCTGTTTAGTAAGAGATGTTAACGGTATAGACAACTGGGCGAATCCTACTACAAATCGCCGGTAGTAACCTGCTAAGCCTAAGAAACTCCTGACTTCTTTTACCGTCCTCTGCCTCTGCCGTTCCAAGATTGCCTGCACTTTACTAGGATCCACTGAAATCCTTTCCTTAGACACAGTATGGCCCAGAAATATCACTTGATCAAGCCAAAATTCACAGTTAGAAAATTTAGCATACAAATTCTTTTCTCTCAATCATTGCAACACTATCCTCAAATGTTCCTCATGCTCTTCCCTCGACTTAGAGTAAACCAGGATATCATCAATGAAAACCACTATAAACCAGTCCAAGTAATCATGGAATACCCGATTCATCAAGTCCATAAAAACTGCTGGGGCATTAGTCAAACCAAACGGCATCACTACAAATTCATAATGCCCATACCTTGTATGAAAAGCAGTCTTAGCCACATCTTGCTCAGCCACTCTTACCTGATGGTACCCTGACCTCAAATCAATTTTAGAGAACACTGCGGCTCTTTTTAACTAATCGAACAAATCATCAATGCGAGGTAGTGGGTACCTATTCTTCATTGTCACTTTATTCAACTCTCTATAATCGATACACATCCGTAGTGACCCATCTTTCTTCTTCATAAACAAAATTGGAGCTCCCCAAGAAGAATGACTCGGTCGGATAAAGCCTTTGTCCAAAAGCTCTTGAAGTTGCTTCTTTAATTCCTGAAGCTCTGCTGGGGCCATTCGATAAGGGGCTTTGGATATTGGTGCTGTCCTTGGTGCTAATTCAATACTAAACTCAACCTCCCTTTCTGGAGGCAAACTCGGTAACTCTTCCGGAAACACATCTAGAAAATCTCGAACTATTGGCACCCTCTAAATCTCTCGCTGTGGAACATCACCACTCTACACTACATGGGCAATATATCCCGAACACCCCTTTCTCAACATCTTTCTAGCCTTCACACTGCTAGTCAGCATGCTCAACTGATGGTCCTCTCCAAAACTGAATTTATCTCCATTATCGAGATTAAATCTCGCTTTCTTCTTTCGACAATCAATCTCTACCCCATATCTCCCTAGGAAATCCATGCCCAATATCACATCAAAATTGAGTGATGGGAATGCAAAATGTCATATTTACCCACCTTAATGTCTAGTCTTTTATACTTATTTGCTGCCTAAATATACTCATTATTATTCTATTTTGATTTAGGATGCAAATGGAGGCGTTAATTGCAAAACGGAACTAATTAAGTGGATTCAGACAGTTTCGACATTGTTTCGTAATCTGGGCATAACTCTCTCATCCGAGCTCCGATTGAGATGATTCAAAATGCTGTGGAACTCTAAGAAAGAGATCTACAACTTTCCCGTTTTGAGTTTGGAGAGATACACATTGAATCAAGGTTGTAATCGAGCTTAAAGTTGATGCATCTGCACTGGACGTCCTGGAACATTCTGCCTTGTCAAGCAAATCAATTGGGCATTTATTATTGGAGACATATGGCATGCAAGTTATAGCTCAGAATCACCACTTTCCTATTTTATTTTAGGACTCTATCTTATTTTAAATTAATTAGAATTAAATTAGGATTAATGTTATTTTAGGATAAGAGAATATTTCTTTTTAGGAGATTGAGTGGGATTCGAATTCTTAAAAACTGGATTTTTGCAAAGGGATCAGATTAGGGTTTTTGAGGGGGACCACGCCTCTCTCTTCTCCTCTCTGGAATTTTTCTTTCTCTTTTGAGTTTTGATTATGTCCATGAGTGGCTAAAGCTTTTGTAACTTGGTCGTCGGAAACGGAGACCTCAGAATCAACCAACTGTGAGATCTAATCTATTTTATTTTAATGTTCAATTTTTGTGTTTGAGTATTGAATGTTATTCTGTGCCTATCTTCATGATTGATGCAATTAATTACTAGGAGGCCTACTAGTGTATTATTTGTTGCAATCTACTGTTGAGTTTGATATCAAATCCGTAATTGTTTGATCCCTCTAACTTGTGAAGCAACTAGGGTTAATAATTTGCTGCGTCAGGAATTAATAATCTTAAGAAGAACATTCAACTAAATTAAATACAACCGCTTGTGTTTGTGTTGTTTAACTTCATCGATTTCTCTAATTCTTAAGGCTGCCATTAGATTAAATCTTGAGCGCTTGTCTAGGGTTGTTTATGGTAGATAATTAGATCGCTTGTTTCCTATAATTACAATTAGGGAGATAGGAAAAATAGTTCCAACGGTGAATATTCAGGTATGAATTGATTTAATTTTGCATCAATGATCAGTTGTAAGATTCCGATGGTGGATGTTGACGGAGACCAAGTTTCGTTAATTTATTGATTTTGATTGAATGTTTTTGTTTTGATTTTTGCTAAGATTGTTTTCTATTTTACCAACACACCCCCCCCCCCCCCCCCTTATTCACATCACCAAAAATTCGGCTTGACACTCTTCGTGGGATCGACCCTTGCTTACCCTATTTATAGTTCAGTAGTTAGGTTAGGAAGGTTTTTAATCTTGGTTGCCTACGACAGCACACTATCGGGCATATCAAAAACTATTAGATCAACTGGTAAATCTCTACCTTGGATCACCAAAGACTCTCTTGTCAACATCTCTTGTGTCAGGACACTAATCCCATCTGGTAACTTTATCCTAATGGTTTGAGTCACTCTAGTAGGTTTCAAACCTAACCTCTCAACCATCCCATACGATATAAAAGAATAAATGGCTCCTGAATCAATTAAAGCATATAAAGGAACAGAATGAAATACTAACTGACTAGTAATGGCTGATGGACTAGCTTCTGTATCACCTTGTACCACTGTAAACACTCTGGAACTCTGTGCGGGTGGTGAAAGAGGAGCTTTACAATCTCTCATCAAGTGCCCTAGCTGTCGGCACCTAAAACACACCCTCTGGTCCCTCATACACTCTCCTGGGTGGTTCCTCAGACATTTAGGGTAAAGAGGAAACCATTCCGTTCGAGGCCGCTTATTCTTCCACTCTCTCCTGTTCTATCTAAACTGAAACTTCTTCTTCTGATTCTTCACTTCTTTGCCTTTCACACCCTCAAATTTCTCTCTCTGTGGGGCAGAGGGTGGCTCAGTTGGTCCTCTTGTCAAGGAACCGATTAGGGGAATTTTATTCTTAAATATTTCCGCCCTCATTGCTCGCCTCAAGGCCTCACTATAAGTTCGAGAGGGATCGGAACTCGTCATTATATCCTGCGCTATCTCCGGCTTTAACCCATGTATGAACTTGTCTCTTCTCAATACCGGAGTACTAACTATTTCGGGTGCAAATCTTGCAAGGGAGTTGAATCTCACTGAGTACTCCTTCACGGTACTAGACCCTTGCTGTAAACTGATAAATTCTTAGACCTTCTCAAGAACTTAGTCCTTTATCCTATACTCAGCCTCAAACTCTTGCCTGAACTCTTCCCAAGTCATCGTTGCTACATCATGGGTTTCTTCCATTAGTTCCCACCAAATTCGAGCATCACCCCGAAACAAGAAACTCGTATACCGGATCTTCTCCCGGTCCGTCACGGGGAATAAACCTGTTGTACACTCTACGGACCTAAACCATTCTTCTACTATCACTGGGTCCATAGTACCCTTAAACTCTAAGGGTTGATGTTAACTAGGAAGACCATAAATCGGTTCAACTCAGCTTTGTACTAGGGGAGGTACCGGTTGTTCTCTTCCTACATTTGTAGCTGGTGGTACCTGCACAGGGGTTACAACTCTCCCTTGGGTTTCTGCCATAACTTGCTGTATAATCCCCCGAACTCTAGCTTCATCCAAGGAAGAGGGCGTAGCTTTTGGTGGGTTAGAAGATTCTCCCTCATTCATCATACCCTTACCACGTTTTCGGTTACTACACCTCATCTACAAAACAATCACATTTCATCAATTCGAGACACACATATAGTAAGGAAAGAATTAGCTCACACAGTCGGTTATCGGACGTCGTAGCGATGAGAATAGTACACTGTCAAATCCCAAAATCTTTGCTCTGACACCAAAAATGTAATAACTGTTTTATACTAGGATATTCATAGCAATATATCAAGTAAAATACACTTATATTGGTAAAAGTAAATGGGCCCAAAATTTTCTTTTATTAAACATATACATTCTTTACACAAAATTTGGATTATGTACAAAAGTTATCAAAAACATAGTGGACAGTGTAACCATTTCTCCTCGCGTGTCGACGCCCATCTAACTACGTTCTCACCTAGATCCTGCAATCACAAAGAAAACAACGGGGTGAGCACAAAACAATGCGCAGTAAGTAAATCCTTTACTCGACCGTCCCCGTAACTCTTTCTCTTAATTCTTTCCTTACACTTTTTCTCATCTCATTTATTTTCTCTTTCACATAGCTTTCTTACTTAACTTCTGCTATTGTCACGACCTCATCTTACCGGAGGCACGGTCGGGTGGAGTTCACACAACACCAACCCACTCTTCGTGACTTTCGGGTGGAGATCACATAGCACCAACCCGTTTTTCGTAACTATTGGGTGGAGATCACAAAGCACCAACCCATTTTTCATCACTATCAGGTGCAGATCACAAAGCACCAACCTGTTTTTTAGTATTTTTTCTCATTCTCTCTACTCTTAGAGTAGTTCATACACAAAGTTCTTTACTCTTTCTCAAGCCACTTCTCAAGCCACAATTAATCTTCTCCACTAATGTACTCATGAAATGCCAACATGCAATGTTACAAGAATTAAGGTTTACTACCCATGATTCTCTTAGGCATTTCATCAAACAACTAGTGTGCATACATAAATTCTACTTTATCTATGGTTCTATCCCTCTCTTGAACCATCCAAAATGGGAGGAAACTCCCTTACAAAGTTATAATCCCTGTCACAACATAACACTTCCAAAAAGATCTCTCAATCTCTTTCAATTTCATCTCAAACTACATTCCCATCATATCACACTTCTCATAATTGAAGTGTATTCAACAACCACAAAGCAATTATTCATCTCCATCTCAATTCTCAATAACATATCATCTAACATGCATACACAATTTCTACTAAATCTCTACTCAAAAGAGTTCTCAAATAGAATCTTAGATTGAGATTTACTTACCTTGTAATGGAGAGATCTCACTAGCACTTTCCTTTCCTTTACAAGGCTTGTCTCTTCTCTACCCTTTAAACCATAACACCATAAGATTTTAATACACAAATATATGAAAAAATTCACATCTAAAGCAAGAATCCTTACCTTAGGATGCCTTAGATTAATTCTCTACCAAGATCCAACTAAAACCCTCAAAAATCCTTGAAAGCTTGAAGGAAAAGTTGAGAGGAAATGGAGAATGAAGGAGGCGGTGGAAGATGAAGAATGAAGGTTTTACTAAGCTTAACCCCTTTTTAGCTCAAATTATCTCCACTGATTCCCATATTGCCCTTGCTCTTTCTTGAAAACTCCATCCTTATCCTTTGATTCATTACAAACACAGCCCCATTCTAACATATTCTTCATAAAATTTCCTTACAATTCACTCCCCACTTTTCCTGCTAATTAGGGGTAGAATGGTCGTGTTATCCCTATGGAGAATTCTCTAGAAACCTCAATACACTTTTCTGCCGTCCAGTCGCCGCGGCGAAGAAAGTTCTGTCGCCCCGACGAAAAATTACAGAACCTACACCGCAATTACAAAGCCAATGTCGCCGCGGCGAGGACTGAAATTCCATACTTCACCAAAACTCAACCAAAATCATGGCAAACACTTAACCAAACCAAATAAGGGTCAACCAACTAAAAATAACGACATACAAGCTCAAATGAGAACAAATCAATAAACATTCAACCATTTAACATAATTCACTATGTACCTCAAGTGGGGCGTTACAATGCAGGTCTTATTAACATGACCCAATCTACAGTGCCAAAGCTATATTTGATTTTGATTGCTATGTTTAGCTTTCTTGGTTACAACATTGAGAATATCATTATTGTTTAAATCAAGAACATATAAGCCATTATATAACCTTGCAAATCCAAATAGAATACCATTTTAACTAAAGGACAACAATCCATTAGATATCTCAAAATGATACCCTATATTATCTAAAGCGGATACTGAAATAATATTTCTAGAAATAGAAGGTACGTAATAACAGTTATGTAGTTCCAACAACAAGCCCATAGGCAAAGATAAACAGTAGGTCCCTACAGCCAATGCAGCCACATGTGCTCCATTTCTAACTTGTAGGTCCACCTTCTCTACTCTGCTTTAGTCCCTATACATCAGTACAAATATGAGTACCACATCCTGTGTTAATGACCCAAGATGTTATGGGAGAGAAGTTAATCTCCATCATAAATATACCTAAAGTCATAGCATCTGACTTCTTTTTGCTTGTGAGGAAAGCCTTGCAATGTTTCCTCTAGTGGCCAGGCTTGCCATAATAGAAGCAGACTACTTTGCCCTTCCCAATGCCACTCTCAGGCCCAAGAGCACCTTGTCATTTGGGCTTAGGCTTGGGTTTGGCCTTGGCCTTACACTTGCCATTATATTTTCCTTTATCGGTAGCAACTAGTGAAATAGGCTTAGACTTCTTCAAGTCTTGCTCTACAGTCCTCAGTATGTTCAAAAGCTCCGATGGGGTTTTCACCATCATGTTCATATTGCAGTTCATTATGAACGGCGAATAAGAGTTAGGCAAGGATTGCAGAATCAAATCCATTTGTAATTCTGCACCCAACTCAAATCCCAAAGTCTCAAGCCTCTCTATGTGCTTGATCATCATGAGCACATGAGGACCAACTTGGGCTCCCTCAGTCAGACGACTTCCAAACAGTGTTTTTGACACCTTGTACCTCTCATGTCGAGCATTCCCTTCGTAAAACTCCTTAAGGTGTAGAATAATGGCAGCAACATCCATATTCTCATGCTGCTTTTGCAGCACTGGTGTCATCGATGCTAACATCAAGCATTGAATGCCATCAGCATTATCGAGGGACCTTTGATAAGTGTCCTTTACTTCCTGAGTGGCCTCAGGATCAAGCTCAGGCTCAGCCATGTATGACTTTTCAAGGATATACAATTTCTTTTCCGACTTGAGTATAATCCAAAGATTACGATACCAGTTTGAGAAATTGGATCCATCCAACCTGTTTTCTTTCTCGATTATCGGTCATAGGTTCATAATGCCCATTCTGGTGAATCTACAAATGCAGAAAAGATAAAGTCATTATAAAGTTCATTATTATTTAATATGGTCTTTTATTAAACGACATTCCCACTATTTTCCTCATGTCAATAGCCCTCACTATTAACTCGGGAAAGCCCATTGGCTTTCCTAGTGGGCTGAGATCCCATTCGGCCCATTTCAAACCTTCTCTTTGGCAAACAAGCCAAAATGGGTTGATTAGGTAGGCTAACAAACTTAATCCACACCAGTTGATAGCTCTTACTATCAACCTCAAATGTGAAGAAGCCAACAAGCCAATCACACAATCCAATAGCCCTAACCATCATCCTCAAGTGTGATTCTCAGTATCAGTAGAGTGGACACTACATGCCACCACGTACACACAATATGTGTACTTCTCTGATATGCCTATGACACGTTTATCAACCTTCACTTTGGCAAACAAGCAAAACCGTCATTTTAAGTCGACCCATCACCATTAGGGAAAACTCTAATGAATTTTAACCTCCCACTGGTGGAAGTGTACCCTTTGCTTTGGCGAACAAGGTTCCAACGAACAGTGGTTTGATTAAAACCATGGTGATGGAAGGCATACGTGACTTAATATACTTTAATTGAGGGTTTATTATTTAATGTCTCACCAGATTATTATCTTCGTTAGAATGACACTGTTTGGCATGTTATTGAACATTCAACCTTAGCATGCATTCTAAACAAAATATTAAAACATGCCGATACATGGCCCAACTAAAACCGATTTCCTCGAGCCTAGAGGAATCCGTAGGTCACCTAGGGGTCCTGTAATAAAATCTTGAGTCTTCAAGTATGATCGTCTCTTCCTTGATCCGTCTTCAAGTACATTGCAAAAACATCATTCTAAATTTACAGTGAGAATAATTATACAAAATTCTTTACATCAATAAATTTAGAAACCTCGATTTACATTCGAGGGGAATGAGATGAGAAAAGAATGTACATCGAGAAGGGGAGAAAGGCAGGACACGCAGGCCTTATTTAATAAATTACAACCATACATACCCAAAAATTTAAAACATTCACCATAGGTCTAAGGCTCATGCACTGGCACCATGCAATATACAAACAAGTATATGGCATTCATTTCAAAAACAATCAATTTTTGAATTTGGTGGGTTAATTATTAATTACCCCCTGACAATCTATAGATCTACATTTGATCCAAAAGTTTTGAAACTTTTCACTTTGGCCCCTACGCACTCGAAAGTGCGCTTGCTGCAGCGATGGATTAGATCTTTACAGCGTGCATTGATTTGCGTCGTGTACATGCACCACATGTGATCGCCGTGGGATGGATTATATTGCCACGACGAGTGCTGATTTTCGTTAGTGCGTAGCTTAGACTGCAATTGCCACTACGATGAGTTATATCACTGCGGCAAGCGCTGATATTCAATCAGCGATCACGCTAAGGACGATCACTGCGGCAAGCACTGATTTTGCAACTAGCAAGTACACCAAACAACGCATTTTGCAATGATGGATTATATTGCCGCGGCGAGCGTACACTGATCTGTAGCATCAGATCAGTTCAACCAACCACCAAAAATATGCCAAACAGATTTTGTAATCAATCTTAACTTCTGATTTCAACAAAAATCCATAGCCCAATATACCAAAATTGCAGATCATCAACAAATTAAATTAATCAATTAATTGATTTCTTAAAACATGCTTTCATGGCAGATTTTGTGTAGATTCATTAAGGCAACATGTTATCAATCAAATACATGCAATCAACCATTCACAAAAGCTGTAAAATCTAGTACCCTAGGCTCTGCTACCACTATTAGGAAACAATCAACTCATGGCAGCGGAAACAAAAATTATTAACGACATGGATCGTTCCTTAGAACCAAGATCAGGGCACAAATATACAGTTTATATATTAAATAAGAATCTGCAAAAAATTTAGTCTAGAATTAAGAAATTCATACGCACATTTAGAGACTCCTCCAACTTGTCTCTAAACGGATTTCGCTACCGACGCAAGAGTAGGATTGAACTAGCGGTAGTCCACACGAAGATAACCCCAATGAACTAAATAGGGATTCGCTAGATCCTCTTTAGCCTTTACGAACCAAGAACAAAATCAAGGAAATTTTGTTTCAAGTAAAAAAACAATATGGTGTGGGAGAGATGGGGGCTGGAGTTTTTGCTTTGTGAATGAAAATGAATTCTATTAAATTATTTCACAAAGTGTTACACTTATATAGTGCACACTATGCCCTATTCCATCATGGAATTGGCTTGGGCACCAACCCAAACAACTCCTATGTCCAAACAGCCCCATTTAGATATTTTAATAATTATTATTGTTATTTCAGCTAAATTCAATTAATATATATATATTTCATATATTAACATTTAACAATAACAATAATTCATTTAAATATGTGAACACATATTTAAATATAATTTCACTTATTTAATTTTATTAACAAATAAAATAAAGGCTACGACCTCAGCAAATTTAATTGCACTGTGAAATTACCAAAATACCCTTTCACCTAAAAAGACGAAAACACCCTTCTTTTAAACTGGCTCTTAAATTATCTTCTATGTCTATGACCCATAGGCTCCTTATCATACTGGTAGTGTGTAGTATCATGATTAATACCAATTAATCGTCTCACTACACACAGACCAAGATTGGCCCTTAGCAAGGCATCATGGCCACCCAATAGATTCGGATTTAGCAAAGTAGCTACCTGTCAACGATATGTATTCAATTACTAGACCAATGACCTGCAACTCAATCCCACTGTGGCCACAGTTTTAGTGTCATTGCCATTTACTGAATTGCGCCATGAGATAACTTCCCCCGTACCCGGGAGTGATGAATCCTCTGTCGATCCACCATAGTCTTGATACACTCCTTGATGTAGCCAATCACTACCGTATTGACAGCTCTAAATATAATTGCGTTAGGTTAGTGTCAAACTGCATCAATCGGTGCACAAGGCGCTCCGATGATCTCAAGTCTAAGGATCACATGCACCACCATTCGTTAGAGGATTTGTTCCATAGACACTAAGGTTACCGTCCATATGGAATCCTCTGGTAGGTCAGTCTAGTGAACTTGCCTATAGCAAGCACCCATGTGTTACACCAAGTTGTCACCAAACAACCTTGACAAGTGAGATCAGTCACTGCCATTCGACAGGGTCATTCAACACTATGATAACCTTACCGTATTATCTGTGCCCTTACTTTAGAATAATACTGGGGTTGCGGACGTTTCTAGAATGGCCACCATATGTGCTCATAGGGTTCTCACTATCAAGATTTGAAACATTTGATACTCTCGTCACGGTTCTACCATTCTAAGGACATATATCAATACAATAATGATGATTTATGCGATATAGAATAAAATACCTTTTATTGATCAATGAAATTATTACAAAGAATCAATTCTACAATAATTGATTGGCTCTAGGGCATCTACTCTAACATACGAAACCTTTGGCCAATGATCTAACCTTAACTTATAACACAATCCCTATGGTCATGCACGCTATGGACTGTTCATTTCTTTTGGTCTAGACATGTGCATGAGTGAGCTCAAGTTCCCCATAACATGACAACAGCTACCATAAAACTTAAAAATCATTTTTGTTCACAAAAATGCATGTCGATGTACCTTGAAAGCATTTTACTCAAACTTGGGATCAAGTCCCCTTTTTTTCATCATTAATATGATCGACATGCTTTATTCTTTAAAAACATACACATTCCATATATGAACATATCATTTCATCATGACCATTTCATGGATGCATAACAAATTCATAGAGACATAGCATACTTAGGCTTGTTTATACATAAACAATCTTAAATTAGGTAATACATAACATATTACATATAACCCCCATGGTCATTCATTACATCAAATATATATGTTCATAAAATCACTAAATAATCGCAAAGATCACTCACTCAAACATGCTTCAAAACCTTTTAAGCATTATTTCAATACTTGGAATCAATCATAGATTATTAGGGTAAAAAATAAATTAAGAAATTGGAAGCACTTTTGAGGTAGTCATGCTATGTAGGTCATATTCAAGAAGGCACATCTCGAGTTATACACGTTAGATTGATATGATACTAGTCTCGTTTTAAAGCTTAAAGAAATTGATACAACTTTTATGTTTAGGCCTTAACCCAGTTTGATAGGAAAGATGTCCAAAAATTGCTCAGAAGGCGACAGATTTGACAGTGGCAACCATGGTAACATGCCTTTTTTTAAGGCTTTTCCATACATATTTACCTCCACTTACTCCCTAACCTTTCCTAACTATTCTCCCCTGTGAAAACATGTCAAATTTTCAATAATAACCTCCCTTGTAATATGTTAAATGCTTATGACACAACTATTTCCATTAATTGCCATCAAACTTCAAATTTCTACAATTCACATATAAATCCATCAATTGCAGATTATAGCATCAAAAAAAGCTCAATTTCCTTTGTGTGATAAGAATTAAGGTTCCCTAATACTAAACCTAGAAACCTAATTCTTATTTTATATTAAAGGGAGGTTTCCCTTACCTTGTGTGAAGAAACCACACTCTTTTAAAAATTTCCTCCTCCTTATCTCCAATTGACTCTTTATCCTAACACAATTCATAAGAAATTTAATAACTTGAAATACATAATAGTCATATAAGATAAGGAGTTGAAATTTACCTCCAAATTTTCTTAGTAAGGGAAGAAATACAAAACACTTAGAGAATTTCAACTAAAAAGCTTGAAGGTTCAATAGAGGAAGTAAAATTTGTGGAGAAGTATTGAAGAAGATGACGAAATAATGGAGATGTATCGAGGAAGATGATGGAAAGTGGTAGAAAAATGGGTTGGCCAACTTATACAAGTAAAATCAAGATTTCTTTAGCAAAAGTCATTCATTTATCTTTTGCATTTAATGACTTATAACATCATTTCCCTTTTTTCCCTTAGCAAATTTCTTTTAATTACTCCTCAATCCTTCACCATATTTATCTTGTCAAGCCAACAAAATATCCTCATTCTTTTACCACTTTACCCCAAAGGCATATGCATGGTAGTTAACTTAGCACAAAAAATTGGAAAGACTATTTTACCCTTGGACGTACTGATGAGGTTTACATTTCTCCTCTCCTTATAGGAATTTCGTCCTCGAAATTAAGCAAATAACTCTGGATAGTAGTCTCTCATGTCTTGCTCCACTTCCCAAGTAGCTTTCTCAACCTTGTGATTTCTCCAAAGAACCTTGATGAGTGGAATACTTTTATTTCGGAGCTCTTTAATCTTTCTATCCAATATTTGGACTGGACGCTCCTCATAAATCAAATTCTCCTTCAGTTTCACTTCCTCTTCTCATAATACATGAGAAGGGTCATTTATGTACTTGCGCAACAATGACACATGAAAAACATTATGCACTTGTTCCATGCTTGGTGGTAATGGAAGTCTATAAGCTACTTTCCCAATCCTTTCTAGCACTTCAAAAAGACCAATGTATCACGGAGCAAGCTTTCCTTTTCTACCAAATCTCATGACATGTTTGTATGGGGCTTGTTTCATTCTCTCTCTAATTAACCTAATATCTTCAATCATCTTTTGAGTCATCTCTGGTCCTAAGGCTTGAACCAAAGACTCTTTCTTTTCTACTTCATCCCAATACAAAGTTGATCTACACTTTCGGCCACATAGAGCTTCATATGGTGCCATCTAGGTAGTAGCCTAATAACTGATATTATAGGCAAATTCCATTAATGGAATTATATCACTCTAATTTGCTTTATGATCCATACAACAGGCTCGTAACATATCTTCAATCACCTAAGTGGTTCTTTTAGTTTGGCCATCTGTTTGGGAATGATAAGCTATACTAAAAGCTAGCCTTATACCTAGCACCTTTTATAACCCATGCCTAAAGGCTGAAACAAATCTTGAATCTCTGTCTAACACTATTGTCCTAGGCATACCATGCAACCTCACAATTTCTTTTACATAAATCTGACCAAACTGATCTGAAGTAGTTGTGTCCTTCACTGGTATGAAGTGCACCGACTTAGTAAGTCTATCCACAATCGCCCATAGTGCATTATACCCTTTTTGTACTCTTGGAAGGCCAACAATAAAATCCATAGATATGTCTTCCCATTTCCATTCAAGAATACTAAGAGGCTGTAGTAATCCTGATGGTCGCTGGTGTTCTGCTTTAACCTACTGACAAATTAAACATTTAGCCACATAATCACTAATATCTTTCTTCGTACCTAACCACTAGTAGATTTACTTTAAATCTTGGTACATCTTTACACTCCAAGGGTGGGCTGTATAAAGTGTATCGTGTGCTTCTCTAAGAATTTTACTCTTCAACTCTACATCTTGACGAACACACAACCTATCTCGAAATTTCAGATTATCATTTACTACTCTAAAATCTGTCTCTTTGCCCTCATTTATGTTAGAGTAGGTGCGCTAGAGCCAATCAATTATTGTAATATTGACTCTTTGTAATAATGCTTATTTATCAATAAAAGGAATTTCCTTATATATATAGTGTAAATCATAATTGTATTAATATATGTCTTTAGGATGGTAGAGTCCTGACAAGGGTATCAAGTATTTCAAATCTTGATAGTGAGAAACCTATGATCACATATGGTGGCCATTATAGAAATGTCTATAGTCCTAGTATTATTCTAACCAAGGACACAGAAAATACGATAAGGCTATCATAGTGTTGAACGACCCTGTTGAAAGACAGTGACTAATCTCACCTGTCAAGGTTATTTGGTGACAACCTGGTGCAGCATATGGGTGCTTGATGTAGGTAAGCTCACTGGACAGACCCACCAGAGGATTCCATATGGATGGTAACCCCAGTGTCTATGGAATAAATCCTCTAACGAATGGTGAGGCAGGTGATCCTTAGACTTGAGATCACCGGAACACCTTGTGCACCAATTGGTGTAGTTTGACACAAGCCCAATGTACGTAGTTCTATTCAAGACTATCAGAATAGTAGTGATTGGCCATATCAAGAAGTGTATCAAGACTACGGTGGATTCACAAAGGATTCATCACTCTCGGGTACGGGAGAAGTTATCTCACTGCACAATTGAGTAAATGGCAATGAAACTAAATCTGTGGCCATAGTGGGATTGAGTTGTTGCTCAATCCAATTTATTATTCCGGTCATTGTTCTAGTAACTGAATACAAAGATATCAAGGACATCTGAGGATGACACTATTTATGTATCTCAGCCTTGATGAGATAACAGATGATGAAAGGTTTGGATTGCTCAATAACCATATCATTGATAGGTAGCTATTTCACTGAACTCAAATCTATCGGGTGGCCATGATGCCTTGCTGGAGGCCAATCTTGGTCTATGTGTAGTGAGACGATTAATTGGTATTAATCGCGATACCACTCAGTGCCGATATGATAAAGAGCCTACATGTGACACACTTAGAAGATAATTTAACAATCAATATGTGAAAGGGGTATTTTCGTCTTTTAAGATGAAAGGGTATTTTTGTAATCTCACAATGCAATTAAATTTGCTGAGGTTGTTGCCTGTATTCAATTTTAATATTGAAATTAAAATTAGTGAGATTATATTTAAATATATGTGCGCATATATTTAAATGGATTATTATTATTTTTTAATGTTAATATATTTTAATATATTAATTGATTTTAATAATAATAATAATAATAATTAATTGATTAAAAATACCAATATGGCTTGTTTGGTTGCAAGGATGGATTTATATGTAAATCCATGACTATTCCTAATAGGATTAGGGTTTAAATTAGTTGCACTATATAGGTGCAACTTAAATTAAAGCAAACATACAATATTAAAATATTGAACAGGCAAACAAAAACCCTAGCCACCCCAAACATGTTCATCAATTTTGGTGAACCAAAATGTTGCCTTCTTTGATTCTTAAAGCCACTACGTTGTTCTAGCAAATTGACCATTGGTTCTTCGGATTATCTTCATGTGGATCAACGTTCGTGCGATTCCGTTCTTGAATCAATAGCAAAATCAAAGCCTTGAAGGAGCTTCCCAACGTTGGTAATGTATTCTAAATCTTTGTATGGATTTGTTATTACACAGATTTTTAATTTAACATGTAAACAATATAATCGATACCCGGATCTTGGCAAAAAAGTAATTGATCTATCCTTTTAATTTTTGTTTTTCCGCTGTGTTGGGTAGATTGATTACTAACAGTGGTATCAATGCCTCAGGTACCAGATTATATTGTTTAATCTATGTTTGATAACATGTATTTTGATTGATAACATGTTATAGTGTAAACTAATTTTTTAAATCTGTAAAATTCTATGTTAATTGCATGATTTGAATGATCAATTGATTAACTGATGTGTTGATGAATTTTTTGTTGGTTGGTTGTTGTCCTGGTTGAATGTTATTGTATTCAATTCAATTTGGATTCATGTCGTTATGTGAAAAACTGGAAAAAACATGATTGCATTCTTACTGGTCTGTACCGATCACTGCGGAAAAATAAACCTTCATCGTAGTGACAAGCTTCGTTACAAGGAGCAGCACTGAAAAATTAGTGCTCGCCGCGGCGATTGCAAGATCATGAACTACCACCGCGACAAGTGAGCTACTAAAGCTCACTAACTGTTCATGATCGCGACAATGAAACAAACCTTCGCTGCAGCGATCGTGATGATTTTGAAGTTTGCCATAGTGATGATAATCTCCACCATGATGAGCATGCTGCTAGAGCAGATTGCTTTTTTATGCAATGGGACCAAACTATAGTAGTCCAAAACCTTAAACCAATAACTATTTTGTATATCCAAGAGGGTAATTTAATAATTTCACCCACCTAATTCAAAATTTTTATTTTGAATGTATGCAATGTTCTTGTTTGAAAATTATGGTGCTTGGTACATGAGCCTTACACTTTTGGTTTGTTTATTTAAATTTTGGGTTTGTTTGTAAATTTTTAAATAAATAGGACCTGCGTGTCTTGCCTCCCTCTAAATTCTCTATATATTTCTTCTTCTCATCTCACTCCCCTCGTATGTAACGTGAGGTTTCTGATTTATTGATGTAAATTAGAATAGGAGCAATGAAGAGGAAAAACTTGAAGACCCAAGTTTTGTCCCTAGGTTGATCTACCGATTCTTGTAGGCTCAAGGAAATCGGTTTTAGTGGGCCATGTACCGGCATGTTTATTTTATGTTTAGAATGCATGCTAAGGTTGAATGTTTAATGACATGCCAAACAATGACATTCTAACAAAGATAATAAAATGGTGAGACCACAAAATAAAATCCCTCAACAAAGGATATTAAGTTAGTAATTAAAATGCCTTCCATAGCCATGGCTTTAATAAAACCATTGTTCGTTGGAACCTTGTTCGCCAAAGCGTAGGGTACACTTCTACCAGTGGGAGGTTAAAGATCATTGGAGTTTTCCTTAATAATGATGGGTCGACTTAAATGGTGTGTTTTGCTTGTTCGCCAAAGCGAAGGTTGATAAACACATCATAGGCATAGTAGAGAAGTGTGCTTGTTGTGTGTACGTGGCAACATGTAGTGTCCACTCTACTGATACTGAGAATCACACTTGAGGATAATGGCTTCAATCATTATATTGAGTGATTGGTTTGTTAGCTTACTTCGCATTTGAGGTTGGTAGTTAGAGCTATCAATTGCTATGAATTAAGTTTATTGGCCTACCTAATCAACCCATTTTGGCTTGTTCGCTAAAGCGAAGGTTTAAAATAGGCTAGATGGGATCTCAGTCCACTTGGAAAGCCAACGGGCTTTCTCGAGTTAATAGTGAGGGCTATTGGCTTGAGGAAAATAGTGGGAGCATTTTTTAACAAAAGACCTTGTTAAAAAGGAATAAACATTGTAATAAGTTTCGCTTTTCTGAATTTGTAGATTCATTAAAATGAGCAAGACCAACCTGTGAATGATAATAGAGAAAGAAAACAGGTTGGATAGATCCAATTTCTCATACTGTTATCGAAATCTTCGGATTGTACTAAAGTCTGAAAAGAATTTGTATATCCTTGATAAGCCTTATCCGATTGAGCCTGAACCTGATGCCACTCAAGAAACTAAGGATACATACCAAAAGTTCCTTGATGATGCTAATAATGTTCAATGCATTATGCTAGTATCAATGACACTTGAGTTGCAAAAGTAGCATGAGAATATGGATGCAAATGCCATAATTTTGCACCTCAAATAGTTTTTTCAAATGAATGCTCGTCATGAGAGGTATGAGGTGTCGAAGGCACTGTTTAGGAGCCGAATGACTGAGGGACCCCAAGTTGGTCCTCATGTGCTCAAGATGATCAGGTACATATAAAGGCTTGAGACTTTAGGGTTTGGCGTGGATGTAGACTTACAAATGCATTTAATTCCACAGTCACTAGTTGACTCTTATTCACCATTCATAAAGAACTTCAATATGAACATGATGGTGAAGTCCTTGTCAAAGCTTCTAAACATGCTTAGGATCGCGGAGTAGGTTTTGAAAAAGTCTAAGCCTATTTTACTGGTTGCTGCTAGTAAAGGAAAGGGTAAGGATAAGGGTAAGGGCAAGGGAAAGGCCAAGGCCTATCCCAAGCCCAAGCCCAAGCCCAAAAGACAAGATGCTCTCAAGCCTATGGGTGGAATTGGGAAAGGTGGGAAGAGAGTCTGCTTCTATTGTGCTAAGCCTAGCCACTAGAGGAAGCACTACAAGGCTTTCTTCGCAAACAAGAAGAAGCTAGACACTTCGACTTTAGATATTTACATGATTGAGATTAACTTCTCTCCTTCAACATCTTGGGTCATTGACACAGGATGTGTACTCACATTTGTACTGATGTGCAGGGACTAAGGCAGAGTAGATTGCTAGCCGATAGAGAAGTGGACCTACAAGTTGGAAATGGAGCACATGTGGCTGCATTAGCTATAAGAACTTATTGTTTAAATTTGCCTACCAACTTATTATTGGAACTTAATGATTGTTATTTGGTACCTTCAATTTCTAGAAATATTATTTTAGTATCTGCTTTGGATAATATAGGATATCATTTTGAAATTTCTAATGGATTGTTGTCCTTTAGTTTGAATGGTATTCTATTTGGAATTGCACGGTTATATAACGAATTGTATGTTCTTTATTAAACAATAAGGATATTCTCAATGTTGAAACTAAGAGAGCTAATCATAGCGATCAAACCCAAACATACCTCTAGCATTGTAGATTAGGTCATATTAATCAAACCTGTATTGCAAAACTTCAAAGGGATGGAGTTTTGGACCCTTTTGACTTCCAGTCATTTAAGGTATGCGAGTCATGCCTTTTAGGCAAGATGACCAAGTCACCTTTCACAAGAAGAAGTGAAAGGGCTACTGGACTGTTAGGCATCATCCATAGTGATGTATGCGGTCCACTAGCAGTTGAAGCCATAGGTGGATATTCATACTTCATCACATTTATTGATGACTTCAGTAGATATGGTTATGTCTGCCTTATAAGACATAAATATGAAGCCTTTGATAAATTCAAAGAGTTCAGGAATGAAGTACAGAATATGTTAGGCAAAAGCATTAAAGCTTTTTGATCAGATTGAGGATCTGAATACTTCAGCTTTGGGTTTTCTGAATACCTGAAGGAGTATGGGACAGTATCACAACTCAGATTGCATTATATCCTTGCTGAACTTTACGAAGTCCTACAATGAAATCCATTGAGATATCCTCCCGTTTCCATTTAGGAATCTCTAAGGGTTGGAGTAATCCTGATGGTATTTGATGCTATGCCTTTACTTGCTGACATGTTATACATCTGGTAAAATAATCGGCAATGTCTTTCTTCATACCTGACCCTAGTTAGTAAATACGCATTTTATATGCGAATTATACGGTCAGCTGTATAATTCGCGTATAAAACGCGTATTTATGTATTTTACAAAAGACTGCCGAATTATTCGCGAATTATTGGAGTATCCGTATAATTCACGAATTATTCGCGAATTTTTGAGAAAAAAAAAAGAAAAAAAAAACTAATTGAAACGATGTCGTTTTAGTGGGGAAGAAGAAATCAATGGTAAGGTGTAAGAGAAGAGATTGGAAAAAGGGGGAATAAAAAAACAACCCTCTAAAAGACATCCACTTTCTCGCCCACTCCCCCAGACCTGACACCTTTCCATTTTAAACTCAAAACACATTTCATATTTTAAATTATTTCCATGCTGTCTAATAAATTAGATTGGATTAATGAAATTAAAATAATAATTTATTGTGAAAAAAAAAAACTGTCATATATTATAGGTATAAAATAATAGTTAGACTATTGTAACACTAATCTTTTATATAGATTTGTGAGACAAAATTTTAGTTTTTGATTTAAATAATTTAATGGATTAATGGGAAGTTAAAATTGGTTGCATTTAATATCAAACTTATCAAGTTTTAAATTAATAAAGAATCATGGCTAAATATTGTGTTTGAGTCTGGAGACTATAATTTGAATATCAGTTATATATTGTATATTTGTGTTATTGGTTAATTGAATACTTTGCATTTGAAAAACTATATTGATTTTAGTCAAGTAATCTATAAAAGTATTAAAACTAAGATTGATATTGCCGTATTTTTCAAAATGTATTATTGACAATGCACCATATTAAACCCGTATATACCCGTACCGTATTTTTTCCGTATTCGAATGTTATGGCCGAATTTTTATAAACGTATTTTTCACTGTTTGCCGTATTATACCCATAAAATTTATGTACCTTTTTTTTGCCGTACCCATATTTACTAACTAGGTACCTGACCACCAATAGCTTTTCTTTACATCTTGATACATATTTACATTCCTAGGGTGGGCTGTATAAAGTGTATCGTGTGCCTCACCAAGGATTTTATTCCTTAGTTCTTCATCTTGAGGTACACATGTTCTATCTCTAAACATCAGTGCCCCATTGACCATTTTAAAGTCTATCTCTTTACCCTCTGTTATCTGTTGGTAGATCACTTTATAGGTATCATCTTTAGCCTATTTCATTTTGATCTCCTCCATTAAAGTGTGTTTGATCTCCATTTGGGCTAATCCTCATTTGATAACAATTTTAGTTCCTTCTTAGAGGATCTCCTACTGCAATCGTCCTTGTGTTGTAATTTGAGATAAAAAGACTTTTGTACTGAGGGCATCTGCTACTGTATTAGCTTTCCCTAGATGGTATCTGATGTCACAGTCGTAGTCTGTCACCAATTCTAACCATCTCCTCTGTCTCATATTCAACTCTTTCTAGGTGAAGAAATACTTCAAACTCTTATGGTCAGTGTATATGTTGCATTTCACTCCATACTGGTAGTGTCGCCATATTTTCAGAGCAAAAACCACTGTCGCTTATTCCAAGTCATGGGTAGGATATCTGCTCTCATAGTCTTTCAACTGTTTGGAGGCATAAGCAATGACTTTTTCTTACTGCATCAACACTACTCCCAAACCATTGTGGGAGGCATCAACATAAATATCATAATCAATGCCCTCCACTGGCAGTGTAAAGACTGGAGTTGTAGTTACTCTGTTCTTCAACTCTTGAAAGCTCTACTCACTTGCCTCTGTCTATTCAAATGGAACTTCTTTCTTGGTGAGAGTTGTAAGTGGTCTGGCTACCTTTGGAAAGCCTTCCATGAACTTCCTGTAGTACCTTCCTAAGCCCTGAAAACTTCTAACCTCTTTCACTATCTTTGGCCTCTACCACTCAAGCACTGGCTCAACTTTACTGGGATCCACTGATACACTATCTCTAGAGATCACATGACCCAAAAAGGTAACATGATCCAACCAAAACTCACATTTTGAAATTTGGCATACAATTGTTTCTCTCTTAATTTGTAACACAAATCTCAAGTGTGTTAGGAAATGACCCGTTAACGCAGCGGAAAACAAAACAATAATTTCAAGGATTGTTCCCATTGAGCCAAGCTCAAAGGTACAACTTTTTACAGTTTATATAAATACAAGAATCTGCAGAAAAATTAATCAAGAGTTAAGATTCATACCCACGTTCGAGGCTCCTCCAATTATGTCTCTGATTGTGTTTTGCTACTGATCCAAGTGTAGGATCGAACCCACGTAGTCCACACGAAGACAGTCACAAGGAACTAAGGAGGGATTTGCTAGATCCTCCTTAGCCTTAAGAATCAAGAAGAAGAAATCAAAGGAATTTTGATCTTGGCAAAAACCAAATCTGGCATGAGAGAGAGATATGGGGGCTATGTGTTTTTTCCTTTTACAAATAATCATTTTCTTTTATAGTAAAACTTTAATGCCCTATTCCCATATGGAATAGCCTTGGGCTCCAACCTAAACACCCCATGTTACCAAACACTCCCAAATTAGATATTTTATTTATTTCATCATTATCTCAATTAAACTCAATTAATATATATTTAATCTATATATTAACATTTAACAATAATGATGATTTAATTAAATATATGCAAACACATATTTAAACGTAATTTCACTTATTTAATTTTTCTAATAAATTAAATAAAGGCTACGACCTCAGCAAATTTAATCGCACTGTGAAATTACCAAAATACCCTTTCGCCTTAAAAAGACGAAAACACTCTTCCTTCCTCTTGGATCTTAAATTATCTTCTATGTGTGTGACCCATAGGCTCCTGATAATATCGGTAGTGTATAGTATCATGATTAACACCAATTAATCATCTCACTAATACACAGACCAAGATTGGCCCCTACCAAGGCATCATGGTCACCCGGTAGATTCGGATTCAGCAAAGTAGCTACCTGTCAACGATATGGTTACCGTGCAATTCGATCCTTTCATCATTCGTTATCTCGATGAGACGAAGGCATAGAAATAGTGTCAACCTCCGGTTACTCTCGATATTATGTATTCAGTTTCTGGACCAATAACCTGTATTATAAACCGGATAGAGCAACAACTCAATCCCACTATGGCCACAGTTTTCATATCGTTGCCATATACTGATTTGTGCCGTGAGATAACTTCTCCCGTACCAGAGAGTGATGAATCCTCGGTCAATCCACCATAGTCTTGATACCATAGTCTTGATGCAGCCAATCACCACCGTATTGACAACTCTGAAAAGAATTGCGTTAGGCTAGTGTCAAACTACACCAATCGATGCACAAGGTGCTCCGGTGATCTCAAGTCTAAGGATCACATGCACCACCATTCGTTAGAGGATTTGTTCCATAGACACTAGGGTTACCATCCATATGGAATCCTCTGGTGGGTTAGTCCAGTGAACTTGCTGCGGTGTAATCGCCTACAGCAAGCACCCATGTGTTGCACCAAGTTGTCACCAAACAGCCTTGACAAGTGAGATCAGTCACTGCCTTTCGATAGGGGTCGTTCAACACTATGATAGCCTTACCGTATTATCTGTGCCCTTACTTTAGAATAATACTGGGGCTACGGACGTTTCTAGAATGGCCACCATATGTGCTCATAGGGTTCTCACTATCAAGATTTGAAACATTTGATACCCTCGTCACGGTTCTACCATTCTAAGGACATATATCAATACATATTGCAATAATAATGATTTACGCGATATAGAATTAGAAAAATAAATTTTATTGATTAATGAAAATTATTACAAAGAGTCAATTCTACAATAATTGATTGGCTCTAGGGCATCTACTCTAACAATCTCCCACTTGCACTATAGCCAATCATTCATGCACTCAACACTGAATGACCCAAGTGCTTGCACTTTAGCCAATCATTCATGCACTCAACATTGAAAGACCCAAGTGCCCATCATGCTTCTGCTATAACAGAAACTTTAATAGTGGGTTGGTAGGTATTCTGCAAATCTGCACTTTCCCTTTCATATCGATCCTTCAGATCAGATTGAATCAACTAAGTAAGTGTTTGGATTACTGGTGAGACCGTGATTCCTCAGCCACAACAATGGCTCCATTGTTATCACAGTACAACTATACTGGATTAGCAATGCTTGGAATCACGTCAAGTTCAGTAATGAACTTCCTGATCCAAACCGCCTACACGGCAGCATTAAAAATGCGATACACTTAGCATCAATCGTAGAATTCGCTGCAGTACACTGATTCAAGCTCTTCCAGCTCACTGCAGTCACATTAAGACAAAATTGTGTAATCCCAAATTGCAAAATATAATCATCCTTTTCCCGTTAGGAAATAACGTCATTGTATCCTCTTACAGTGAGCTCATCTTTCCCTCCATAAGCCAAGAATATATATTCTTAAGCCTTTCTCAAGTACTTAAGAATGTCCATTGACACTCATTCAGTGTCATTCAATTGGATTTAGTTGATATCTTCTACTAGTGTTGAATGCACATAAGACATCAATATAAGTACATAACATATTGCTCATTTGAGCCTGATTGATATCCACCACAAGTGTTGAATACACATTAGATATCAATCTGAGCATACAAGATGGGTCCACTTCATTCTATCTCTCTCATTATGTGGTTAAAGACATATATCCTTACAAAGATAGACACCATATGCCATCAGAAGAAATCCCTTCTTGGATTTTTTCTATACTAAATGTGTTCAGTACCTTGTCTATGTACTTTGACTTAGTTTGAGCAACCAACACGATCTATCATGATAGATCTTTATTCCAAGGATATAGGCTGCTTCCCCAAGTCCTTTATGGAGAAGCACTTGGATAACGAAGTCTTTACCAACTGCAAGTTTGGTATATCATTTCCGATCAGAACTATGTCATCAACGTACAACACTGGGAATGCTACTGCGCTCCCACTCACTTTCTTGTAAACACAAGGCTCATCTTCGTTCTTGATAAAACCGAATTCTTTTATAGCTTCATCAAGACGAATGTTCCAGCTCCTTGAAACTTGCTTGAGTCCACAAATGGATCTCTGCAACTTGCATACCTTATTAGCTTGACTATCAAGAACGAAACCATCAGGTTGTGTCATATACACATCCTCCTCAAGGTTTCTGTTCAGGAAAACAGTTTTGACATCCATTTGCCAAATCTCATAGTCATGATATGCAGCAATTGCAAGCATAATCCGGATGGATTTAATCATGGCAATTGGCGAAAAGGTTTCTTCATAGTTAATGCCATGAATTTGTTTGAAACCTTTGGCAACCAGTCGTGCTTTATAAGTATGCACGTTGCCATCCATGTCAGTCTTCTTCTTGAAGACCCATTTACACCCTATGGGTTTTACCCCTTTAGGTGGTTCCACCAGAGACCACACTTGGTTCTGGTACATGGAGTCCATCTCAGATTTCATGGCTTCAAGCCATTTAATGGAATCTGGATCTGATATAGCGTCTTCGTAGGTTCTAGGTTCATCATCTTAGTAGACCAGTACATCACCATGTTGAGCCACAAGATAACCGTATCTCGGGCTCATGGCGTACTCTCCCAGATCTACATAGCTTATGTGCTACCTGAGGTGGTTCACTTTGATCCACAAGTTGTGGAGTAACCTCCTCATGATGCTCAACCACTTCCTGTGGCACATCATACAATCATTAGTCTAGTATATCATGTGGTAATAGAACTTCATAAAGTTCTACTTTTCTCCCACTGGTACTTCTTAGAAAATATTCCTTTTCTAGGAAGACACCAGAATGAGCAATAAAAATTTTACGCTTTTCTGGGTGGTAGAAGTAGTATCCTTTGGTCTCCTTTGGATACCCCACAAATATACATTTACAGGATTTTGGGCCCAGCTTGTTCGAAGTCAATTTCTTAACATAAGCTTCACAACCCTAAATCCTTAGATAAGACAAGTTGGGCTTTCGCCCACTCCATAGCTCATATAGAGTCTTATATACAGACTTTGATGGCACATGGTTCAAAACGTGAGTTGCAGTCTCTAGGGCATAACCCTAGAATGATGTAGGTAAATCACTAAAACTCATCATGGACCTAACCATGTCAAGTAAGGTCATATTCCTACTTTCTGACACTCCATTGTGTTGGGGTGTATAAGGAGGGGTGAGTTGTGATACTATGCCACATCCCTTCAGGTATGTTTAGCTCAACTTGCCAAAGTTGGCATAACTGTCATTTTTGAGATTATCCTTATTGTCTTTCTTAAGAACATATTATTATGAAACAATTCCATAAAGAATATTATTTACACTCAAGGACAATGATCCATTAGTAAACTAATATTCTCATTTGTCCTAAGTGGACACAGAAATATAATTTCTAGAAACTGAAGAAAAACCATAATAATCCTCAAGTTCCAAGAAACAAGTCCATCAGCTAAATCAGACAATAAGATCCTATAGCAAATGCAGTTTCCAACTGGTAGGTCCACCTCTCCCTCGGCGAGCAATCTACTCTACCATAGTTCCTGCACATCAATCAAATGTGAGAACCACATCTTGTGTCAACTAGATGTTTACAGGAGAAGTTAATCTCAAAAACGTACCTGACGAAGAAGTGACATTCTTCTTCTCTTTTGCTAAGAAGACCTTGAAATGTTTCCTCCAGTGGCTGGGATTCCCACAGTGAGGACAAACGCCTTTCCTTTCTGCAACAATTCTTTCTAATGACTTCTGAGCCTTTTCCTTTTCACTTGAGTTGGCTTCAACCAATGTCAATGTTTCTGACATTTTCATGCCTGACTCAGTAGCCTTCAACAAATCCAGAAGTTCGAAAAGGGTATTCTTCTTATCTTCCTCAATGAAGTCATAGACAAATTGAGAATAAGAATCTGGTAATGACTGTAATATTAGGTTTATTGCTAAACCTTCTTTAAGTCCTCATCCCAAAATCTCAAGCTTGTTCATATACTCGGTCCACTTAAGTATATGATCGCCAATTTTGGTACCCTCTTCCATCCTACATCTGAATAACGACCGAGACACCATATGCTTCTCATTTCTTCGAAGAAAATGAAGAATAGAAGCTAAATCCATTTTCTGGCACTGCTGTCGCAGTAATGGTGCCATTGATGCAAGCACAATGTATCTAGTCATTTCTGCTTTTGCATCATGTGTATGCTTCACATATACATACCCAGTCTCATGGATAGAACTATCAGCAGGCTCTAGTGATAGAGCTTGCTTAATTGTGTATATTATATCGCTTGACTGAAGTATATTGTTTATACTTCTATACCAGTCAACAAAATTTTCACCATTTCATTTATCTCCTAGTTCGATGATTTGCTGCAGTGATGTTGGGATCATTTTGCTCAATTTTAAGTGAATCTACAAGTGCAGAAAAAGTAACCGTTATTACCATGTTCATTATTATTGTTTAATATGGTCTTTCATTAAACGATGCTCCCACTATTTTACTCAAGTCAATAGCCCTCACCATTAACTCAGGAAAGCCTGTTGACTTTCCTAGTGGACTGAGATCCCATCTTGCCCATTTCAAACCTTCGATTTGGCGAACAAGCCAAAATGAGCTGATTAGGTAGGCCAACAAACTTAATCCACACCAGTTGATAGCTCTCACTATCAACCTCAAATGTGAAAAAGCCAACAAGCCAATCACACAATCCAATGGCTCCAACCATTGTCCTCAAGTGTGATTCTCAGTATCAGTAGAGTGGACACTACATGTCACTACATACACATAATATGTGTATTGCTCTACTATGCCTATGATGCGTTTATCAACCTTCGCTTTGTCGAACAAGCAAAACCATCATTTTAAGTCGACCCATTATCATTAAGGAAAACTCCAATGCATTTTAGCATCCCACTGGTAGAAGTATGCCCTTCGCTTTGGCGAACAAGGTTTCGATGAATAGTGGTTTGATTAAAACCATGGTGATGGAAGGCATACGTGACTTAATATACTTTAATTGAGGGTTTGTTATTTAATGTCTCACCAGATTATTATCTTTGTTAGAATGACATTGTTTGGCATGTTATTCAACATTCAACCTTAGCATGCATTCTAAACACAATTTAAAACGTGCCGGTACATGGCCCAACTAAAACCGATTTCCTCGAGTCTAGAATCGGTGGGTCATCTAGGGGTCCTGTAATAAACATCTTGAGTCTTCAAGTATGTTTGCCTCGTCCTTTGCTCCGTCTTCAAGTACATTACAAAAAATATCATTCTAAATTTACAATAAATAATTATACAAATTCTTTACATCAATAAATTTAGAAACCTCGATTTACATTCGAGAGGAATGAGATGAGAAGAGAGTGTACATCGAGAATAGGAGAAAGGCAGGACACGCAGGCCCTATTTAATAAATGATACAACCATACATACCCAAAAATATTTTAAAACATTCACCCTTAGGTCTAAGGCTCATGTACCGAGCACTATGTAATATACAAACAACTACAAAGTATACATTTCAAAAACAATCAATTTTTAAAATTTGTGGGTAAATTATTTTACCCCCTGAAAATTTGTAGAATTATAGTTTGGTCCAAAAGTTTTGAAACTTTATATTTTAGCCCCCTGTGCACTCGGAAGTGTTGTGCATTGGTAACTTGACGTTCACGCTTAATGCTCGTTCGCTGCGATGATTTGGTACAGTGCCCGTCCTAAGGACGATCGCCGCGGTGATGGGTTATCGCTGCAGCGAGCACTGTTTTCGTACAACGCTCATCCAGAAGACGATCACCATGGCGATGCTTTATATCGCCGCGGTGAGCATTGGATTCTTCACCAGCACCAGCGTGAACAACGTTCGCTGTGGCAATGGGTCATATCGCCGCAGCGAGCGTACACATATCTGTAGCTCCGGATCTGTTCATACAGCAACCAAAAACGCTCTAAACGGATTTTGCAATCAACCAAACACATTAATCTCAACAAAAATCCATCAACCATTATTCCAAACATGCTGATCATCAACAAATTAAAAATCAACCGATTAATAATTTCTTAAAACATGTTTTTAAGACAGATTTTATGCAGATTCAATATGCAACATATTATCATCAAATAAATGTTATCAATGATACACATAAAAACTGTAAAATTTAGTACCCTAGGCTCTGATACCACTGTTAGGAAACGACCCGTTAACGCAGCAGAAAACAAAACAATAATTTCTAAGATCATTCCCATTGAGCCAAGATCAAAGGTACAAATTTTTACAGTTTATATAAATACAAGAATCTGCAGAAAAATTAATCAAGAGTTAAGATTCATACCCACGTTGGAGGCTCCTCCAATTTTGTCTCTGATCGTGTTTTGCTACCGATCCAAGTGTCGGATCGAACTCACGTAGTCCACACGAAGACAATCATAAGGAACTAAGGAGGGATTTGCTAGATCCTCCTTAACCTTAAGAATCAAGAAGAAGAAATCAAAGGAATTTTGATTTTGGCAAAAACCAAATCTGGCGTGAGAGAAAGATATGGGGGCTGTGTGTTTTTTCCTTTTCAAAGAAAATGATCTAATGAAATCTCTTAATTTGTTACAAATAATCATTTTCTTTTATAGTAAAACTTTAATGCCCTATTCCCATATGGAATAGCCTTGGACTCCAACCCAAACACTCCCAAATTAGATATTTTATTTATTTCATCATTATCTCAATTAAACTCAATTAATTAACATTTAACAATAATGATGATTTAATTAAATATATGCAAACACATATTTAAACGTAATTTCACTTATTTAATTTTTCTAATAAATTAAATAAAGGCTACGACCTCAGCAAATTTAATCGCACTGTGAAATTACCAAAATACCCTTTCGCCTTAAAAAGACGAAAACACTCTTCCTTCCTCTTGGATCTTAAATTATCTTCTATGTGTGTGACCCATAGGCTCCTGATAATATCGGTAGTGTATAGTATCATGATTAACACCAATTAATCATCTCACTAATACACAGACCAAGATTGGCCCCTACCAAGGCATCATGGTCACCCGGTAGATTCGGATTCAGCAAAGTAGCTACCTGTCAACGATATGGTTACCGTGCAATTCGATCCTTTCATCATTCGTTATCTCGATGAGACGAAGGCATAGAAATAGTGTCAACCTCCGGTTACTCTCGATATTATGTATTCAGTTTCTGGACCAATAACCTGTATTATAAACCGGATAGAGCAACAACTCAATCCCACTATGGCCACAGTTTTCATATCGTTGCCATATACTGATTTGTGCCGTGAGATAACTTCTCCCGTACCAGAGAGTGATGAATCCTCGGTCAATCCACCATAGTCTTGATACCATAGTCTTGATGCAGCCAATCACCACCGTATTGACAACTCTGAAAAGAATTGCGTTAGGCTAGTGTCAAACTACACCAATCGATGCACAAGGTGCTCCGGTGATCTCAAGTCTAAGGATCACATGCACCACCATTCGTTAGAGGATTTGTTCCATAGACACTAGGGTTACCATCCATATGGAATCCTCTGGTGGGTTAGTCCAGTGAACTTGCTATGGTGTAATCGCCTACAGCAAGCACCCATGTGTTGCACCAAGTTGTCACCAAACAGCCTTGACCCAAGTGAGATCAGTCACTGCCTTTCGACAGGTCGTTCAACACTAGATGCCTTACCGTATTATCTGTGCCCTTACTTCAGAATATACTAGGGGCTACAGACGTTTCTAGAATGGCCACCATATGTGCTCATAGGGTTCTCACTATCAAGATTTGAAACACTTGATACCCTCTTCACAGTTCTACCATTCTAAGGACATATATCAATACATATTGCAATAATAATGATTTACGCGATATAGAATAAAATGCCTTTTATTGATTAAGGAACATTATTACAAAGAGTCAATTCTACAATAATTGATTGGCTCTAGGGCATCTACTCTAACAAAGTGTTTGGCATGTTCTTCTAAAATCTCAGAATAAACTAGGATATGATCAATAAACACCACTATGAACTTGTCAAGGATATCATGGAAAACTCTGTTCGTCAAGTCCATAAAAACTGTAGGTGCATTAGTCAATCTGAATGGCATCACAACAAATTCATAATGCCCATACCTCGTTCGGAAAGTCGTCTTCGGTATATCTTCCTTAGCCACTCTAACCTGATGGTATCCTGACCTTAGATCAATTTTAGAAAACATTGAGGCACCTCTCAACTGGTCGAACAAATCATCTATCCAAGGCAATGGGTACTTATTCTTTGCCGTTACTTTATTCAGTTCATGGTAATGTATACAAATCCTCATGGACCCATCCTTCTTTTTCACAAATAGAATTGGAGCACCCCATGGGGAATGACTCGGCCTGATAAAGCCCTTATCTAACAACTCTTGTAATTGCTTATTCAATTCTTGGAGCTCAGCTAGGGTCATGCAATAGGAAGCCTTTGAAATGAGGGTCATACCTAGGGCTACAAACAAACCAAGCTGTTTGCGAACAGCTCGATGTTCATTTGATAACTATTCAACTCGACTCAATAAGAGACTGTTCGCGAACAGTTCAATGTTCGTTGATGATATGTTTGATTTGAGTTCGAACACGGGATGTTCGTTCGATTATGTTAAAAAAACATAATATGTTCAACTGACTAATCCATCCGTTCGCAAACAATCTGTTCGATTATTCATTTGTTTATGTTCGAAAAACATGGTATACATTATTATATATATTAATATTTTTTCTTTTTTATATTATGCTTGATTTAGGTTGGATGAATTTTTTTTAATGGTAATCAATAATAAAATATTATGATGTGTTTTTTTTTCCTATATATATAATATGTTTGGATTTTTTTTTTCAAATATCATCAGTAATTAAATATATAACTATATAGCATTTTAATTAAAAAATA
This sequence comes from Pistacia vera, assembly GCF_008641045.1. Lineage (NCBI taxonomy): Eukaryota > Viridiplantae > Streptophyta > Magnoliopsida > Sapindales > Anacardiaceae > Pistacia > Pistacia vera. Next base: position 493,379 of record NW_022196235.1, read on the forward strand.
ATAAATTATTATGATACATAGCACGACAAATTTAATAACATAATAGATTGTATAATCAAGTGATATATAACGTAGTAAATCTAATAATATAATAGCTTCATATTTTTCCAAATGTAATAAAAAATTAAATATTATGAGACAACATTTCAATTAATAAATAATAAATATAGTACGGCAAATTGATGAACAAAATATTAGCATGTGATCGGGTTTACGCAGCGGAAAAACACTGTGTTTATAACCTTTTGCATTAGAACAATATAGAACAATATGCTTTAATCCCAAATCTGGGTACCAATTATAGTGTTTATAACCTTTTGCATTAGAACAATATAGAAAATGCATACAAGGATTCAGAATGGTTACACACATTTGGAGGCTCCTCCGAATATCTTTGATTACACTCATGAACACTGTTCACAGCACTGTTCACAGACACTGTTCATTGATACTGTTCACAGACACTGTTCATCGATACTGTTCACGTGATTCTTCGCTAATCGATCAAAAGTAGGATCGCACTTACGGAAATCCACACGAAGACAATTTGTAGAACCCTTGATTATTTAGCTAGAACAATCAAAGGGCTTCAAGAATCAAGAAAGAAGAACAAGAAAAATATTCTTCTTCACTCAAGAGTGTAATGTGAGAGAGAGAGAGATAGGGTGGCTAGGGTTTTTGATTGAATAATTCTTATTTCTTTTAATTTTAAGTTGCACCTATGTAGTACAACAATTAAAACCCTATTCCACTTAGGAATAGACATGGGCTCCAACCCTTATTCACCCTTACAACCAAACACACCCTTTAGGGTATTTTAATTAATTAATTATTATTATAATTAAAATCAATTAATATATAATAATATATTAAAATTTAATTAATAATAATAATTCATTTAAATATATACATAGATATATTTAAATATAATCTCACTAATTTAATTTTAATTTTAAATTAACTATAGGCAACAACATCAGCAAATTCAATTGCACTGTGAGATTATCAAAATACCATTTCATCTTGAAAGACGAAAATACCCTTCTCACAAATTGATTCTTAAATTATCTTCTAAGTTTGTGACCCGTAGGCTCCTCATCATATCGGTAATGTGTAGTATCTCGATTAACACCAATTAATCGTCTCACTACACACAGACCAAGATTGGCCCCTAGTAAGGCATCATGGTCACTTGATAGATTCGGATTCAACGAAACCGTAACCTGTCAATGGTATGGTTACCGTGCAATCCAATCCTTTCATCACCTGTTATCTCATCGAGACTGAGGTACAGAAATAGTGTCAACCTCAAATATCCTTAACATGTTTGTATTTAGTTAATGGACCAATGACTGAAATAATAAATTGGATTGAGCATCAACTCAATCCCATTGTGGCCACAAATTTAGTGTCATTGCCATTTATTGAATTACCCAATGAGATAACTTCCCCCGTACCCAAGAGTGATGAATCCTTTGTCGATCCACCATAGTCTCATACACTTCTCAATGTAGCCAATCACTACCGCACTGATAGCTCTGAATAGAATGACGTTAGGCTAGTGTCAAACTACACCAATTGATGCACAAGACGCTCTGGTGATCTCAAGTCTAAGGATCAGATGCACCACCATCCATTAGAGGATTTATTCCATAAACACTGGGGTTACCATATATATGGAATCCTCTGGTGGGCCTGTCTAGTGAACTTGCCTCTAGCAAGCACCCATGCGTTGCACCAAGTTATCAGCAAACAACCTTGACAAGTGAGATCAGTAACTGCCTTTCGACAAGGTCGTTCAATGCTATGATAGCATTACCGTATTATCTGTGTCCTTGGTTAGAATAATACTGGCGCTACAGATGTTTCTAGAATAGCCACCATATGTGATCATAGGGTTCTCACTATCAAGATTTGAAACACTTGATACCCTCGCCACGGTTCTACCATCCTAAGGACATATATGATTACATATAACTATGAATTACACGATATAGAAGAATATGCCTTTTGTTGATAAATAAACATTTATTACAGAGTCAATCTTACAATAATTGATTGGCTCTAGGACACCTATTCTAACAATCTCCCACTTGCACTGTAGTCAATCATTCATGTATTTAATATCGAATGACTTTAAGTGTTTTCATGCTCTGCTGCGATAAAGGCTTCGTCAGTGGATCGACGAAATTGTCATCAGTATGTACTTTACTGATTTGTATATCTTTCCTATCAACCATTTCTTTGATGAGATGAAAACGTCTAAGTATGTGTCTGGACTCCTAGTGAGACTGTGGTTCCTTGAGCTATTGCTCCATTGTTGTCGCAATAGACATCTATTGGATCAAAAATCGTGGAAACCACACCCAGTTCAGTGACAAACTTCTTAATCCAAACTGCCTCCTTAGCAGCATCAGATAATGCAATACACTCAGCCTCCATTGTAGAGTCCACTACAGTGCTTTGGTTGGAGCTCTTCTGGCTCACTACACCCCTATTGAGACAAAATACAAACTCTGATTGTGATCGATAATCATCTTTAGCTATTTGAAAACTAGCATCGCTATATCCTCTTACAGTGAGCTCATCTTCCCCTCCATAAACCGAGAACATGTCCTTAGTCCTCTTCAGGTACTTTAGGATGTTATTGACAACTATCCAGTGACACTCACCTGGATGTGATTGATATCTACTACAAGTGCTCAATGCACATGAGACATCAATATGAGTACACAACATGGCATACATGATGGATCCAATTACTGACGCATATGGGATCCTCTTCATTCTATCTCTCTCATCGTTTGCTTTAGGACACATATCCTTAGAGAGATAGACACCATGTGACATTGGAAGAAATCCCTTCTTGGATTCTTTCATAATGAATCTCTTCAGTACCTTGTCAATGTACATACTCTGACTTAGGCCAAGCAACCTACGTGATCTATCTTGGTAAATATTTATTCCGAGGATGTAGGCTGCTTCTCCTATGTCTTTTATGGAGCAGCACTTGGATAACCAAGTCTTTACTGACTACAAGTTTGGTATATCATTCTCGATCAGAAGTATGTCATCGACATACAACACTAGGAATACCACTACGCTCCCACTCACTTTCTTGTAAACATAGGGCTCATCTTCATTCTTGATGAAACCGAATTCTTTTACGGCTTCATTGAAACGAATGTTCTGGCTCCTTGAATCTTGTTTGAGTCCATAAATGGATCTCTGTAACTTGCATACCTTATCAGCCTAACCATCAAGAATGAAACCATTGGGTTATATCATATACACATCCTCTTCAAGGTTTCTATTCAGCAAAGCTATTTTGACATCCATTTCCCAAATTTCATAGTCATGATATGCAACAATCACAAGTATAATCCGAATGGACTTAATCATGGCAACTGACGAAAAGGTTTCTTCATAGTCAATACCATGAATTTGTTTGAAACCTTTGGCAAATTGTCGTGCCTTATAAGTGTGCACCTTGCCATCCATGTTAGTCTTCTTCATGAAGACCCATTTGCACCCTATGTGTTTTACCTCTTCAGGTGGTACCACCAGAGACCATACTTGGTTCGGGTACATAGAGTCTATCTCAGATTTCATGGCTTCGAGCCATTTAACAGAATATGGATCCGATATAGCGTCTTCGTAGGTTGTGGGTTCATCGTCTTGGTAGACTAGTACGTCACCATGTTGAGTCACGAGATAACCGTATCTCTCTAGCTCATGGCATACTTTCCTAAATCTACGTAGCTCCTGTGCTACTTGAGGTGGTTCACTTTGATCCATGGATTGTGGAGTGACCTCCTCACAATGTTCAACCACCTCTTGTGGCACATCTTCCCGTTCTTCTTGTGGCACATCTTCCCGTTCTTAGTCTAATGTACCTTATGGTTCTAGAACTTTATTAAGTTATACTTTTCTCCCACTAGTACTTCTTAGGAAAAAATCTTTTTCTAGGAAGACACCAGTACAAGCGACAAAAATTTTACGCTCTTCCAGATGGTAGAAATAGTACCCTTTGGTTTCCCTAGGATACCCCACAAAAATACATCTCTCAGATTATGGGCCCAACTTGTTCGAAGTCAATTTCTTGACATAAGTTCACAACCCCAAATCCTTAGATAAGACAAGTTAGGCTTTCACCCACTCCATAGTTCATATGGAGTCTTATCTGTTAGTAAACGGTCCCGTATACGCAGCGGAAACAAAAAAAAAAAATATATAACAGGATCGTTTACATTAGCCAAGATCAAGGGTATGATTTTACAATTTATATTAAATAAAATCTGCATAAATATTCAACATGAGTTAAGAGAAACAAACGCACGTTGAAGGCTCCTCCAAATTTGTCGACGAACGTTTTGCTATCGATCCAAGTGTAGGATCGAACCTGCGTAGTCCACACGAAGACAATCTTAAAAGAACCAAAGAGGGATTTGCTAGATCCTCTTTGGCTTCAAGATTAAGAAGAAAACAAAATCAATTGATTTGATTTTAGGCACACAAATGTTACTGCCGTGGGAGTGTATTATCAAAGAGGGGCTGCTGTGTGTTTTTTGTTTTTCAAAGAAAAAAAATCTCTAAATTAAAAATCACACACTTTTCCTTTTATATTTAAAAACAATTTGCCCTAATCCCATACGGAATAGGCTTGGGCTCCAACCCAAACGCCCCATGTTGCCAAACACTCCCAATTTGATTTATTTTATTTTCCATCATTATCTCAATTAAAATCAATTAATATATATATTTAAATATATATTAACATTTAACAATAATGATAATATATTTAAATATGTGCGAACACACATTTAAACGTAATTTCACTTATTTAATTTTTCTAACAAATTAAATAAAGGCTACGACCTCAGCAAATTTAATTGCACTGTGAAATTACCAAAATACCCTTTCGCCTTAAAAGACGAAAACGCCCTTCTTTCTTCTTGCATCTTAAATTGTCTTCTATGTGTGTGACCCTTAGGCTCCTCATCATATCGGCAGTGTATAGTATTGCGATTAACACCAATTAATCGTCTCACTAATACACAGACCAAGATTGGCCCCTAGCAAGGCATCATGGCCACCCGATAGATTCGGATTCAGCAAAGTAGCTACCTGTCAACGATATGGTTACCGTGCAATTCGATCCTTTCATCATACGTTATCTCGACGAGACGAAGGCATAGAAATAGTGTCAACCTTCGGTTACTCTCGATATTATTTATTCAGTTTCTGGACCAATGACCCGTATTATAAACTGGATAGAGCAACAACTCAATCCCACTGTGGCCACAGTTTTAGTGTCATTGCCATATACTGAATTGCGCCGTGAGATAACTTTCTCCCGTACCCGGGAGTGATAAATCCTCTGTCAATCCACCATAGTCTTGATACACTCCTTGATGCAGCCAATCACCACCGTATTGACAGCTCTGAAAAGAACTGCGTTAGGCTAGTGTCAAACTACACCAATCGGTGCACAAGGCGCTCCGGTGATCTCAAGTCTAAGGATCACATGCACCACCATTCGTTAGAGGATTTGTTCCATAGACACTGGGGTTACCATCCATATGGAATCCTCTGGTGGGTCAGTCCAGTGAACTTGCTGTGGTGTAATCGCCTACAACAAACACCCATGTGTTGCACCAGGTTGTCACCAAACAACCTTGACAAGTGAGATCAGTCACTGCCTTTCGACAGGGTCGTTCAACACTATGATAGCCTTACCGTATTATCTGTGCCCTTAGTTCAGAATAATACTGGGGCTACGGACGTTTCTAGAATGGCCACCATATGTGCTCATAGGGTTCTCACTATCAAGATTTGAAACACTTGATACCCTCGTCAAGGCTATACCATTCTAAGGACATATATCAATACATATTGCAATAATAATGATTTACGCGATATAGAATAAAATGCCTTTTATTGATTAATGAACATTATTACAAAGAGTCAATTCTACAATGATTGATTGGCTCTAGGGTATCTACTCTAACATTATCTACAGACTTTGATAACCCACTGTTCAATACATGAGTTGTAGTCTCCAGTGCATAACCCCAGAATGATGCAGGTAGATCACTAAAACTCAACATGGGCCTAACCATGTCAAGTAAGGTCATATTCCTTCTTTCAGATACTCCATTGTGCTGGGGTGTATACGGAGGGGTGAGTTGTGATATTATCCCACATTCCTTTAGGTATTCAGAAAACCCTAAGCTCAAGTATTCACCTTCTCAATCCGACCGAAGAGCCTTAATACTTTTGCCTAACATATTTTGTACTTCATTCCTGAATTCTTTGAACTTATCAAAGGCTTCAGATTTATGTCTCATAAGGTAGACATAGCCATATCTATTGAAATCATTAATAAATGTGATGAAGTAGGAATATCCACCTCTGGCTTCAATTGTTAGTAGACCACATACATCACTATGGATGATGCCTAACAGTTCAGTAGCCCTTTCACTTTGTCCTGTGAAAGGTGACTTGGTCATCTTGCCTAAAAGGCATGACTCACATACCTCAAATGACTGGAAGTCAAAAGGGTCCAAAACTCCATCCCTTTGAAGTTTTGCAATGCGGGTCTAATTAACATGACCCAATCTACAATGATAGAGGTATGTATGGTTTTGAACGTTATGTTTAGCTTTCTTAGTTTCAATGTTGAGAATATCCTTATTGTTTAAATCAAGAACACATAATTTGTTATATAACCTTGCAATTCCAAATAGAATACCATTCAAACTAAAGGACAACAATCCATTAGAAATTTCAAAACGATATTGTCACACCCAGCCTTCTGCCGGCTTGCCCGGCGGACCTAGGCCCAGACCCGAGTGTGAATTCTACTCAGTACTGTCGCCCCTCCCCCCCCTCCCCCCCTTTAAGGGATTTCTTCGCCTTCCCTACCACTCGAACCCAAGACCAAGGGGCTATAGTCATTCCCTTAGTGTCCTGTTTTCTGGTTCTGCCATTTCAATAACTATTTTTTCTGTTTCAACCACTATATCCTCTCTTTCTCTTCTCTCTCTGTTAAGTCGTCTGGCGATTCTCTCAATCTCAAGATCAATAGGAACCATTGGCTAACGTCTTGCTCTTCGCATAAACTACACAAAATAAAACAAAAGAACATGAGATCACAAACCAACTGAAAATTGAAAACAAAAATTAAAACTTCAATCTAGCTAACTATAGAAAAACTCAATGTTAACTTAAAACTCAATCCCCGGCAACAACGCCAAAAACTTGATGCGTGTTTCCTACAACATGCAAATGTAGTTTACAAGACAATTTATACTATGACTACAGACAATTTAAGAAGGGCCACCATTTGTGCTCATAGGATTCTCACAATTAAGTTTTATAACATTTAATTCCTTGTCACTGGTTTCAGCCTTTCTAAGCACATATATCATTTTCTTTACACTAAGTAAATACATGCTATAGTATATATGCTCATAAACAAGCGTTGCCTTTGCTCATTTATAAAATGAGTTTACAGGAGCTAAAATGTTGGCTCTAGAGCACATACTCTAATAGCCACGGTAGAAGCAAACTATATTCCTACCTTTGTTGATGTCACCCCCAGACTTAAGAGCATCCTGAGGTTTGGACTTGGGTTTGGGTTTGGCCTTAGCCGTACCTTTTCCTTCTATCGCTCCTCTACTAGTGTTAGCAACAACTAGCATCACTAGTTTAGACTTTTAATGTCTTGCCCTACAGTCTTTGTAAAGGTTAGGAGATTAGAAAGAGTTTTCTCATTCGTGCTCATATTATCTATGAACCGAGAATAAGAATCAGGTTAGGACTACAAGACTAAGTCGATTGCAAAGTCTTTGTCCAAACCACAACCTAAAGTCTCAAGCCTTTCAATGTACCTAATCATCTTGCATGAGGGCCAACTTCAGAACGTTTATCCATTTTGCACCTTAACAGCTATTTCAACACCTCATACCTTTCATTATGTTGAAGGTATAAAATCATGGTAGAAGGATCCATGTTTTCATATTACTTTTGCAATTTAGATGTTATTAATGCTAACATAATATACATAATAAGTTATGTGTTAATATCATCTAGACGTTTCGGCAAACATCTCGCTTTTCTCGAGTGATGTCATCGACAAGCTCTTGAGGTATGGCCTGATCGATGGTATATAATTTACTTTGAAACTCAAGTACAATTCGAAGATCTGTATACCAGTTTGAAAAAATTACTACCATCCAGAATGTGTTGATTATCTAATGCATTGTAAGGTTGTTATTGCTCATTTTATGATTCTAAAAGTGTAGAAAAACAAATTATAATGTTTATCATTATTTTATGAGGTCTTTTATTACATAATTGCTCCCACTATTTTCCTCAAACCAATAGCCCTCACTATTAACCTGAGAAAGCCTGTTACCTTTCCTAGTAGACCTAGATCCCATCTAGCCCATTTCAAACCTTCGCTTTGGCGAACAAGCCAAAATGGGTCAATTAGGTAGGTCAACAAACTTAATTCACACTAGTTGATAGCTGCAACTATCAACCTCAAATGTAAACTAAGCCAACAAACCAATTACACAATTCAAGGGCCCAAACCATTGTCCTTAAATGTAATCCTAAGTATTAGCAGAGTGGACACTACATGTCACCATGTACACACAACAAGTGAAGCTGAAGCTAGCCCATCCGTAGTTACTGGTCAGTTGTTATTTCATTCAGTTCCTCTTTATGCATTAATTGATTCTGGAGCCACACATTCATTCATTACACATGGGATTTTAGAGAGATTAGGTTTAAAACCTATTAGAGTGGATTTTCCCATTAAGATAGAGTTACCAGATGGTGTTAGTATAGTAACTCAAGAGATACTTCTAGGGGAGTCCATAGTGATCCATGGAAGGGAGTTGCTAGTGGATTTGATAGTGTTTGATATGCCTGATTTTGATGTTATTTTAGGCATGGATTTCCTGGGGAGGTTTGGAGTAGAGATTGATTGTCGGAGAAAGAAAGCAAGATTTAATCTTGATGATGGAGATAAGTTTAATTTTGGCTAGGGTCACCAGCTTAGTATGTTAATCAACAGTGTGAAGGCCATAAAGATGTTAAGAAAAGGGTGCTCAGGATATATTGCTCATGTAGTGCACAGTAGTGATATCCCACAACCAGAGATTTAGAATATGCCAGTAGTTCAGGAGTTCTTAGATGTATTTTCGGAAGATTTGCCGGGTTTACCTCCGAAAAGAGAAGTAGAATTCAGTATTGAACTGGCATCAAGGACCGCACCAATTTCTAAAGCCCCTTACCAGATGGTCCCAATCGAGCTTCACGAATTGAAAAAGCAGCTTCAGGAACTCTTAGATAAGGATTTTATTCAACCTAGCAATCCTCCCTGTGGTGCTCCAATTTTGTTTGTGAAAAAGAAAGATGGATCTTTACGGATGTGTATAGATTATAGAGAGTTAAATAAAGTGACAGTGAAGAATAAATACCCATTAACTCGCATAGATGATTTGTTTGATCAGCTAAAAGGAGCAGCAATGTTTTCAAAGGTTGATTTGAGGTTAGGTTATCATCAAGTAAGGGTTGCAGAGCAAGATATTGCCAAGACTGCTTTTCAGACCAGATATGGGCATTATGAGTTTGTGGTGATGCCTTTTGGGTTAACCAATGACCCAAAAATCTTTATGGACTTAATGAAAAAGGTGTTTCAGGATTGTCTTGATCGATTCATAGTGGTGTTTATTGATGATATCCTGGTTTATTCTAAGACAGAAAAGGAACATGAAGAACACCTAAGATTTGTGGTACAACGATTGTGAGATAAAAAGCTGTTCGCCAAATTTTCTAAGTGTGAGTTTTGCCTAGATCAAGTTATCTTTCTGGGCTATACCGTCTCAAAGGAGGGTGTATCAGTGGATCCAAGTAAGGTAAAAGCAATTCTGGAATGGCAACAGCCGAAGATAGTAAAGGAAGTTAGAAGTTTCTTTGGGCTAGCAGGTTATTATAGGCGGTTTGTAGCAGGGTTTGCTCAGTTGGACAAACCGCTTATAGCTCTCACTAAACAGAGAACTCCTTTCATTTGGTCGAATGCCTGTGAAGAAAGTTTTCAAGAGTTAAAAAGAAGATTGACCACAGCTCCTATTCTTGTGTTACCACAGGAGGATGTAGATTATGATATTTATATAGATGCCTCATTTCAAGGACTTGGTGCAGTATTGATGCAGTTGGGTAGAGTAATAGCCTATGCTTCTCGTCAGTTAAAAGAGTATGAGACGAGGTACCCTACACATGATCTAGAGTTGGCTGCTGTAGTTTTTGCATTGAAAATATGGAGGCATTATTTGTATGGAGCAAGGAGCAACATTTATACAGATCATAAAAGTTTGAAGTATTTCTTTACCCAAAGAAAGCTGAATATGAGACAAAGGAGATGGTTAGAGTTGGTTAAAGATTATGACTGTGAAATTAAGTATCAACCTGGGAAAGCCAATGTGGTAGCCAATGCCTTGAGTAGAAAAGCTTACTTGTCCCGACTCACAAGGCAGAAAGAATTAATAGAAGAATTGTGCAAAGAACAGATTGAGGTCGTACTAGGAAGGATTGCCAGGTTAGAGGTTCAGTCTACTTTATTGGAAGAAATTAGGGAAAAGCAAGCTACCGATGAGTGGTGTCAGAAAATAAGTCAACAAGTGCTTGAGCGTAAGATAGCAGAGTTCCATCTGTTAGATGGTGTCCTCCGTTTCAAGAGTCATTTATGCATTCCTCAAGATGATGAGTTAAAGAAGAGAATTCTTACGGAGGCTCACGACACACCATACACTGCTCATCCTGGAGCAACCAAGATGTATAAAGACTTAAAGAAGTGCTATTGGTGGCCAGGTATGAAGAAGGATATTGGAGATTTTGTAGCTAAGTGCCTGGTTTGTCAACAAGTGAAAGCAGAACACCAAAGGCCATCAAGGTTGCTTCAGCCACTTAGTATTCCTAAATGGAAATGGGAGAGTATTTCGATGGATTTTATTACAGGTCTCCCTAGAGTGCAGAAAGGGTTTAATGTTATATGGGTGATAGTTGACAGAGTAACCAAGTCAGCCCATTTTCTTCCAGTAAAGGAAAGCACTACTTTGGATCAATTGACCCAGATTTACATTAAAGAGATAGTGAGACTACATGGAGTACCGAAAACAATAGTATCAGATAGAGATTCCAGATTTGTCTCAGCTTTCTGGACTAGTTTATAGAGGAACTTGGGTACCAGATTGGCTTTTAGTACTGCCTATCATCCTCAAACAGATGGCCAAACAGAGAGAACAAATTAGATACTTGAGGATATGTTGATGACTTGTTGCATGGATTACAGAATGTCCTAGCATGAGATGTTACCCTTGGTGGAGTTTGCTTATAATAGTAGCTATCAGTCTACAATTAAGATGGCCCCTTACGAGGCTTTGTATGGTAGACGTTGTAAATCTCCACTACATTGGGATGAGATAGTCGAGAAAGATGAGTTGAATACCACTTTTGGGCCAGAACTAACTCAGAAAATGATAGAAGATATCAAGTTGATCAGAAGTAGAATGAAACAAGCCCAAGACAGGTAGAAAAGTTATGCAGACTTGAAAAGGAAAGATGTTGAATTCGAAGTGGGTGATAAAGTGTTTCCAAAAGTTGCCCCCTACAAACGGGTGATGCGTTTTAGTAGCAAAGGAAAGTTAGCATCGAGATACATTGGTCCATTTGAAGTATTACAACGAGTGGGAAAGGCAGCCTATAGGTTGGCTCTACCACCCAACATGGACAAAGTACACAATGTATTTCATGTCTCGATGCTTCGGAAATATGTAAGTGATCCCTCCCATATATTAAGTGTAGATGATGTGGACTTAGAAGAAAATCTTGTGTATGAGGAGTGTCCAGTTCAGATATTGGATAGAAAGATTAAAGAGCTCCGAAACAAGAGTATCCCTTTAGTGAAAGTCCTCTGGAGAAATCATAAAGTTGAAGAAGCTACATGGGAGGTAGAGCAAGACATGCAGAACCGTTACCAGGAGTTGTTTGTTTAAATTTCGGGGACGAAATTCAAATAAGAGGGGGAGAATTGTAACACCCACATGGAGGTACGTAATTTAATTTATGTTCTTATGCCTTTAGTTGATTTTTGCTAAGGTTATTTTAAGGAAAATGTGAAGAAAATGCCTTAAACTTGCATTAAGGGTAAAATGGTCTTTTCACTCAAAATTAGTTGAAATTGTGGGGAGTGAAAAAAGATAGAATTTCATGGAGAATGCAATAAAAATGAGGGCATTATGGTAATTGACTAAGGGACATAGATGGAATTTTAAAGAAAGTGCAAGGGCAAAATGGGAAACTAATATATAATTTTTATGTTATATCAAATTGAAGAGTGAAACCCTAGCCACTCTTACCCATATGCACGCCACTTTCACCTCCATATTCTCTCAAATTCTTCAATTCTTCTTCAAAGGAAATTCAAAGGTTTTGGGTGTTTTTTTGTGGATTTTCAATCTTAAGCTTCTATAGGTAAGATCCTTGCACTAAGAAGTGAATTTTAGTTTTTAAAATGTTGATTTTGATGGTTTATGCTCATAGGATTTAAGAGGAAGAGAGTTTGATCAAAGGAGATTCTTAAAGGGTTGAATTTGCTCATATCAAAGGTAAGTAAATCCTACCCTAAGTATGATTTAAGTTATGTTGTGTAGAGAACTTTCTTTATGCATATATATGTGTTATATGTAGAATTGTTGATGGATTTGGTGTTGAATAATAATTAGAACCTATCCATGAGAAGTTGTGTTGGTGTAGTTGTTATTTGATGAATGTTTGGATGAGATTTGGAAGAATTGAAGTGAAAATTTTGAAGTGTGTATTTTGGGCAGATTTGGTGTTAATTATGGAGGAGTTTATTCCAAATTTTTGGTGGCCTAAAATAGAGATAGAAGTGTAGCCAAATTAGTGTTGATTTGTGCACATGAATTGTTTGATGAAATGCCAAGGAGAAGTGCATGTATGAGTATGATTATGTGTTACCTTGGGATGTGTTTGTAGATGGTAGAGAATGACATGTTTGCATTCCATAATGCATAATTGCATTTAAATATGTGAATTTAGAAAGAATTATAAGCATGAAACCATCTACATGCATACATATTCATAAGAGCATGAAAATGTCCTAAAATATGTTAAAGAGAAAATAGAAAGAAATGAGAATATTAAAGATATTCAAATCTGAATTTTTCTTAAAGAAGTGTAAAAAAAAAAAAAAAGATAAAAAGAAGAGAAGGTTGTTGCGATGGGGAGCCGTGAGTGCATAGTCCCACATGCACGCCACCTTTAGTGAGCGGCCTCAGAATTCAGAATTCAGAAATGTATAGTCCGTTAGAAGTGTGTGTGGATAAGGACTGTACCTAGAATTTGAGAATTCACTCACACGGCCAAGGCTCCAAATCCATGCCTCAACCGAGTCCGATCGGCAAGAATAGAAAGAGTAGAAAGAAGGAATGAAAAGAAAGAAAAAATAGAAAGAAAGAAATAAATAAAGAAAACAGAATAAGAAAAATAGAAAAGAAAATGCATAATTTTTGCATTTGTGCATTTGCATCATGAATATGCATAATACCATGCTCATTATCGTGGGTAGTGAAAAATTTAGAAAACAGAGAAAGAATAGAGAAAGAACAGAGACAAGAACAGGGAAAGAATAGAGAATAATCGGGAAATGTGATGTAAGGAAAGAAAATTTGGAATTTTAAGCAATGGAGAGAGAGAAGGGTAGCATAGTGGGTTTACTTATTGAGCCATTAGTGCTCACTCCGTTGTTTTTTAATGTTTTGCAGGTAATAGGTGAGTTGCAGTCACTCGAAACGTCACGTAGTGGAAGGGTCGGGCTACACTGTCAAGTTACTATTTTTGAGAACATTTTGTAAATATTTGTATATAAAGAAAAATTAAATATGGGCCCATACTTTATTACTCGTATATATATGTGTATTTTCTTATATATATTTTTAATGAGTTTTAGTGATTATTTTACGAGTATACTAGCTAGAAAGAAAGCATTACAATATGTAGACAGTAATGATAATATATATATATATATGATAACCTATAATTTTGATACTTTAATAACATATTAAACATATTTAATCTATGATTAATATATATGTGATAATAATTTTGTATATACATAATTACACATTACATATACCAAATTAATCACACATATATATTGGTCATCTATTACAATAAACCTTCATTTTGCTATGAATTTATGAGTGTTGATACAAAATATATAAATAGATATTTAAAATATTTATGATAATTTATGTAATGATAATATATATATATATAAAAAAAATTAATCACACATATGTATTGGTCATATATTACAATAGACCCTCATACCACTATGAATTTATGGGTGTTGATACAAAATATATATGTAGACAATAATGATAATATATATATGATAACCTATAATTTTGGTAATTTAATAACATTTTAAACATATTTAATCTATGATTAATATATGTATAATAATAATTTTGTATATACACAATTACACATTATATATATATATATATCTCCAAACCCAATTCCACATTTTCCCTTATCCAGCCCAAATTTTAAAACAAAAATCCAAACCAATCCCACCTTTTCCCTTACCCGGCCCAAAATCCAAATCTAATATTCCAATTCCACATTATCACTTTTGCAAATTGCGACAGCTTGCCCTTATTCACAGCCCATATTTTTTCTGCAGTTTTCAGCTTGATCAACGCCTCAACGCGACAATGCCAACGCCTCAGCATTCAACACAGTAGTTAGCTTTAGCCCCCATCAAATTTAGAAGGCCAAGAGAAGGGTGTTTCTGGAAGGTATTGAATTTTATTTCAAAATCATTTTCCAATTCTTGCATTATCATCAACTTACAATGAAAATGAAATCAATTTTTGCATAAATGAATCAATGACAGGGAGTGAGAGGTCACAGCTACTTTTACTAACATCCATGCTAAAAGAGAGAGAGACAAACGATCCTGGCCACAACACAGATTTCACTTTTTGCTTATAAAAATGTTTGTTTCTAAAATTTGTTTAAGATTTATGCTGATGTTTGGTAGCAAATGTGACACAACTTTTGCATGAGTCAGTAGAAACATCTCCCCTGCAGAGAAAGAGTCTGTAGATTCCATTGAATGAATCCTTGTAGAAGCTGTCAAGAGAAGCTTTAGATGATAAAGAATCCAGGAGGGTATTTACGAGTTAATCGAACGATCACAAACAGATTGTTTTGCTAATTGAACGAACTCAAACAGCCATTCTGTGTTCGTTCGAGTGCGAACACGATTTCGAACACCCCTTGGTGCTTATCAAACGAGTTTCGAACGGGGGTGTTCGTTCATATTCGGTTCGTTTGTAGGCCTAGCCGTACCTGGGACCAGTTCTATACTAAACTCTACTTCCCTCTCTAGAGGTAAACCTAGCAATTCATCTGGAAACACATCAATGAATTCATTTACCACAGGTGCCTCATGTACACTTGGACTCAAACTCTCTCCCTTATTTACTACATGTGCAATGTACCCAGAACACCCCCTTTTCAACATCTTCCTAGCTTTTGCTTCACTAATCACCATGCTAGTTGGGTCCCCTTCTCAAATAATAAAGTTGTCCCTATTCTCTTGATTAAACTTGACTTTTTTCCTACGACAGTCTATCTCTGCTCTATATCTACTAAGAAAGTCCATCCCGAGAACGATGTCAAAGTCTGGCATATTAAAGAAAATCAAATTTACCATCATATCTCGGCCTCTAATAGTCACTAACTCCCATATTAAGACTTCATTGGTCACTAACCCTCACCATTGATGCGTGGTTTGACAAACATGCATATTTAACAAGTGCACTAGTCGCAAAAAGTAATACAATGATAAAGTAGAGTATCGTTACCAAGAGGATTGCGTGCTAATTACCGAGTTTCCTAATTCTATTACTAATTGAAGAATACAAAAATGTTGGAATTGTGGGGGAAAGTAAAGCTAGAATTGAAACACAAAATCAAACAACTAAGATTAACACTAAACTACTCAACACAAATTCAAATCAAGGCAAAAGAGGTTAGGGTTCGACTTCACTAGGATACTCTAGTTTAACCTATAATTTCTATTGCTTCCAAATTCACATGCAAGGATTATAAATATACGAATAGAAAAACTTAATAAGAAGTATCCGAAATCCTACAAAAAGCACAAAGAAAACAGTATAATCCTAGGATTATCAAGTATGCCCAAACTTAAGGTATGCTCGTCCTTGAGCATTAGGCACAAAATGAGACTAAAGAAGAACAATAGCAAAAAGAAAAAAATTTGAAAAAGCAAAGGAAAATTTAAAATCAAACACAAAAGAGATGCCTAGAATTGATTGCAAATACTAGTCTAAAAAATTGTTGATACATTATTACAAGAAAATACTTAACACTCCAAGAAGTTATAAATTAATTGACTATCTTTCTCTATCGGTCCCCTAAGTAGGTAATCCCCACGTCAATCCAGCTTCTGACTTCTCGGATTATTTTATGGAGAAATGTGAAGTTTATCAAAGGATGGTAGGCTCCATAAGCCTAAGTATTGAACTACTTTCCACTAATGAGGACTAGACATCACTAAGGATCAAAAGGTCTTTGTTGGCTTGTAACATTAGGCTTGGGTGAGTGGATCGAAAGAAGGGGTAGGAAAAACAAAGTAAGAGAACTCGGTTTTCCTCATGTAAACAAAAAGAGCAACATCGACAAAACCCATTCTTTCTCATTTTCCAACCAACTTTTACAATCTTTTTCACAACCCCCAAACTTATGCATTTCTTATTTTTGTGCTGGAAATGCATAAGAAAATCAGAAATTTTAATTACAACTATATACAGAGTGTTTTTTTTTTTTTTTTTTTGGAACTCAAAACCAATTGGGGTTGCTTGCCCCCTTCTTACAACCCCCAAACTTGAACTTTTTAAACCATCACTTCTTCACACGCCTCTCAACTCTTTTATGTTATACACGAGGTTCGGAATTCTCCTAAAGGGTATGAAAAAGTGTTTAGGGTGAAAGGTTTTGACATTTTTGGTTGCACAAGAAGAATAAGACAATTAAATCAATAGGCTCAAATAGGTAACTAGGGACAATTCATTCATGGGTTGGCTAGAAAGGCTCAAACTTTCTGAAAAATTGCCTATATCATTTCCTCACTAATGTCTATTCCTAGAATTTCGCCTCAAGCACCTCTCAACTGGGTTCTAGAGTCTACCAAAATTATCAAAATTTCAGCTAACCACATAAAATGTATCTAAGCATGCCAAAAGAATGAAAATGGTGGTCGAACCACTCAACAAACCTCAAGCTAAATCAAGTCAACCAACCTAACTTGAAGCAATGCTTCACATTTTCTATAAATAATATCCCAACAATCCTAGTCTCATCATAGACTTATGCAATTCCTCTAGGAAACAACAACACAACACACAAAACACACTAAACAAGTAACAATAAAAGAACTTAAAACAAAAGAAACACAATTTTGAGCTAAAACACACAAACAAACTAAACCAAAAAATTTTCCTACCCCAAAACTTAAAATGACATTGTCCCCAATGTGACATCATGCATATCCAAGGAGTGGAAAAACAAAAGTAGAGGTTAAGAGATACTCCCCTAATTAATCTGTGAAAGCCGATTCTTGTGCAAACTCCTGGCATCCATTCCTTGGCTTCCTTATCATCATCATCTGTCAAACAAACGAAAATCTATGGTGTCAAATGTGTTAGATATCCTCACCGATTAATATGAAAGAATTACATCCTAATCTCAACCTTATCAAACTAAACCTAAAATCTAAACAAAAACAATTAAAGAGCTAAAAACTAGGAAATCAACATCAGTTCCAATTTACAAAACATAAAGAAATAAAAACAAAAACTAAAAAGAAAAGTGTTTCAGGCTTCACTCATCATCTTCCTCTCCCTCTTTGACATCATAATCTTCTTCCATGGCATCATCATGAATTTGATCTTTCTCTTCCTCTTGCCAATCTTGCCATTGGAAGTTGGATAAATCAATGCCTAGATTGGTGCAGCACTTGTATTGCATCTCGTACATCATTCGAGTCTGATCTGCCATCCAATCTTGATGTCTTTCCATTCCGTTCATCTTTTTTAGGATTTGTTGTAATAGCTCATTTATCGTGGGTGATGGAGCAGGTGTTGTGGTAGTGGTTGTGGATCTTGATCTTTTTGAGCTTGAACTAGCTTCTCCAATGGTAGGTCTATCTTGGAGCCTCTAAAAATAGGCTTGGTCAAGGATTGGGGCAGGATGACAAAGTGGTTCATCATCTGCCTTTTTGACTCCAGCTCTCATACAAATCTCTGTGATGAGATGCGGGAAGGCATAGCTAGCACTCACTGGTTTGGCCACATGCCTTATATTCTCCATTATGATTTCACCCACATCCATCTTCTTTCCAGTTGCAATGGCATAAAGTAAGACGACTCTCTCTGAATCCACTGAACTGTAGTGCGTCGTTGGAATCAGCCTCGCATAGATAAAGTATTGCCAAATTTTATCCATGGCCGTCAAGATAGTCCCTTTTAAGCTTCTCTTTCCTTTCTTCGAGATCTCCCAAAAGGTACCTGGCTTTGCTATAACCTTAATTATCTCTTCATAATCAATCTCCTTAGCCTTGAATTCCAAGTAATCATCATGGTGGATTGGATTAATCTCATAGAATTCATTGATGATCTTGGCACTAAATGGCACCTTGATACCCCTCACATACACGTGCCTGGGATCACGCTCAGGGAAGTTCACATAAAACTCTCTTACAATGGGCTCCACGGCTAGATGTTTAGGTTCTCGCAAAAAGAGTATCCAATCTCTTCCTTTGATCCAATCATCTGCAAAAGCACTGGTCATCCCTCTCTCAGCAATAAAACCTTTGTCTTTTCTTTGAATGGCTACTTCATATCACTACTTAGCCTTATCGTTTAGAAACCTATTATCTACCTGTTTGCCCTTCCTCTTTGGAAAGGTTTGAGTGGCATTTTCTCTCAATATAATTCACTACTATCTACCACCAAAAATCAGCAATTCAACTCCCACATCTAACACTAATGCACATTTCTCACAACTTAGCAATCAAATCCTAACTTCACCCTTAACCTTTAGAAATTTACACTCAAACCCCGAAATCACCAAGCTTCCAAATGCACTAAACCAACTTCAAAATTACAAACCAAAACTTCCTCAACACAATCAATTCAAAATCCACAATTCTTAAATCAAACCCACTTTACAATTCGCAACAAATCCACAATTAAGCAATTCAATCAATTCTCAAACCTAAAGCATTTAAAAACTGAAATTGATTGAATTGAAAGCTAGATAACATGAATTCATACCTTGCCCACCACGGATTCACCTTAAATTTCGCCAATTTCTGCCCAAATTGCAAGATCCCCAAATTTTGGAGAACCTAGGGTTTCCGCAATTTCTTCAATAATCTGCAATATCCTTGAAAACGTAAGGTGATTGGGTGTTTATGGGAGTTATGGAGTGGAGTAGTGTGAGGAAATTAATTGGAAAAGATCAAAATTTGAAGATGGAAACTTTTTGTTCTTGGAAACTTTTTTGAATTCTTGTGAAAAAAAGGAGAGATGAAGCGAGTTTATATAGAAAATGGTTTTTGCCATGCGAAGAATAAAATTTTCCTGCGGCAAAGTTCTTGAATTCCCTCTTCTTTTCGTGTGAACTGCTTGATGCCGCACCGAAATTTGGAAAAAAAAATTTCTTAAGGGTCATAGAGTATTCAATGCCACGGCGAAGTTCTTAACAATTTTTCATAGTGATCACAGAGTGTACATTGCCACGGCGAAATTCATTCCTTGCCGCAGAGAAATTTGGAATTTCAAAATCACGCATTTGGTAGTATCTACATTGTTATGGCGAAAATTTTTTTTTGCCACGGTGAAATCTGGAAAAAATTTGCTTTATGGCAAATTTTAATCTTTCACCTGAAACACAAAAAGGAAAACAAAATTTAGCTATTCCCTAAGTAAAGTAATACATAAACAAATGTATAACAACTAAAAATGAAAACGCTTGGGTTGCCTCCAAGAAGCGCTTGTTTATAGTCGAAAGCTCAACTTTCTCTTGGGATCTCATTCCGGGATGTTGAGTTTGATGGGCAGTGACTTGCAATTTAGCTCTCCATCAATGTACGGCTTCAATCGCTGCCCATTCACCTTAGGTGTACCCTTTTTCTCATGCGAGATCTCAACAGCTCCATATGGGTAGACTTGGGTAACTATGAAAGGTCCGGACCATCTAGACTTAAGTTTTCTGGGAAAGAGCCTAAGTCTAGAATTGTATAGCAGTACTTTTTTACCCACTTCAAAGTTTTTCTTTGTTATGTGCTTGTCGTGCCACATCTTGGTCTTTTCTTTGTAAATACAGCCATTTTCATAAGCTTCATGACGAAACTCTCAAGTTCATTCAATTACAACTTTCTTTCTTCCCTAGTAGCTTGTAAATCCATGTTTAGCTGTTTTACTACCTAGTGTGCTCTATGCTTTAGCTCCACTGGCAAGTGACATGCCTTACCATATACTAGACGGAACAGAGACATGCCAATCGAAGTCTTAAATGCCCAAAATGCATTATCTAACTTTCATGAGCAATCCTTCCTGGATGCATTAACCGTCTTTTCTAGAATTCTTTTCAGCTCCTTGTTTGAAAGTTCCACTTGTCCATTGGTCTGAAGATGGTAGGGTGTAGCAACCCAGTGTGTCACTCCATATTTTCCCAAGAGAGCTTCAAACTGCATGTTGCAAAAATGAGTTCCTCCATCACTGATGATTGCCTATGGCACACCAAATCTCAAGAAAATGTTTTTCCTCACAAAGTTCACCACCACTTTGGCATTGTTGGAGGGTAATGCATTTGCTTCCACCCATTTCGACACATAGTCAACAGCCACTAAGATATATAAATTCCCATATGAATTTAGGAAAGGGCCCATGAAGTCAATCCCCTACACGTCGAAAAGTTCAACAACCAAGATGTTATTCAATGGCATTTCCTCCCTCCTTGAAATATTTTCACTCTGTTGACATTGGTCGCATTCTTGAACAACCTAGAAAGCATCATTGAATAGAGTTGGCCAATAAAATCTAGATTGAAGGACTTTAGCTGTTGTTCTAGTTCCTCTAAAATGACCACCAACTTCTTTCTCATGGCAATGCCTTAAAATAATCCATTTCTTCTTCAGGGACACACCTTTCGTATCATCTGATCTGCATAATGTTTATACAAAAATGGTTCTTCCCAAAAGTAGAATTTCAAGTCAGAGAAAAATTTATTCTTTTGCTAGAAAGTCATGACATTTGGAAGCACTTTTGATGATAAGTAATTTGCAATATCTGCATACCAAGGTGTTTCTTCAACTCTCATCAATTTCTCATCAGGGAATGCCTCCTTGATTTGAGTTTCCTCTTCACTTCCCTGTGTTGGTTGTTCAATCCTTGATAGATGATCTGCTACCACATTTTCTGACCTTTTTTTTTCTCGGATTTCCAATTCAGACTCTTGTAGTGGTAGGATCCATCTTATTAGCCTTGGTTTTGCTTCTTGCTTTGCCAACAGATGCTTGAGCACTGAATGGTTTGTGTAGACAATCACATTAGCACCTAGCAAATAAGAGCGAAATTTTTCAAATGCAAAAACAATGGCTAAAAGCTCTTTTTCAGTAGTGGTGTAATTCAATTGTGCATCGGTTAGTGTCTTGGTAACATACTGAATTACATGCAAAACCTTCTTCTTTCTTTGTCCTAAAACCACTCCTAATGCAAAATAGCTAGCATCACACATCAATTCAAATGGGAGTTCCCAATTGGGAACTGCAATAATGGGTGCAAACACTAATAATTTCTTAAGAGTTTGAAAAGCATGCATGCATTCATCATCAAAATCAGAGGATGCATCTTTAATCAACAAATTGGTTTAGAGAATTTGGAGAAATCCTTTATGAATCTTCTATAGAATCCCACATGCCCCAAGAAACTCCAGACTGCCTTGACATTTGTAAGTGGCGGCAGCTTCTCAATCACTTCCGTTTTGGCTCGATCCACTTCAATCCCATTCTTTGAAATTCGGTGATCGAGCAATATGCCTTCTTGAACCATGAAGTAACACTTCTCCCAGTTGAGCACCAGATTTGTATCTTGACATCGCTGCAAAACAAGGGAAAGGTTAGAAAGGCAATTATCAAAAGAAGAACCAAAAATAGAGAAGTCATCCATGAAGACTTCTATGAACCGCTCTACCATGTCACTGAATATCAACATCATGCATCGTTGAAATATGGTCGGTGCATTGCACAACCTAAAAGACATCCTTCTATAAGCAAAGGTACCATAAGAAAGACTGAATGTCGTCTTTTCTTGATCTTTAGGGGCAATGGGGATATGATTATATCATGAATAACCATCCAAGAAACAATAGTACGCATGCCCCGCTAGCCTTTCCAACATTTGATCAACGAATGGAAGTGGAAAATGATATTTTCTTGTTGCTTCATTCAGCTTCCTGTAGTCGATACATTCCCTCCAACCCATGACTGTCTTAGTCGGTATCAATTCATTGCTTTCATTCTCATTACCGTGATACCTCTTTTCTTTAGGACCACTTGTACCGGGCTCACCCAAGGGCTATCTGAAATAGGGTAGATGATGCTTGCATCTAAGAGTTTTACTATTTCCTTTCTCACCACTTCCTTCATAAAAGGATTTAATCTTCGTTGTGGTTGCACTCTAGGCTTGACATCATCTTCCATGAGTATCTTGTGTATACAAAGAGATGGAGAAATGCCTTTAATGTCAGAAATGGTCCATCCAATGGCTGATTTATGCTATCTTAACACTTGAATCAATCTCTCTTCATCTACTTTACTCAACTTTGCATTGATGATTACCGGAAAGGATTCTGATTCACCAAGATACACATATTTAGGGTGAGATGGTAAAGGCTTTAGTTCAAGCTTTGGAGGTTCTTCCGTTCTTGCCTTTTCCTTCTCTCTTTCTATGTCAAAATCTTCAAATTCTGGATCTTGGCTTGTGTTTATTGGTTAGAGTGCTTCAAAATACCTAGCATACTCATTCTTTTTCGGCTCGTCTACCTCGGTTGTTTTGGATTAGGCAATGCAAGATTCTAGAGGTAGTTGAGGGGTGATCTCTTTGATAGTATCCGCTACAAGTTTATCCACCAAATCCACACTAAAACATGAATCTAACTCTGATGGAAATTTCATAGCCTCGAAGACATTAAAAGTCACCGTTTCATCTTGGACCCTTAGAATTAACTTTCCTTGTTGAACATCAATCAAAGTCCTCCCTATAGTAAGGAATGGTCTTCCCAAAATGAGCAGCATTTCTTTGCCTTCTTCCATATCCAACACAACAAAGTCCGCAGGGAAGATGAACTTATCCACTTTAACTAACACATCTTCAATGATACCCATGGATGCTTGATGGGAATGCAAAATGTCATATTTAACCCCCTTAATGTTTAGTCTTTTATATGTATTTGTTTCCTAATTGTACTCATTATTACTTTATTTTGGTTTAGGAAGCAAATGGAGGTGTTAATTGAAAAACGGAATTAATTAGGGGAATTCGGACAGTTTCGCCACTGCTTCGTATTCTGGGAATAATTCTCTCATCCGAGCTCCGATTGAGAGGATTCAAAATTCTGTGGAACGCTAAGAAAGATATCTAAAACTTTCATGTTTTGAGTTTTTAGAGATACTGGCTGAATAAAGGTTGTAACCGAGCTTGAAGTTGATGCACCTGCATTGCCGACGTCCTGGAGCGTTCTGACTTGTTATGCAAGTCAGTCTATTATTGCACGTTTTGAAGACATACATGCTGCACGAAAATTACAGCTGGAAACACCACTTTCCTATTTTATTAGGACTCTATTTTATTTTATTTCCAATTAGAATTAAATTAGGATTAATGTTATTTTAGGATAGGAGAATATTTCTTTTAGGAGATTGAGTGGGATTTGAATTCTTAAATTAGATTTTAAAAGGGAGATCAGAGTAGGTTTTGGGGGACCACGCCTCTCTCTCTTCTCTTCTCTGAAATTTTCTTTCACTTGAGTTTTTGTGATGGCCATGAGCGGCTAGAACTTTTGTAACTTGGTCGAAGGAAACGGAAACCTCGGAATCAAATAAACTGTGAGATCTTTCTGTTTTTAGTGTTAAATTCATGTTTGAGTATTGAATGTTATTCTGTGCATATTTTCATGATTGATGCATTTAATTACTAGGAGGCCTACTAGTGTATTATTTGTTGAAATCTACTGCTAAGTTTGATATCAAATCCGTAATTGTTTGATCCCTCCAACTTGTGAAGCAATTAGGGTTAGTAATTTGCTGCGTCAGGAATTAGTAACCTTACGAAGAACATTCAACTAAATTAAATACAACCGCTTGTGTTTGTGTTGTTTAGCTTCATCGATCTCTCTAATTCTTAAGGCTGCCACTAGATTAAATCTTGAGCGCTTGTCTAGGATTGTTTAGGGGTAAGATTAATTAGGATCGCTTGTTTCCTGATTAATTACAATTAAGGAGAGATAGGAAATTAGTTCCAACGGTGAATATTTAGTGTGTGAATTGATTATCTTTGTATCAATGATCAGTTGTAAGATTCCAATGGTGGATGTTGACAGAGACCAAGTTCGTCATTTTGATTGAATTCGAATTAAATTGTTTTTGTTTTTGCTGAGATTGTTTTCTGTTTTTATACAAACCCCCCAGCCTTTTTCACATCAAAGGAAATTCGGCTAGACACTCTTCGTGGGATCGACCCTTGCTTACCCTATTTACAGTTCAGTAGTTAGGTTCAGAAGGTTTTAATTCTGGGTGCCTACGACAGCACGCCAATGCTTGATGAATCAATCTGCGAGCTGCAAGGATACGGTTGTGGGCTTTACCTCACAAATCCCTAGTTTCCTGAAAATAGAAAAGGGCACTAGGTTAATGCTAGCACCTAAATCACATAAAACTATGTCAAATGTAATATCTCCTATAACATAAGGGATAGTGAAACTCCTTGGATCCTTGAGTTTTGGTGGTAGCTTCTTCTACAGAATGGCATTGCACTCTTCTATAAGCATCACTGTTTCATCCTCCTCCAGCTTTCTTTTGTTTGAAAGGATCTCCTTCAGGAATTTAGCATAACTCGGCATCTGCTGCAAGGCATTTGCAAAAGGTATGTTAATCTGCAATTTTTTTAAATACATCTAAGAATTTCGTAAACTGCTTATCCTGATTTTTCTTTCTGAGCCTCTGAGGAAAAGGAACAGGAGGGGTATGATGTGCCAACTCTGACGGTATCTCTGGAAATGGTAGCTTCTTTTTTCTTCTCTTTTGCACTCTTTCTTAATAAAGTTCATTTTCTTGGCTCTGCACTTTCTCCTTCACTATGATTTCTTCATCAATGTTTTCCTCATATTCTCCCTTCTTCTTTGAAAGGTTCTCATCCTTCTTCCTTGATTCAACTTCTTCTATGGCTTTCCCACTTCGTAAGGTGATGGCATTTGCTTGTTCACGTGGGTTAGTCATCGTATTGCTTGGCAAAGAACCTTGAACTCTCTCATTCAACTTTTCTGAAATTTGTCCCAACTATACTTCCAAATTTCTGATGGATGTTACTTGGTTTCTAAAATTGGACGATGTCTCATTCATGAAGTTTGTGGTCTCTTGCATGAATTTCCAAACATATTCTCCAACTTTGATACCCTTTACTCTATTGGTTAAAGATTCACCACTTGTTGATGATTTGGTACTGTCCTTTGGTTCAGTTGATTGCCTGGATTCCTCTAGGAAAAATTTGGGTGATTTCTCTATCCAAGATTGTAGGTGTTGGAAAAAGGATTATTTTGGGGTTATTGATTTTCGGCCAAGTAATTGACTTGCTCTAAACATGAAGATGATGAAGCAAAGGTGTTCCCCACTTGGCAGTCAATGCTTGCATGGTTACTTGCACACAAGTTATATGTTAATTGAGGTGCTTGAATAGAATTAACCTACATACCTCTTAATTGTTTTTGAAGTGCTGCTAGTTGGGCTAAAATGGCCGTGTAAGCGTCAACTTTATGAACATCCATAGACTTCTTCGGATGTATTCTCTCATTAGGTCTTTGATAGTTGTTACTTGTCAGGACTTCAAGTAACTCATAGGCTACTTCAGGTGTCTTATTTTGCAATGCTCCTCCAAATGCTGCATCCGCCATTGTTTGCACATTTGGAAGCAACCCATCATAAAAGGTTTGGACTTGGATCCAAATAGGCAAACCATGGTGTGGACACTTCCTCATTAGTTCCTTATATCTTTCCCATGCTTCATATAGTGACTTGTTCTCATCCTGGATAAATGATGTGATGTCGTTTCTCATCTTTGCTGATTTCGCTGGTGGGAAATATTTAGTTAGGAACCTTTATGCTAATTCATTCCAGGTGGTGATTGTTCCTACTGGTAGTGCCAATAACCATCCCTTTGCTTTATCGCTTAGTGAAAATGGAAATAATCACAACCTGATGGCATCATCTGACACTTTTTTTGCTTTAAATGTGTCGCATATCTCCAAGAAGTTAGCAATATGTGAGTTTAGATCTTCATTTTCATTTCCCCCAAACTGTACAGACTGTTGGATCATTTGAATGATTTTCGACTTTATCTCAAAATTGTTGGCTTGAACCAGTAGCCTAGTGATACTTGGATCACTACCATCAACTGTGGGCACTGAGAATTGCCTCAAAGTTCTATCGTTCACCATTTCTATGCGTAGTGTCTCTTCTCTCTCTCTTCGTTCCCTAACAAGTCTTCTAGCTGTTCTCTCGATCTCTAGATCAATGGGAACAACAGGGAAACTTCTTACTCTTTGCATAAACTACAGAAGGAAGAAAAAGGAAGATTGTGAGATTACACAAACTAAAAAGAATGAAAGTAAAACTAAAGGTAAAACTAAAATTTAAAGCTTCAACTTAGCGAAAATTAGAAGAATTCAATATCAGTACAAAATCATTCCTCGGCAACGGTGCCAAAACTTGATGCATGGTTTGACAAACATGCATATTTAGCAAGTGCACTAGTCGCAAAAAGTAATACAATGATGAAGTAGAGTATCGTTCCCATGAGGATTGCGTGCTAATTACCGAGTTTCCTAATTCTATTACTAATTGAAGAATACAAAAATGTTGGAATTGTGGGGGAAAGTAAAGCTAGAATTAAAACAAAAAATCAAACAACTAAGATTAGCACTAAACCAATCAACACAAATTCAAATCAAGGCAAAAGAGGTTAGGGTTTGACTTCACTAGGATACTCTAGTTTAACCTACAATTTCTATTGCTTCCAAATTCACATGCAAGGATTATAAATCGAATTCCTTAAGTTATAGAATATACCTTCGCAGGCTATATTCTCCTACCTATCCCTTTAAAATTCCGCAGCCAACAAAATGAAGGTTAATAGTTCAAAGTCTATCAAACCAAATGGAATCCTAAAAAGATTTCATAGATTGCTAAACCTATCTCTAGCATTTGCTTAATCTACGGTGTTTACTCTAAGAAGGTAGCACATGAATCACTTCTCAATCTCATCGTGCTCAACATTCAATTGAATCAAAAGAAATCAACATCCAACTGCATTAAGAACAAGAATAAACACATAATCCAAGCAATAGAACTAAAAAAAAACACAAATTTATAGAATAAACCATTGTAATCCAAGTTAAATCAAAACCCTAACCCAAAAGTGAGTTAGTTCATGCTCAAAATAAAGAAAAACATCACATAAACAATAAATGTGGAGTTCAACATATTAGAAATTGAAAGAGGAATGAATTCTTCCCGATTTTGGAGACCCAAATTCCTCAAATCTCCTTCCCCTCTTCCCTTATCTAACAATGTCAACCCCCTTTCAAAAATGAACTAAGTCTCACTTAAATAGTCAGCCAAAAAAATACAAGTAAAACGCAACATTTTACATAAACAAAATTTTGCAGTTTTCACCGTGTCGAAGAAGAATCTCGTCGCGGCATCGATTTGAATTTTTGCTTAACCATCTGACCCGAGGCTAGCTTGCTGTGGCGAAGAAAGAACCTTGTCATGGCGAACTTTTGCTAAACTTTTCTAAAATTATGAAACTACCCTCCACTTGTTTCTTGGCTTGAGTCTTTGATCTTTGTGATCCCTAATAGGAACAAACTTCACAGTGCTTCCAATAAGCATTAGAAATCCCCCGATTCCTGAATTTCGCTTGATTCCGGGTCTAGAAACTCATGTTCACTCAATTTTGTTCCAATTGCATGTTTTGGCCTAAAACGTAAAATATACGAATTTAAGAATCAATTCTGGCACAAAACTTAATAAGAAGTATCTGAAATCCAACAAAAAGCACAAAGAAAATAGTATAATCCTAGGATTATTAACCATCAAGCAATTCAATCCTAATGGCTTGTTATACTCTAATAGGCATTAACCCTAATCTCTTAATCATACCATAGGAGATGAAGGAATGTGTAGCACCAGAATCAATCAAGGCATACAAGGGAGTGTCATGGAATAATAACTTACCCGAAACTACTGAAGGGCTGGCATCTGCCTGCATCTAGGCCACATTACATACCTTGGCTATCGTGCCTCCAACTGTGGGTACTTAAGCTACAGAACCAACAGGACAATCTCTAGCAATATGACCGAGTTGGCGGAATCTGAAATAAACATTGGTCCCCACCAAACATTCACCCTTGTGTCTCTTCCGACATTTCTTACGGTAATTGATCTCACCTTTCCTCAGCTAGCCTTTTTTCTTCATGTCCTTCTTGTTGGCTTTAGGTGGGACTCCTTTCTTGTCTTTACCTTTATCGTCTTTGCCAACAACTTGTTCTACACTATTAGACTGGTCTATCTGGAAATGACTACTTGCCACTATTGAAGGAAGAGCTAATATGGTCGCCTTTCTCAAGTACACCTCCATTTTGATGGCTCTAGCGAGTGCTTCACTATACTTTTGGGAGGGCTATAGACCCGACATAAAATCTCTAGCAATAGTGGGATAAAGTCTGCCCACAAATCTCTCCAATCGGGTTTGTGGTATACTGACCAGTGTGGGTGCAAACTTAGCCAAGGAGTTGAACTTGATTGAGTACTCTTTAATCGTCATATTTCCTTGTTATAGATTAATAAACTCTTGCAGACTATAATCTCTGTGGTATACTGACCAGTGTGGGTGCAAACTTAGCGAAGGAGTTGAACTTGATTAAGTATTCTTTAATCGTCATATTTCCTTGTTGTAAACTAATAAACTCTTACAGGTTAGAGGACATCATATTCGCTATCTAGTATTGCTTCTCAAACAGTTCCTTGAACCTTGACAAAGTGAGAGTGGTGGTATCCTGAGTCTGCTCCATAAGCTTCCACCATGTCATAACATCTCTTCTTAACAAGTATGTAGCATACCGGATCTTCTCTTGGTTTGCCATAGGAAATAAAGCAGTAGCTTTCTCCACCAACTTGATCCATTGCTCTGCTACTATCGGATCATTAGTGTTGATGAGTTCTAGAGGATGATGTTTCCTTGAAGGGCCATAAAGTGGTTAAATCTGCTTTGGAGGAACCATTGCTTATGGGATACTCGTCCCTACTGCTTAGCTTGGTACCACATTGGTCATCAACATCATCATCAGAGTACTTGTACTTTCCAGTGGGGTTCTTCTTAAAGCTCTATTAACAGCCTCTTGGATCATACACTACAATGTTGAAATATCTAAACTCGGAGCGATTGAAGTAGCAGCAGCTGGGTTAGGAGCTTCAGGTGCAGCTGGAACATCTTGTGCATTCGAAGCATCATTGCGACGTAGATTCGTTCTCCTTGTTTTTCTCATATTCATTCCCTATCACAGTCACACATATAAGGTTAATCATCTAAATCAATCCTTACCTAAAATCAAGTAAACATACTTACAGCGATTGGACGAGTAGAGCAGTGGAACTTTACATGAGGGATATTGTCATCAATTCTCATAAATGCATGACTCGGCAATAGAAAACATCTTAAAACACCCTTTTTAAAGTAACAAAATACTTGCTCTAATACCAAATGTAAAACCCCTCTCTAGTTAGATATCCTCTGAATATCCCTCAATGAGAATCCAGGGGATACATGTCTGGAGAACGAGTTGTATTTAGAAAAAACCTGTGCAAGAAGAAGAAGAAGAAGAAGAAGAAGAACCACCAAAACATAATTATCGGGTGGATGCTTCCAAAGATGTTTCACAAACATTTTTCATTTACATTATTTACATTAAGATAAAAACATCAGAATGACAATAAATCATCTCCCCTCACGTGTAGCCCTATTGTCTCTAGTATCAAGAAGAAGAAGAAGAAGAATGTAAACAATCAAAACATATTTATAGGGTGGATGCTTCCAAAGATGTTTTACAAACATTTTTCATTTACATTATTTACATCAAGATAAAAATATCAGGATGACAATAAATCATCTCCCCTCACGTGTAGCCCTATTGTCTCTAGTATCCTTCGCTTCTGGTCTACCTACAGAGCAATCAACAATGAAAGGGTGACCACTAATCGCTCAATAAAGAATGATCCATTGTATTCTAAATGTGTTTTGTGACCTTCATTTAAACATATTTATTAACACACCACTTATCTTTTACATCTAGGTATGCTTCCCTTTTCTTACTAATTCATATACTTTTCATCATTTTATCCCATGGCCATACAAAACATCAAGTGTACATATACAAGCAAGTATGTAAACATAGTGCACACACATCACATGTCATGACATAACATCTAAATATCATCTAATATGAGTACAAATCATCCATAATGTAAATACAATCATAACTCATGTATTGCAACTAAATGCATATTAATCATCCAACGTTTAGCCGATTAGAATTTTCTTAACGTCTTAAGCACTTCATATCATCTAGCCTCATATTCATCTAGAGCTTATATTATCGGGAGGCATGCTTACGTGTTATTTGCATATAAAGCATATATTCATCTTTCCTCAACTGGTATACGAAGATATGGTTACGTGTTTTCCATCATGTCTATATGCATCTCTAACATCTTATGGCATGTAAATAAATGTTTTCGTGAGCTTAATACTTTTGATTCATCTATGGATCATCAATCCATTTACATTTACCTCTTGCTCACATTCATCATCTTAAACATATATTACATTGCATCTTCATGCCATTTCATAACATTAATTATGCATTCGCATCCATGACCATATATATCTTTCAAAGATCATCGTACTAATAGGTAAACATTAGTACATGACGTAATTACAGCAATACATTACTAATCAATTTACAATCATAAAAATTAATTATGTTAAATCTTAAACTTTAATAACCAGAAGTTTATCCTTCAGGCCATTTTCCGTCCATTTCTCAAATGAATTGGCTCTTGGACTAAACATAAAAGTTATAGGACTATGTCTTAACTTTCTAATGCTTCAAGAATCATCTCATTTCAAGTTTTAAAACTCAAGTTATGGTTGAAATACTGAAGCATGTTTAACATAACCCCTAAACTTACCAAATCCGATTTTTTCATATTAAACCATGCCATATCAACTTCTATTGACAATTAACAAATATGCCAACTTATGGATCAACTAAAGCTCCCCTTAATAGTCTTTAACATCTTAACGGAAGTGTAAAACTGATTCTCATGATCATTCATCATCACTTAACATTTTAAGTTAATGCAAACAACACTGGATCGAACTGATTTTGGGTTGAGCTTACTTTAAGTCAAGCTTATTTTTAAGTCGAGTTGATTTTGGGTCAAACTACATCTCTGCAAGCTTCTGAGATCTATGAGCTTTCTGGCAAAAATCACACACAACAGGTTCTGTAAAAAATTTTAATGTGCTTTGACTTATAAACTATCAAGATGAAAAAAAAAAAAAAAAATCTTCAGAATAATTTATAGGAATTTGGAAAAGAGTAGTAAACATAATTTTTGTAAGAATGAATCGGAATTTCCCCCTAAAGAACCATTAAATAATAATTTTCCCTTAAGTATTTTAAATAATATTTTACCCTTTATTTTGTGTCGTTGGAGTTTTTAGCATCTTTCTGGCACATTTCCATTAAATTAAATAATAATATTTTTCGGAAATCGACACCGTTTAGTTCCCTGGAGAGCCATGCACGAGAATGATTCAAGAGATCATAATCCTTCTAATCAACTGACAAGTGGCATACGACCTGCTACCCCCGGTTGACAAGAGAAAAGTGTAAAATTGGAGTTATTAATCCCAACAAGAAGCATATCTTTAAGATAATCTTATTTTTTATCCACCATACCAAACGTGGACCCCACGTGTCAAGTACTTTTCTAATATTGTATGGAAATTCTTTACTCCATCTGCCCCTCCCATTAATGCCAAAAGTGAGTGGCGGCACTAACTGCTTAAACTTGATTTAACCCTCTTTGATTTTGACTTTTGACTCAATTTAAGCCTAATCCTAAACCTTATAAATTTGTTTGCATTTCATGGCCATCCCCAACCAAAATAAAAATAATAAACTCTTTGTTTGAAGCTTTTAATTTGTTCACTGGAAGAGATGGCAAATTCTCGCATTGCAAGATTTGTTATGGAGGTTGCACCACCACAGTTTGTTAGTGTGATGAGGCACAGAACCGTCAAGATGTTGGATACTATTACTGAAGAGGATAGAGATGTTAGTTCAATTGACTCTCTCCCTACTTCAAAGGCTTTGTCTACTTCTGCTGCTTCTTCTGTCACTACCGAAACTAAGTATTTTCTTCGAGGGGTTCAAGTTCAGACCTCATTTTCAATTTTTAATAATTGATGAGTTTTCAAGGCCTTGTTGCCCATCTACTTCTTCCTGTTTTCTTTTTTAACTGATGGAGTCCTGAGGGTTTGGTTTGATAGAGGTTTTCTACTGCTTTTCACTATGTTGTACAAATCTAAGATTTTCAATAACATATTAAATAGCATAATTCAATTATTTGTCATCTAATTCAGCTCTCTTGTGTTAACTCTTTAGCAACGGATCTTGTAAACAGATCTATAAATTGGGGAAGAGCTTTGGTCGTGTCCAAGAAACATTTGAAATTGAAATTACAAAAAACGTAAAAACATTTGCATTTGTTTCAGTATATTTGCACTATCGTATCCCTATCCTATCCAAAATACACATTTGTTTCTCTATTCTGAAAATTCTATTCTATTTTATTTAATTTTTAAACCCCCTAAGTTTGTTAATTTAACTAAACACCCCTAAAAAAGTTTATAAATTGACAAAAACACCTCCACCCACCCACATTTTGTCAGATTCCGACTGCCAGTATTTAATGGGTGGGTGGGGGTGTTTTTGTTAATTTTTAATATTTTATTATAGGGGTGTTTAGTAAATTAACAAACCCAATGAATGTTTTTGTTAATTTTTAAATCCTACCTCGTAATAACCATCAAACTCTTACTTTTTCAAAAATCATATCTAAAATAATAAAACAAACACACCAAATTGATATATATTGAAAAAATCATAGAAAATAAAAAAGTGAAAATTGAAAACTATACCTTTGTAGGTTTTTTATTACGTGGGAAAAATAAGAATTCTCTAAAAATCATGCACAGGGATATATTTGTCATTTTCGGATTTTTGGCCTCTAGAGGGCAAAACTCTAATTTTGTTACCCAGACGGGTAAGTAATAATGTTCTATGACAACAAAAATTTGGGAGATTTCTTAAATTTTTAAAGCATTTTTCATCTTCGGGTTTTATGGAAGCAATGTTTCACTATTTTTAAACCAAAAAGTCCAATTAAGTAACCCTTAGCAAACGTAATTCAAGGAAACATTTAAGCTTAATAAGCTTCAATGGATGCTCTAATACCAATTAATTTTTTTAACCCCAAACAATTAATGGATTTTAGTGTCACATAATACTTAATAGTCTTGAGTCATTTGATGTGTTTGTTTTTTAAAATTCATGATATTTGAATAAAAAAATTTATATTTAAATTTACTAATATAACTTTATATTAGTTATTCAATAAATATTGACTATAATAATAGAATTAGATTTTAATATTTTTATAAACTATATTAATAATTAATAATATTTCTCAATGTATAGTTGATTATAAAAAATGTTATAAAAACCAATTTTGGTCAATTGATCGCCGGAATCCGGCCATCAGTTACCGACAACTGGCGACTGAAAAATTCGTCACTACCTAAAGGAAGTAAAATTGAAATTGGAATAGTTGTATTTGAACGATTTAAGTATCTATATGAATTTTGACTGAAGAAAAGTTGTCATTTGGTTGGGATATGAGCAGAACTTTATAGCATTTCTATTTAAGTTTAATTTTATTATGCTGTTGAGTGCGAATTTTGTTGAAAACTCGGAAATGTCAGTAGCTTGTGAAACATGAAGCTAGCTACCATATAGAGCTCACCGTGATCTGAAGGTCACTTCCAGATAAAGCTCGACTAAAGCAAAGCTCATCGCAACCTAAGCAACAATTGTCCGATAGCTCAGGAGATAAGTTCAAATCTCCTGATATCTCGTAGAAGATATTGCCAATATCCTGTTAGCTTGACCTTTACACACAATCACGGGAATCATAGGATAAACATCAATTGTGATTGCTATCTCGGATTTAATTCGTTTATCATTTTGAAATTCATGTATAAATACCCCCAAAAATAGTGTAAAAGAGGGTTAACAATTCTTACTCAAAAAAGAGAGTAGCAATAAACACAATGGACGTAGGTTTGAGAATCAGTTCGCAGAACCACTTCAAAAAAAATTTGTGTTATTTTTCTTTATTTTGTCATTTACATTATTTTTTGCTGTTTTTCACTAATCATGCACACATATATTCCGATTCCATCACAGTCAATCAGATCGCTCTGGTTGGTGCCTTTTTGGTATCAATATTTTGGCACTAAAAGGAGGGGCCCCGGCAAGCTCTCCTATTCCTAGCAAGAAACGATCTCAATAGCAAATTCGGTCATTGGAAAATTTGCTATGGCCCGTACTGTAGGTTTACGATCGATTTACGCAACAAAATAACAAAAATTATTTGATCCATAAACCTTGATCCCAACGATCCTTATACCGATTTACATCGTTCATATATATAATTATTGTAGTGACTCCTTCTGACTAGTCTTCTTGAGAAATATAATATGATAAAAAAACATATGCATATAAGTGGAAAGTAATGGGCTTGAAAATTTTCTTTACTTTATATATTAAAGTTTTTACATCACAAAAGTATTATATACATTAACTTTAAAACAGTGGACAGTAGTGCCGTTTCCCTCTGCATCTCGACGTCCATCCGACCGCTTCTCACCTATTCCCTGCAAAAACATGCAGAAACAACGGGGTGAGCACTAGTTGCTCAGTATGTAAATCCGCTACACTATTCTTCTATCTCCGTTGTTCATATTCTGAATTCTTTCCTTACATCACACTTTTGCTTCTTCTCGGTTCTTTCTTTGTTCTTTCTCTATTCTTTCACTATTTCTAGTTTTCACTGTTCTTTCTTTCTAGTTCTCTCTGTTCTTTCTTTATTCTAACTTCTCACTACCCATGATAGTACTCCCGGTATCTTGCATAGATGTGATGCAAATGCAAAAATGCATAAGAATGCATTTTCTTTCTACTTTTTTATTTCTTATTCTGTTTTCTTGTTTCTTTTCTATGTTTCTTTCTTTCTATTCAATTATTTCTTTCTTCTTTTCTGTTTTTCTTTCTTCTTCTCTTCTTTTGTTTTATATTCTTTCTTTTCTTTCTTATTCTTTGCCGATCGGACTTGGTTGCCGCATGGATTCGGAACCCTGGCCGTGTGAGTGAGTACAGTCCTCATCTACATGCACTCTTACGGACTGTACGAATTCTTTTTCTTCTTAGGCCACTCATTAAAAGCGGCGTGCATGTAGGTACATTCTTCTGGGTACAGCCCTCATCCACATGCACTCTTACGGGTCGTACTAATTCTTTTTCTTCTTCTTCTTAGGCCACTCACTGAAGGCGGCGCGCATGTGGGGATATTCTTCTTCTTATCTCCCAGGGGTTCCCCATCGCAACAACCTTTCTTTTCTTTAGCACTTTTCTTTCTTTCTTTTTGTTCTTTAGTGCTTTTCTTTCTTTTTCTTTGTTCTTTAGTGTGCTTGTATGCATGTATGCATGTAGATGGATTCTTCTTATTATTCTTTCTCAGTTCTTAGTTAAATGCAAAGATGCAATATGGCATGTAAACATGTCATTTTCTACTTTCTCTACCATCTACAAACTCATTCCAAACTATTATACTATCATAACCATACATGCACTTCACTTTGGAATTTCATCAAACAAGTGGTATGCACAAATAAGCACTAAATTAGCTACTCTTCTATCTTTTTTTCTAGCTACGAAAATTGAAACACCATACTCTATAATTAACCTCTAACCTGGCCAGGAAATTCACACTTCAAAATTCTATTTCAATTTCTTCAAAATGTCTTCAAACTTCCACCAATTCATCTCATACTAAACACTACTTCTCATAGCGGAGTTCAAACCAACACTCAACATCAATTTCATCATCAATTCTCAATACTCAAGCATACAAATACATATAAAGAAATTCTCTACTCAAATATTGCTCAAATCAAGGGCTAGGGTTGGATTTACTTACCTTGAACTTAAGTACTTCCACTAGAATCTCTTTCTCTTTGGTAGATTTCCTCTTTCTCTAAAATCCTAAGCATATAAACTATAAGAACTCAACACTTAAAAAAAAAAATATTAATCTCACATCTATTTACAAGAATTATTACCTTGGGATGCTTAGAAATGAATATCTACCCAAAATCCAACCAAAAGTCCTCTAAAATACCTTGAAAATTGATGAAGGAATTGAGAGAATTTGAGATTGAAGGTGGCGTGTGAGGTGTAGAAAATGATAGGGTTTGTATGCTTGAATCCTTAATATCTCATATTAATATGCATACTTTCCCATTTTGCCCTTACACTTTCTTTGAAATTCCATCTTTGCCCTTTAGTCATTTACAAGAATGCCCTCACCTTCATTGCATTTTCCATGAAATTTCCTTACTTTTCACTCCCCACATTTACAACTAATTAGGGGTAGAATGGTCATTTTTCCCTTAAGGAAATTTTCTCTAAAATCTTCTCAAAATTTCCAACCAATTCTTTGCCCTAGCAAAAATTCTTCTTCGCCTCAGTGAAGCATTCCAGAGCATACGTCACCACGGTGAAATTTATTCTTCGTCGGGGCGAAGTCTGCAAATTCTAGAACATGTTTTCGGCAGAGAGTTTGTTGTCGCGGCGAAGTCTGCACTTCCCAAATTTTCAATCTTCCATCTTAGAACAAGCAAAACTCAAGGAATTTAAAGGATAAAAGCATAGATAACTTACTTCAATGTGGGCGTTACAATTATATTATAAAGTAAATGTAATTTCATACTAGCGTTTGGAGGCTCCTTCAATTGATTTTGATTGTGTTCGCTTTCATTCCAAGGAAGGAATGCAGGAGTGGTATCCACATGAACACAGGATGATGATCACCAATAGGTTTATGTGCTAGTTAAACCAATTGGTTCAAGGAATAAGAATGCAGAATTTTTCCTTGGAAAAATTCTCTTCTCCAACAATGAGGCTCACGGTTTAGAGAGAGAGAGAGAGAGAGGGCGGCTAGGGCTTATTTTTAATTGAATGAAAAAAAAAAAAATTGTTTTAATTTTAGTTGCACTTAAATAGTGCACTAATTAAAACCCTAATCAAATATGGAATAGCCATCAACTTATTCCATAATTAGATTAGCATTATTCCATTACCAAAACAAGGTAATTCTAATGTTGGTATTTTAATTTTGAATTTGAACTTATATTATATTCATTAATATTAATATTATTTTAAATATTGATATTAAGTAATACTATATATATATATATATACACACACAATCTCACTTATTTTAATTTCCATATGAAATTAAATATAGGCAATGACCTCAGCAAATCTAATTGCATTGTGAGATTACCAAAATACCATTTTATCTTAAAAGACAAAAATGCCCTTCTCACTTACTTATCCTTTATTTGTCTTCTATGTGTGTGATCCGAAGGCTTCTTATCATATCGGTAGTGAGTAGTATCACGATTGACACTCAATCAATCGTCCTACTAAACACAGACCAAGATTGGCCTCTAGTAAGGTATCATGGCCACCCGATAGATTTGGATTTAGCAAAACAGCTACCTATCAACAATATGGTTATCGTGCAATCAAATCCTTTCATCATTCATTATTTCATCAAGGCTGAGGTACATAAATAGTGTCAACCTCAAATATCCTTGATCTTTTTGCATTCGATTATTAGACCAACAACCAGAATAGATTGGATTGAGCTACAACTCAATCCCACTTTAGTCACAGATTTAGCGTCGTTGCCATTCACCAAATTGCTCAGCAAGATAATTTCTCATGTACCTGGGAGTGATGAATCCTTTGTTAATCAACCATAGTCTTGATACACTTTTTGATGTAGCTAACCACTACTGTTATGATAGTCTTAATAGAACTATGTTGGGCTAGTGTCAAACTACACCAATTGGTACACAAGGCGCTTTAGTGATCTCAAGTCCAAGGATCACATGCACCATCATCCATTAGAGGATTTATTCCATGGGCACTAGGGTTACCATCTATGTGGAATCCTCTGGTGGGTATGTCTAATGAACTTGCCTATAGCAAACACCCATGTGTTGCACAAGGTTGTCAGCAAACAACCTTGACAAGTGAGATCAGTCACTGCCCTTCGATAAGGTCATTCAACATTATGATAGCCTTACCGTATTATTTGTGTCCTCAGTTAGAATAATATTGGGGCTATAAACATTTCTAGAATGGCCACCATATATGATCATAAGGTCCTCACTATTGAGATTTGAAACACTTGATACCCTCGTCCCAGTTCTACCATTCTAAGGACATATATCACAACATACAATGAATATGAATTACATGATGTAGAAAAAGTCTTCTATTGATTATAAACATTCTTACAAGGAGTCAATATTATAATAATGAATTGGCTCTAGGGCACCTACTCTAGCAATCTTTCACTTGCACTATAGCCAATCATTCATGTATTTAATACCAAATGACCTTAAGTGCTTTTCATGCTTATGCTACGATAGAGCCTTAGTCAGTGGATCAACAAGATTGTCATTAGTATGTACTTTGCAAATCTACACATCCTTCCTTTGAATCATTTCTCTGATCAAATGAAATTGTCTGAGTATGTGTTTGAATCGTTGGTGAGACTGCGGTTCCTTTGCTTAAGCTATTGCTCTATTGTTGTCACAATAGATATCTACTAGATCAACAATAGTGGAAACCATACCAAGTTCGGTGACGAACTTCTTGATCCAAATTGCCTCTTTAGCCACATCGAATAATGCAGTATACTTAGCTTTTGTTGTAGAGTCTACTAAAGTGCTTTGCTTGGAGCTCTTACTACTCACTGCAAATCCATTAAGACAAAATACAAAACTAGACTACGAGCAATAATCGTCTTTATCCGTTTGGAAACTGGCATCACTGTATTCTCAAACAGCGAGCTCATCATCCCCTCCATAAACCAATAACATATCGTTAGTCCTTTTTAGGTACTTAAGAATGTTTTTGAAAACTATCTAGTGACGCTCGCTTGGATTTGATTGATATCTATTACAAGTGCTTAATGTACATGAAACATCAACCCGAGAACATAGCATGACATACATGATGGATCCAATTGCAGATGCATATGGGATCCTCTTTATCATATCTCTTTCCTCTTGTGTTTTATGACATATTTCTTTAGAGAGATAGACACCATGTGACATCGGAAGAAATCCTTTCTTGGATTCTTCCATACTGAATCTCTTTAGTACCTTGTCTATGTATGTACTCTAACCTAGGCCAAGCAACCTACGTGATCTATCATGATAGATCTTTATTCCAAGGATGAAGGCTGTCTCTCCTATGTCCTTCATGAAGAAGCACTTGGATAACCAAAACTTTATCGACTGCAAGTTCAATATATCAATCTCGATCAGAAGTATGTTGTTGACATACAACACTAAGAATGCAATTGTGCTCCCACTTACTTTCTTGAAAACATAAGGCTCATCTTCATTCTTGATGAAACCAAAATCTTTTACAGATTCATCAAAATGAATGTTCTAGCTCCTTAAAGCTTGTTTGAGTCCATAAATGGACTTCTGCAACTTGCATATCTTATCAGCTTGTCTATCAAGAACGAAACCATCGGGTTGTGTCATATACACATCCTCTTCTAGGTTTCCATTAAGGAAAGCTATTTTGACATCCATCTACCAAATTTCATAATCGTGATATGCAACAATTGCAAGCATAATTTGGATAGACTTAAGCATTACAACTAGCGAAAAGGTTTCTTTATGGTCAATGCCATGAACTTGTTTGAAACCTTTGGCAAGTAGTCGTCCCTTACAGGTATGCATGTTACCATCCATGTTAGTCCTCTCCTTGAAGACCCATTTACACTTTATAGGAGTGGATCCACTAGAGTCCATACTTGGTTTTGGTGCATGGAGTCCATCTCAGATTTCATGGCTTCAAGCCATTTAACGAAATCTAGATCTGATATAGCGTCATCATAGGTTCTGAGTTCATCGTCTTGGTAGACCAATATGTCGCTATGCTGAGTCATAAGAAAACCATATCTCTTGGGCTCACGACATACTATTCCAGACCTACGTAGCTCTTGTGCAACTTGAGGTAGTTCAGTTTGATCCATAGATTATGGAGTAACCTCCTCATGATGTTCAACCACTTCTTGTGGCACATCATCCTGTTCTTTGTCTAATGTATCCTTTGGTATTAGAATTTCATCGAGTTTTACTTTTCGCCCCCTAGTACCTTGTAGAAGAAATTCTTTCTCTAAGAAGACACCAGTACGAGCAACAAAAATTTTATGCTCTTCTGGGTGGTAGAAATAGTATCCTTGGTCTCCTTAGGATACCCCACAAATGTACATTTATCAGACGTTGAGCTTAGCTTGTTTGAAGTCAATTTCTTGAAATAAGCTTGACAATCCCAAATCTTTAGATAAGACAAGTTAGGCTTTCGCCCACTCCATAGTTCATATGAAGTCTTATCTATAGACTTTGATGGCACACGGTTCAGTATGTGAGTTGTAGTCTCTAGGGCGTAACCCCATAATGATGTGTTAGAGTAGGTGTTAGGAATCGATCTATCCAACGCAACGGAAAAACAAAAAAATTAAAAGGATAAATCGATTCCTTTTTATGCTAGGATCTAGGTATAGATTATATAGTTTACATGTTAAAACAAAATTCTGCATAAAAAAAATTAATCCATTCAAGGATTAGAAATCTTACGCACGTTTGGAGGCTCCTTCAACTATCTCTGAATTTACTTTGCTACCGATTCAATATAGAATCGCAGGAACGGTGATCCACACGAAGACAATTGTTAGAGTAGATGCCCTAGAGCCAATCAATTATTGTAGAATTGACTCTTTGAAATAATGTTCATTAATCAATTAAAGGCATTTTATTATATATCGCGTAAATAATTATTATTGCAATATGTACTGATATATGTCCTTATAAAGGTAGAACCGTGATGAGGGTATCAAGTGTTTCACATCTTGATAGTGAGAACCCTATGAGCACATATGGTGGCCATTCTAGAAACATCCGTAGCCCCAGTATTATTCTGAAGTAAGGGCACATATAATACGGTAAGGCCGGATTTTAGATACTTCTTAGTTTATTTTTGCCTGAATTGCTACTTAATTCCTTACATTTCATGTTTTAGGTTAAAATGGACATTTTGAGCGAATAAAGACAGATTTGGAGTTTCTGGACTCAGAAGCAAGCGGAGGGCAATTCTGTAATTTCAGAATTCTTCAGGAAGCTTTGCCGCGATGAAGGTTGTTCTTCGCCGCGGCGAAATGAGCCAGTCATGCACCAGATTCAGCTCCTTTATCATCGCGGCGAGATTCTTTCTTCGCTGCGGCGAAGTCTGCACTTTCCAGTTTTTTTAAAACGCACAGTTTCGTTTTTAGGCTAAGTTTTAGGATTTTGGGCGAGATATAAAAGAAATACTTAGTCTTTTTGTGGAGGGCATTCGTGGAGAGATAGACAGCAGTTTTTACATTTTCTTAGATTTATTTTTGAGTGATTTTGGGTTAAACAAAGTGTGAAGATTCGAGGTGAAACTAGTGGATTCGTCAATTGGGGAGATTCTTTTCATTTTCTCTTGTGTCCATGATGTTGAACTTGGAATTTTTCATTTCTTTTAATTGTTTTATTGATTTAGCCATGAACTAACCTTTTTAGGGTTAGGGTTTTGATGTAGTTCATATTCTAATGGGTTAGAGAGTCGATGATTATTAATTTCATATGATTTTGCTTTGATTGTGTGATTATTCTGTATTTATTGTTTTTATATGATGAACATGATGAGATTGAGAGATAATTCATGTTAAGCTTCTTGGGTAATCACC
Source organism: Pistacia vera (assembly GCF_008641045.1). Taxonomy (NCBI): domain Eukaryota; kingdom Viridiplantae; phylum Streptophyta; class Magnoliopsida; order Sapindales; family Anacardiaceae; genus Pistacia; species Pistacia vera. The sequence continues at coordinate 536,124 of NW_022196235.1, forward strand.
ATTGTATTATTGGATGCTAGAGATAGATTCAAGAACCAATGAAATTGGTGTGCTGTCTTAGGCACCCAAGATTAAAAACCTTCCTAACCTAACTACTAAACTGTAAATAGGGTAAGCAAGGGTCGATCCCACGAAGAGTGTCTAGCCGAATTTTCGATGATGTGAACAAGGCTTGGGGGGAGGGGGGGGGGGGTGTTTGAGTAAAACAGAAAACAGTTTTAGCAAAAATCAAAACAAAAACAATTTAAATCGAAATCAATTAATAAAACGAAACCTGGTCTTCATCAACATCCACCATCAGAATCTTACAACTGATTATTGAAGCAAAAATAAATCAATTCTTGCTTGAATATTCACTGTTGGAACTATTTTCCTATCTCTCCTTAATTGTAATTAATTAAGAAACAAGCGATCTTAATTAATCTTACCATTAAAAAACCATAGACAAGCGCTAAAGATTATATCTAATCGCAGCCTTAAGAATTTGAGAAATCGATAAAGCTAAACAACACAAACACAAGCGGTTGTATTTAATTTAGTTGAATGTTCCTCTTAAGATTACTAATTCCTGCTTTGCCGCGGCGAAGAAAAATTCTTCACCGGGGCGAAAACTTACAGTAGCTGCAACATATTTTCAGGTTGCTTCACCCCAGCGAAGAACAATCTTCGCCGCGGCAAAGTCTGGGACTTTTCAAAACTTATTTTTACACAATGTGCTTCGCCGCGGTGAAGAATACTTCTTTGCCCCGGCGAAGTCTAGAGCATTTTCTTTCCTTGCATTAGCTGAAAACTTCACCTGAAACACCTAAAAACACACAAATTAAAAATCATTCAAACTCATAAGAAAATCAAACACATTCAAACACACTGAAATGAAAAATAGAAAAAAATAATTAAAACACTTGGGTTGCCTCCCAAGAAGCGCTTGTTTATAGTCGGTAAGCTCGACTCTCTCAATTTTTCACATCAGTCCAGATTATCCAAGTACATTACATCCCAAAATTTTCCCTTGTGCTCGAGCTTCTTTTGCTGATGATCTTTTTCACATAGAGTCCTTGTTGAGAGTTTCACCACCCATTTCCATCCCTTGGTCATTACTTTGGTGGTTCGACTCTTCTCACTGACTGCTTTCCATTTTCTTGACCTACCCTCACCATTTTTGAGCAGAGAGATTCGTTCCTTGTGAAAACACAATCTCGACTGTGGCTTATCTTGGAATTTTGTGCAACCCCTTCTATTATGGTCCTCACTCTCGAACTGATTCGTTTTGACAATGTAGCTCTTAATTTCCACCTTAGGATTGTTCAGTTGGAAGGTTTCAATCCTTGCCTAGTCCACCACATCGATTTTTAAACATGACCCTTGTTTAGGTGGAGCTCTCATTGATTCAAGGACATTAAATGTTATTTCTTCATCTTGCATCCTCATGATCAACTTCCCTTCTTGAACGTCGATTAAAGCTCTTCTGGTCGCAAGAAATGGTCGTCCCAGGATAAGAGGAATCTTTTTGTCTTCTTCCATATCCAACACAAAGAAATCCACAAGAAAAATAAACTTGTCCACCTTAATCAACACATCCTCCACAATGCCCCTCGGATGCTTTATTGATCGATCTGCGAGTTGCAAGCATATGGTTGTCAGCTTCACTTCACTAATTCCTAATTTCCTGAAAACAAAAAAAGGCATAAGGTTAATGCTAGCACCTAGGTCACATAAAACTCGATCAAAGGTGATATCTCCTATAGCGCAAGGAATAGTAAAACTCCTTGGATCTTTGAGCTTCGGGGGTAACTTCTTCTGGAGAATGGCGCTGCACTCCTCCGTAAGCATCACCGTTTCCTCATCTTCTAGCTTCCTTTTGTTCAATAGGATCTCTTTAAGGAACTTCGCGTAGCTCGGCATCTGCTACAATGCATCTGCAAAAGGAATGTTAATATGCAGTTTCTTAAAAACATCAAGAAATTTAATAAACTGCTTATCCCGATTTTCTTTTCTGAGTCTTAGAGGAAAAGGTACGGGTGGTGTGTGATGGGCCAACTCTAATGGTATTCGGGGAATGGCAATTTCTCTTTCCTTTTCTTTTTCCCCTCTTCTTGCTTCTGTTCATCTTTCATTGGGCTGGGTGGTTTCTCTTCAGCAATGATTTCGTCATCAACTTCCTCATCAGATTTTTCATTTTTCTTTGATGGATTTTCCTCTTTCCTTGATTTTTCCGCCTTTTCTAAAACTGTCTCACTTCTCAACGAAATTGCATTTACTTGCTCACGTGGGTTAGTCACCGTGTTACTTGGTAAAGATCCCTGCGGTCTCTCATTTAACTTCTCGGCCAATTGCCCCATCTGTACCTCAAGATTCCGAATGGACGCCCCTTGATTTATGAAATTCTTCCTCGTCTCATTCATAAAACCCGTGGTCTCCTACATGAATTTCCCAAACATGTCCTCAAACTTTGTCACTCTTGGATCTCCCGGTTGATTATTCACCCTTGGTTGGTTATTTGACAATGTCCTTTGGTTCCATTGATTATTTTGCTGGTTCTGATTACCCCAAGCCAGATTTGGATGATTTCTCCACCCCGGATTGTATGTGTTGGAGTACGGGTTGTTTGGTTGCCTCTGATTTCCTGCCAAGTAGTTCACTTGCTTTGATGATGAAGATGACAAAGCAAATGTGTTCCCCACCTGACACTTGCTGCTCACATGGTTCCCTGCACAAAAATCACAAGTTAGTTGAGGTGCTTGAATAGAATTTACCTACATACTTCCCAACTGTTTCTGAAGTGCCGTGAGTTGGGCTGAGATGGCTGTGAAGGCATCAACTTCATGAAGACCAGTAGATTTCCTTGATATCACTCTCTCATTTGGTCTTTGATAGTTATTGCTTGCCAAAACCTCAAGCAACTCATAAGCCTCCTTTGGTGTCTTATTCTGCAAGGCTTCTCCCGATGCTGCATCCACCCTGGTTTGTACGTTACCCATCAGTCCATTATAGAATGTTTGGACTTGAAGCCAAACTGGCAACCCATGGTGTGGACATTTCCTCATCAATTCCTTGTACCTCTCCTAAGCCTCATACAATGACTCGGATTCATCTTGTAGAAATGATGTGATATCATTTCTCAGTTTTCTGATTTTGCTGGAGGGAAGAACTTGGTCAGGAACTTCTGTGCTAGATCATTCCATGTTGTGATAGTTCCCGATGGTAGTGCCATTAACCACCCCTTTGCTTTATCCCCCAATGAGAATGGGAATAACCTCAACCTAATGGCGTCATCTGACCCTCTGTTCGACTTGAAGGTGTCACAAATTTCCAAGAAGTTCGCAATATGCTGATTCGAATCTTCCTTCAAATTACCATTAAACCTTACCAACTACTAGATCATCTAGATGATTGCCAGCTTTATCTCAAATGTGTTGGCTTGGACTGCTGGTCTCGTAATGCTTGAACCACTGCCATTAACCGTGGGAACTGAAAATTCCCTTAGTGTCCTGTTTTCTGGTTCTGCCATTTCAACAGCTATTTCTTCTGTTTCAACCACTATATCCTCGCTTTCTCTTCTCTCTCTATTAAGTCATCTGGCGGTTCTCTCAATCTCAAGATCAACAGGAACCACTGGCTGACGTCTTGCTCTTTGCATAACCTGCACAAAATAAACGAAAGAAAGTAAGATGACAAACCAATTGAAAATTGAAAACAAAAATTAAAACTTTAATCTAGCTAACTATAGAAAAACTCAATGTTAACTTAAAACTCAATCCCCTGCAACGGTGCCAAAAACTTGATACTTGTCGAAAGGCAGTGACTAATCTCACTTGTCAAGGTTGTTTGGTGACAACCTGGGGCAACACATGGGTGCTTTCTGTAGGCGATTACACCACAGCAAGTTCACTGGACTGACCTATCAGAGGATTCCATTTGGATGGTACCCGCAGTGTCTATGGAACAAATCCTTTAACGAATGGTAGTGCATGGGATCCTTAGACTTGAGATCACTAGAGCGCCTTGTGCACCGATTGGTGTAGTTTGACACTAGCCTAACGCAGTTCTTTTCAGAGCTATCAATACGGTGGTAATTGGCTGCATCAAGGAGTGTATCAAGACTATGGTGGATTGACAGAGGATTCATCACTCCCGGGTACGAGAGAAGTTATCTCACAATGCAATTCAGTAAATGGCAATGGCACTAAAACTGTGGCCACAGTGGGATTGAGTTGTTGCTCTATCTGGTTTATAATACAAGTCATTGGTCTAGAAACTGAATAGATAATATTGAGAGTAACCGAAGGTTGACACTATTTCTATGCCTTCGTCTCATCGAGATAACGTATGATGAAAGGATCAAATTGTATGGTAACCATATCGTTGACAGGTAGCTACTTTGCTGAATCCGAATCTATCAGGTGGCCATGATGCCTTGCTAAGGGTCAATCTTAGTCTATGTATTCGTGAGACGATTAATTGGTGTTAATCGCGATACTATACACTGCCGATATGATGAGAAGCCTATGGGTCACAAACATAGAAGATAATTTAAGACTCAAGAAGAAAGAAGGGCGTTTTCGTCTTTTTAGGCGAAAGGGTATTTTGGTAATTTCATAGTGCAATTAAATTTGCTAAGGTTGTACCTTTATTTAATTTGTTAGAAAAATTAAATAAGTGAAATTACGTTTAAATATGTGTCCGCACATGTTTAAATATATTATCATTATTGTTAAATGTTAATATATATTAAATATATATATTAATTGATTTTAATTGAGATAATGATGGAAAATAATAAAATATCTAATTGGGAGTGTTTGGTAACATGGGGTGTTTGGGTTGGAGCCCAAGCCTATTCCATATGGGAATAGGGCAACTAAATTTACTATAAAAGAAAAAAGGTTATTTGTAAAATAACACAGATTTTTCATTAGTTCATTTGGTTGAAAAAGAGAAATACACAGTAGCCCCATATCTCTCTCCCACGCCAGTTTTTGGTTTGTGCCAAAATCAAAGTTTTCTTCTTGATTTCTTAAGGCCAATGAGGATCTAGCAAATCCCTCATTGGTTCCTTGTGATTGTCTTCGTGTGGACTTCGTATGTTCGATCCTACACTTGGATCGGTAGCAAAACACGATTAGAGACAAAATTGGAGGAGCCTCCAACGTGTGTATGTTTTTCTATACTCTTGATTAATTTTTCTACAGATTTCTATTATGATATAAATTGTAAAATTATACCCTTGATCTTTGCTCATGTAAACGATCCTTGTATTATATTTTTCGTTGTTTCCGCTGCGTATACGGGACTGTTTACTAACAACAATCCAAAGAGCCAACCCTTATTTTGCTAGAACAATAGGATAACTTCAAGAATCAAAAGCCTTCAAAGAATCTAGAAGAGAAAAAATTTCTCTTCAATCTTATGAACAAGACGTGAGAAAGAGTGTGGGTAGGTGGCTGGATTTTTCAATTGAATAATCATATAATGTTTTAACTCAAGTTGCACTTATATAGTGCAACAATTAAAACCCCATTCCTATAAGGAATAGCCATGGCCTCTAGCCCTAATCCACCCTTGCAACCAAACACCCTTTAATTGGTATTTTAAAATTTAATTAATTATTATTATATTAAAATCAATTAATATATATAAAACATATTAACATTTAATTAATAATAATAATCCATTTAAATATATGCGTACATATATTTAAATATAATCTCACTAATTTAATTTTAATATTTAATTAAATACAGGCAAAAACCTCAATAATTTAATTGCACTATGAGATTACCAAAATACCCTTTCATCCAAAAAGATGAAAATGCCCCTTTCACAAACTGATTCTTTTTGTCTCACTACAGACATACCAAGATTGGCCCCTAGCAAGGCATCACAACCACCCGATAGATTTGGATTTAGCGAAATAGCTACCTATCAATGATATAGTTACTGTGCAATCAAATCCTTTTATCATTTGTTATCTCATCGAGACCGAGGTACAAAAATAGTGTCAACCTCAATTATTCTTGATAACTTTGTATTCAGTTACTGGACCAATGACCAGAATAACAAATTGGATTGAGCAACAACTCAATCCCACTGTGGCCACAATTTTAGTGTCATTGCCATTCACTGAATTACGCCGTGAGATAACTTATCCCGTACCTGAGAGTGATGAATCCTTTGTTGATCCACCATAGTCTTAATACACTCCTTGATGTAGCCAATCACTACCGTATTGATAGCTCTAAATAGAACTATGTTGGGCTAGTGTCAAACCACACCAATTGGTGCACAAGGCACTCTAGTAATCTCAAGTCTCAGGATTACATGCACCATCATTCATTAGAGGATTTGTTCCACAAACATTGGAGTTACCATCTATATGGAATCCTCTGGTGGGTCAGTCTAATGAACTTGCCTACAGCAGGCACCCATGTGTTGCACAAGGTTGTCGGCAAACAACCTTGACAAGTGAGATCAGTCACTGCCTTTCGATAAGATCATTCAACACTATGATAGCCTTACCATATTATATGTTTCCTTGGTCAGAATAATACTGGGGCTACAGACATATATAGAATGGCTACTATATGTGATCATAGGGTTCTCATTGTCAAGATTTGAAACACTTAATACCCTTATCATGGTTCTACCATCCTAAGGACATATATCAATACATACAATTATGATTTACATGATATAGTAGAAAATGCCTATTATTGATTAATAAATATTATTACAAAGTGTGAATTCTACAATAATTGATTGGCTCTAGGGCACCTACTGCAACAGTAGGTGCCCTAGAGCCAATCCATTTTGTAAATGTTGACTTTTGTAAATAATGTTCATAATTAATAAAAGGCATTTTCTACATTATGTAATTCGTATTTACTATATGTTATAATGTATGTCCATAGAATGGTAGAACCGTAACAAGGGTATCAAGTGTTTCTAATCCTGATAGTGAGGACCCTATGATCACATATGGTAGCCATTCTAGAAACATTTGTAACCACAGTATTATTCTGAATAAGGACATAGATAATATGGTAAGGCTATCATAGTGTTGAATGACCTTGTTGAAAGACAATGACTGATCTCACTTGTCAAGGTTGTTTGTCGACAACCTGGTGCAACACATGGGTGCTTGTCATAAGTGAGTTCATTGGACAAACCCACCAAAGGACGTAGATGGTAACCCCAGTGTCTATGGAATAAATCCTCTAACAAATGGTGGTGCATGTGATCTTTAGACTTGAGATCATCGGAGCACCTTGTGCACCAATTGGTGTAGTTTGACACTAGCCCAATGTAGTTCTATTCAGAGCTATCAAAACGGTAGTGATTGGCTACATCAAGAAGTGTATTAGGACTATGGTGGATTGTCAAAGGATTCATCACTCTCGGGTATGGGAGAAATCATCTCACTAAGCAAGTCAGTAAATGGAAATGACACTAAATCTGTGGCCGTGGTGCGATTGAGTTGTAGATCAATCAAATCTAATTTCGGTCGTTGGTCCAATAACCAAATATCGAGATATCAAGTATATATGAGGTTGACACTACTTCTGTACCTCGGCCTTGATGAGATAATGGATGATGAAAGGTGATTAGAGCTTAAAAATACACAATTACTAAGTGGTTTATGGGGAATATTTGGGAGAAATTAAGCTTCAATTGGTAAATTTGCTTAATATTTTCATAAATGTCTTTTGCGGGTTCATGGGTGTGTTTGAGTGTTTTCAGGGTATCTATGCTAAAGTTATGCTCTGATGAAGAATCATGTCAGCAATGGAATGAGTGACGAATAGAAACAAATGGATTGAGAATCAGAGTTGAATTGAAGAAGTTATGGAGTTTTGAAGTTAAACAGGAGATTCTAGATTAAACTCCAATTTGAACATGCTTCGATGTTTTGACAAGAACTCAAGCTGAAGACCTTGGATTAAGATGATTCTTGGATTGTTGGAAAGCTGATTTAAAGGGCTACATTTCATATGTTTACCACTTTTCCATATTCCATCGTCAACAATCACTATCTCTAGAGTGCTGAGGAATGAAGCAAGGTTTGAACTAAAGAAGAGGAATTGGACACTATGCTACAGCACAGCAAATTCCAGAATCAACAATGCCATAGCATAATTTTGGGGCACAGTCGCGACAGCTGGGTTTTTAATTTCCGTGTTTAACTAGGAAATTGGGGTTTTAGGCACAGTCATGATCTCTAATTGCTTAAATCTTATTAGAGATAATTCGGGTTAGTAATTAGGAGTTAATTTGATAATTGTTTGAGAGAAAATTATTGGAAATTTAGGGAGTTTGACCTATAGGAAGAGTGATAATCCGTAAATTATACAGTTTTTATTTGATCTTTTT